>NC_138203.1:178201601-178654101 GCF_964194415.1 Vipera berus | reverse complement strand
AAGAAGCTCGGAGACCACTTTCAACCCAAGCTGTCGGTAATCGCTTGGCACTATGCATTCAAGCAAAGAGTCCAGCAACCAGGTGAAACTGTGTCTGAGTTCATCGCGGCCTTGAGGCAGGCCGCACGCCTGTGCCAGTTCTCTGATGTCGAGGAGAGGCTACGAGACTGGCTTGTCTGTGGTCTCCACAATCGAGAGCTACAGCAAAAACTCTTTGCCAAAGAGACTGTGTTGTTTCCAGATGCACTGAAGGAAGTCATGGCAGACGAAGCCACCAGCGGGGCCATACGAGCCATGTGGCCCACCAAAACTACACAAAGTGAAGAAGCCATCCACAAGGACGCTGAACACACAGAATACCCCGAAGATGACACAGAGGTTGGCAAGCTACACAGACACAACGACCAACAGCATCACAGTGACAAGCAACATGGGGCCACTTACAAGGCAGATCCCTTCCTTAGGTGCCCTGGGTGTGGCGGCCACCACTAATGCTTGGACTGTAGGTTCCAGACGGCCACGTGCCGGGCCTGCAGAAAGACTGGCCACATCGCATCCATCTGCAAAGGTCGCCAGAGGGACCTGCCATTGAATTGCCAGTCGAAGATCCGACCAGGAGAGGTACAGGGGCCCCAGGACAGTATAGCGTGGAGTTTTGCTCCAGCTGTAGAAGTATTTGCCGCACCGGGGCTCACCGCCCAATTAAGCCAAAGTATAGACTTCAGGTGGAGCTGCAAGGGGTCCCCTGCAAGATGGAGTTGGACACAGGCTCCGCCATTTCTATTATTTCCCTTGAAACATTTAATTTCGTTTGTAGTCGCAATAAGAGATGGGCCAAGCTGAGGCCTTCTGATATTGTACTAACTGATTTCCAGAATGCCAGAGTCGCAGTCAAGGGTGAGGCCAGACTAGCCGTTAAATTTAAGGGGCTTTTAGGGCACTGGATGTTGTCGTAGTAGGGGTTCAGTGAACGAGCCTGATCGGGCTCGATTGGTTTGATGCACTAGACATCCAAGTAACCGGGATCAACTGGACACAAGTCACGAGTCTAGCAACAGTATGTGAGAAATTTGCAGATGTGTTTGATTCAGCTCTGGGGACATACACAGGCCCACCAATAGCATTTAAACTAGATCCAAATGTAGTTCCAGTCAGGATTAAACCTCGTAGGGTTCCATTTGCTCTCAAACACAAGATAGACACTGAACTAGATAAACTTGTTGAACAGGGCATACTTCAGCCAATAAATGGGGGTGAGTGGGAAACCCCAATTGTAACACCACCAAAAGCCAACTGGGAGGTCAGAATCTGTGCCGATTATAAATGCACAATAAACCGTGCACTCAAACAGCACGCTTACCCAGTGCCAGTAGTAAGCCACATCCTAGCATCCTTGAAGGATGGCACCATTTTTGCAAAATTAGATTTGGCTCAGGCCTACCAGCAGCTCCCTGTTGATGAGGCCACAGCTGCGTCACAGACAATCGTAACCCACAGGGGGGCGTTTAATGTAAAATGCTTGCAATTTGGGGTCAGTGTAGCCCCCGGCATTTTTCAGGGCATCATGGAACGTATTGTTCTGAACCAGCCCTCTTCTGGCCTTGTAATAAGGCAAACCCCTATTCAGAAAGAAGAGACTGGAGAGCGTCCAAGGCTAAAAGGCATCTGCCAAGATTTATTACGCAGTTAACAAAAACACTAGAGCTTGTCTTCTCAAGCGGAAAAGTTGCTTTCAGCAACCAGCCCCTCCCCAAACACTCCTTTTATAGAGAGCTCAGGGCGTGGTCTCCCTGTGCCTCCTCCCGAGGAGTCCCGCAGTCTTTCTTTGTTTGTTCCTGCTCGACTGCCTCCTGCGTCGGGCGTCCTTGAACAGGGCCAGCTGTGGGTCATCTTCCTCCGCACTCTCGGGCTCACGCAGCTGAGAAGAGGTCCCCGGCTGAGGGCTCTGCAAAGCCTCCAAACCATCATCAGCCGGTTCGTTTCCCTCCTCCCCCTCATCTGAGTCATCCGATACATCGGAGACGGCTGTCGGACCCACAGGCTGGCCCTGAGTCACAACACTATCCCGCACCGCAGGGCCCTTCCCCCGGGTCTGCCGATCCGGATGCGGTCGGGATGGGAACTGTTCGTGAAAAGCAGTCACCAACGCAGGGGCATGAACGGCAGTCGCGTCTTCCCATGTGAAGTCCTCCGGCCCGTACCCTTTCCACTCGATCAGGTACTGGAAGCGACCTTTCAGCCAGCGGGAATCCCTGATGCTGGCGACCTCGTACTCGGGGGTGCTGTCGCCATCACCAGGTCCTGATGGGGGAGGTTCCGCTTGGCGAAGTGGACAAGCCGGTTGTTCGGGGACCAACAAGGACCGATGGAAAACGGGGTGCACGCGCAGGGAACGTGGCAGAGTTAAACGATAGGCGACCGGGTTGATGACGGCCTCGACTGGGAACGGTCCAAGGTAACGGTGGTCCAGCTTCCTCGCCGGCCGAGTGGATGGTAGGTTCCTGGTGGACAGCCAGACCCGATCCCCCACCGATAATGGAGGCGTATCCCTTCTCGACCGATCGGCGAACCTCTTGTAGTCGGCCTTGGCCTTCTCCAGCTGCCGTCGCACCAACCGATGGATCGCCTGTAATTCCGCCATGAATTCGTTCGCTGCCGGCTCCGGTGAGTCCACGGGAGAAAGGGGGAAAAACCTGGGGTGATAACCCACGTTGGCCAAGAACGGTGTCATCTGCGTGGAGGTGTGCTGCGAGTTGTTAAAGGCAAACTCGGCTATGGCCAAATAGTCCACCCAATTGTCCTGCTGCAGGTTAACATAGCAGCGCAGATACTGCTCTAAGATGCCGATGACCTTCTCGGTACCCCCGTCGGTCTGAGGATGATGCGCGGACGAGAGGCAAACCTTAATGTCCAACGCCCACATCAACTCCTGCCAGAAGCGGGCTGTAAACTGGGCCCCCCTATCGGAGACGACCCTATCGGGAAGGCCGTGCAGCCGGAACACCTGTTGGATGAACATGCGACTAGTGGCGCGAGCTGACGGTAAGCCGCGACAGGGGATGAAGTGCGCCATCTTGGTCAACATGTCCACCACCACAAACACTGTCGTGAAGCCGGAGGATGGGGGTAGATCCGTCAGAAAGTCCATGGACACAGCCCCCCAGGGTCTCTTGGGCGTTGGCAAAGGCTGCAGTAAACCAGGCGGGGCCCCTGTCGCTGACTTGGCCTGCCTGCATGGGACGCAGGAGGTGACATAAGACTGGACATCGTGTCGGACTCGGGGCCACCAGAAGGTACGGGAAACCAGGTTCAGAGTCTTGAACAGGCCAAAATGCCCCGCAGCCGGGTTATCATGACATTGGCTGAGGACGAGTCCCCTGAGTGGCCCTCCTGGAACATAGAGCCGGTCACGATAATACAGGAGTCCATCCGTGACCGACCAAGGCGAATCTGGCCCCACCTCTTCCTTCCGCTGAGCCACCCACGCCTCCTGCTGCTGCGCCTCCCGGATCCGAGCCCGTATATCCACCGGCTCCTGCACCGCAGCAAAAGACTCGACGGGGATCACTGTCCTGGGCGGAAGCTTGTCTTCCACTCGGGTGTACTCGGGCTTCCTGGACAGAGCATCCGCTCTCTGGTTGTGCCCGCTTGGTATGTACCGCACCCGGAAGTCAAACCTCGCAAAGAAGAGGGACCACCGGATCTGGCGTTGGTTCAAATTCCGAGCGGTCTGCAGGCTTTCCAGATTCTTGTGGTCCGTCCGGACCTCGATTTGATGCCGCGCCCCCTCCAGATGATGCCTCCAAGCCTCGAACGCCGCCTTGATGGCCAGCAGCTCCTTCTCCCAGATGGTATAGTTGCGCTCCGAGGGGTTCAATTTCCGAGAGTGATACGCGCAAGGGAAAAGGGTACCGTTGGGCGTCGCTGCCTGGAGTAACACGGCCCCAATGGCAATGTCGGAGGCGTCCGCCTCCACGACAAACGGCCGTTGCGGGTCAGGATGCTTCAAGATGGGCTCCTTCATGAAGGCGTCCTTCAAAGCTTGGAACGCCTGTTGTTCGGGGGCGTTCCACTGGAACCGAGTCTTCTTCTGCAGGAGCCGGGTAAGGGGGGCTGTCAGGGCAGCAAAGCCAGGAATGAATGTTCGATAGTAGTTGGCAAATCCAAGAAGTCGCTGAACATCCTTCACGCGACGTGGGGGTTGCCAACTCTGCAACGACTCAACTTTACTCGGTTCCATGGCGATGCCCTCAGGAGAAATGCGGTGACCCAAGAAATCGATGGTCACCTGGTAAAACTGGCACTTCTCCAACTTGGCAAACAGCCGATGTTTCCGGAGGCGCTGCAGGACCTGACGGAGATGCTGATGATGCGCTTCACGCGACGGGGAGTAAATCAGGATGTCGTCCAGGTAAATCACGACAAACTGGTCCAACAAATCTCGAAAGATGTCGTTCATAAAATGCTGAAACACAGCGGGGGCGTTAGTCAAGCCAAATGGCATCACCGTGTACTCGAAATGTCCATAGCGAGTACCAAACGCCGTCTTCCACTCATCACCCGGCCGAACCCTGACGAGGTTGTAAGCTCCACGCAGGTCCAGTTTCGTGAAGATCTTAGCCTCCCGGAGTCGGTCCAAGAGCTCGGGGATGAGGGGCAGCGGGTAGCGGTTACGCACCGTGATGGCGTTGAGTTTCCGGTAGTCACAGCAGAGCCGTAACTCGCCCGACTTCTTTTTGACGAAGAGCACGGGCGCAGACACTGGCGAGGACGAGGGCCGGATGAAACCACGAGCCAAATTCTTTGTCAAGAAGTCCCGCAATGCAGCCAACTCGGGCTCCGACATGGAATACAAACGCCCCACTGGGAGAGGCGCATCAGGAACTAGATCAATGGAACAGTCATAGGGCCTGTGCGGGGGTAATTGGTCCGCCTCTGACTCGCTGAACACATCAGCAAAGTCGGACAGTTCAGGAGGCAAAGAAACTCCTGAGGAGCCCTCCACCTGGCCGGCACAGATATGGCGGGTGTGGTCCACGCACTGCAAACTTGGGAAGGTGACTAAGTTCTGAGACCAATAGATCTGTGGATCATGCGCCCGGAGCCACGCCAGTCCCAGGACCACGGGGAAGTGCAGATCCGAAGTGATGTAGAACTGAATGGCCTCCACATGGGAACTGATAGCCATACTCACTGGTTGCGTGGCGGCCGTAATAGGCCCGGACAGGAGCACTCGACCATCAATAGTCTCCACTAGCATGGGCGGATCCACCGGACACTGAGGAACAGCCCATTTGGCCACGAAGGCCGAGTCCATAAAGTTAGTGGTAGCCCCAGAGTCAATTAAGGCATGGACCGGAATCCCCTCTGGCTTGCCAGGAAGGATCAGTCGTGCCTCCAAAATCAAATGCCCTGGAGGTTCACAGGCACCATCGGAATGGCGTCGCTCGGCGTGGTCGTGGTGGGTCGTCCGATCTATCACACCGTCTAGATCGGGCTCGGGCCGTTTCCCGACAGCAAAGCAGGGGACTTTCTCGGGGCCGGCTTGGTCACTGATGCCCGCTGACGCTTCTTTGGACAAGAAGCAGCCAAATGTCCAGGGTCCCCACAGTAAAAACACAACCCCTCCGATCGTCGTCTGTCCATTTCCGTCACCGATAGACGGGACCTGGCGGCACCCAGCTCCATTGGCTCCTCCCTCTGGACTGGGGGCTCACGCACAACAGGGGCGGCAGGGGTCTGTGGGGTGGCACGGCGACTCATTCGCTGCTGCAGCCGGGCATCGATCCGCAGACAAAGATGGATCAGCCCATTCAGATCTGAGGGAATGTCCACGCGGGCCAGCTCATCCAACATCTCCTCTGACAAGCCATCCTGAAAGGCATCCACGAGCGCAGCCTCATTCCAGGCGGAATCCTGGCTAAGCAGCCGGAAATCGCTGATATAGGCCTGTAGAGGGCGCTGACCCTGCCTCAAAGCTTTCAGGCGTCGGGTGGCAGTCTGCGCCTTAATCGGGTCCTCGTACATGAGGCGCATATGGTCACAAAACCCCCCAAAGTTATCCAACAAAGGGCTAGGCTGTGCCAACAGAGGCGTGCCCCAAAGAGCTGCATCTCCCGACAGAAGGCTCAACACGAATCCCACCTTATCTCGGTCAGTGGGGAAATCAGCTGCTCTCACGCTGATAAAAAGCTGGCATTGTCCCAGGAAGGCAGGAAACAGTTCTGGTTTACCAGCAAATTTATCCGGCATAGCTATCTGACATTTCCTCCTGGGTGGGGGTGCAGCATGTACCTGAGCTTGCAGTTGAGCCACCTGAGCTGCCAGCAAAGTGAGTTGCTGGGTGAGCTGGGCATTCTCGGCAAGAAGCTGCTCCATCGTAGTAATAAGGGGTGGGTGGCTGAAAGCAAACTGTTCTGAACCAGCCCTCTTCTGGCCTTGTAATAAGGCAAACCCCTATTCAGAAAGAAGAGACTGGAGAGCGTCCAAGGCTAAAAGGCATCTGCCAAGATTTATTACGCAGTTAACAAAAACACTAGAGCTTGTCTTCTCAAGCGGAAAAGTTGCTTTCAGCAACCAGCCCCTCCCCAAACACTCCTTTTATAGAGAGCTCAGGGCGTGGTCTCCCTGTGCCTCCTCCCGAGGAGTCCCGCAGTCTTTCTTTGTTTGTTCCTGCTCGACTGCCTCCTGCGTCGGGCGTCCTTGAACAGGGCCAGCTGTGGGTCATCTTCCTCCGCACTCTCGGGCTCACGCAGCTGAGAAGAGGTCCCCGGCTGAGGGCTCTGCAAAGCCTCCAAACCATCATCAGCCGGTTCGTTTCCCTCCTCCCCCTCATCTGAGTCATCCGATACATCGGAGCCGGCTGTCGGACCCACAGGCTGGCCCTGAGTCACAACACGTATACTCAAGGGCATTCCAAGGGTTTGCCCCTATTTTGATGACATGCTCATCACTGGTGAATCCACTGAGGTGCTAGCAAGGAGGCTCAGAGCCATCCTGCAAAAGCTGCGTGAAGCAGGCCTCAAGCTTAAAAAGAATAAGTGCAGAATTGGAGTTCCTTCAACTGAGTTCTTAGGGTTTTGCATTGATACTGACGGCATCCACTCTGCTGAGTCTAAAGTAAAAGCCATTCAGATGGCACCCAGCCCTAAAACAAAAGGAGAGCTGCAGGCATTCCTAGGCCTCCTAAATTTTTACCACGCGTTCCTTCCTAACAAGGCCACAGTGGCAGAGCCGCTACACCGGCTCTTGGATAAAAATGCTACATGGAAGTGGACTAGTGTTCACAAAAAGAGTTTCCAGCAATTGAAGTCCCTTCTGTCCATTAGTTCCACTATCACTCATTTCAAGGAGTCAAAGCCAGTTTGCTTAGCATGTGACATGTCCCCATACGGGGTGGGTGCATCCTACGTCACTTAGAAAGAGATGGAACTCAAGTTCCAATTGCTTTTTATTCAAGGACACTGTCCTCAGCTGAGCGTAATTACGCTCAAATTGACAAAGAGGCACTGGCTGGAGTAAAAAAAATTCCACAACTACTTATACAGCAGGGACTTCACGGTCTTCACAGACCATAAACTGCAATTGGGGTTATTCACTACAGACAGACACCCCACATTTTATCCCCTAGGATTCTTAGATGGTCCATTTTCTTATCAGCTTATACTTTTAAGTTAATTCACAAACCCGGCAAGGATATGGGCCATGCAGATTGCCTGAGCAGGCTTCCACTGCCTCAAATCAAACCAGATCCAGCCCCAGTGGCATTTTGTCCATTAAGGACTTGCCGGAGTTTCCCCTCCATGCGAGGGACATTGCTGCAGAAACGGCAGCAGACAAGACTCTAAGTAGAGTGCTATCTTGAGTACACACAGGGTGGCTAGATAAAAGCCCAGGTCCTGAGTTTCAGAGCTATTTTACTAGGAGACACGAGCTTTCAGCTCACAAGGGTTGTATTCTTTGGGGGAACAGGGTCATAGTTCCTACCTCACTAAGAGACAGGGTTTTGCAATCACTGCATGAAGGCCATCCGGGTATTGTTCGCATGAAAGCTTTGGCAAGAAGCTATTTATGGTGGCCAGGATTAGATAAAGCCATTGAGGCCCAGGTGCTATACATGCCAGCAATCAAGGCCTGAAATGCCACACGCTCCAGTTCAAGGTGGGAGGAGACTCACACTCCCTGGTCTAGGATTCATATAGACTTCGCTGAGCCTTTCAGGGACAGCTCTTTCTGATGGAGGTCGACAGCCATTCAAAATGGCTAGAAGTTATACCAATCGCAAATATGACTACTGCTAGGACCATCCAGGTGCTTAGGAAACTCTTTGCCATGCATGGGTTGCCAGACGTCATAGTGTCAGATAATGGGTCCCAATTTACTGCGGCAGAATTTCAGGCGTTCCTTAGAGCAAACCTCTTTAGGCATGCGACATCGGCTCCATTTCACCCATCTACTAATGGTCAAGCCGAACGTATGGTTTGCACCACAAAAGAATCATTGAGGCGTATAGTGACTGGGGACTGGCACCACAGACTGACCGACTTTTTGCTTTGCAAACATTCCATGCCATGCACGGCTACAGGGAAAAGCCCAGGGCTGCGCTGGGGGAGGCAACTAATCACGAAACTGGATAGGTTGCACCCAGACCAGGTGGCAGCGGGGGCCTCTTGCCCAAAACCTCTGAGGGGGCTGCAATTGGGTGACAGGGTGTGGGCCAGGAACTATGGGCATGGGAACTTGTGGGTGCCAGGGAAACTCACCAAAACATCAGGCCCTCTGTCATACGAAGTGGGCCTAGAGGGCGGGCGAGTTGTCTGTCACCATATCGATCAGCTTAGAAAGCGTTTTCCAGAACGGCCACAAAGTGAGGTCCTTTTCACAGACCGCAAACCGGCAGCCAGGCCGATCATTCCATAGGCTCTGAGGGCCCAAGCAGCCAGAGCAACGGGGAGATGGCCGTAGGGGAGGAAAGCCCAGGAGTGCAACATGGGTCCCCTGATGGAGAAAGCCAACCAGAACACTACAGCCACTGTGCTAACTCTGTGGAGCAAACTGACTCTGGGGTGGGCCAACCTGGAAGGGCCAGCCAGAGAATTCCGAATCAACCAGACTCACTTGAACTTAAAGACACTGGTCGGCCCGGTGGGCAAGCTGGTAGACCAGGAAGTGCCTGGGTCCCCCAGGTGTTCCACAAGGGTTCACAAGCCTGCTGCATATCTACAAGATTTTGTTCTGAAATAACAAAGCTATAATGTTGTATGTATCATTATTGTGCTGCTAGCTAGGAAGCATCTGTATTAGCCAGGATGGAAAACGTGTAAATGCACACTATTGTTGTATCTTTGTAAACTTGTATTGCTGTAATCATTTTCCTTTTGTTGTTATAATGTTTGTACATTCTAGGGGAGAGGGGTGTAATGTATTGGGCTTTGTCTTGTTAAGGGAACACCATGTGGGTTAATTGCTGGAAGGTTGCTTAAGCAGGGAAGCTGGCTAATGGCTCCCAGCTCCTCACACAACCCATCTCCAGCGCTGCCATTGGCTGCTTCTAGGGCGGCAATAAGTTGCTTTAAACCTATTGGCCGCTGCCTAGAGGCCAGGGTATAAATTGCTGCATTCGCAGCCCTGTTTCTCAGTTCAGATCCTGCAAGCAATAAACAATGATCTTTGCTGAACTCACTCGCCTCGTCTCATCATTGAAGTAACGAACCCAGTATCTAACACCAACTTCCCTCTAGTACAGTTTTGCCTTAGAGATTACAAGCATGGCCTACCATTTCCCTGAAATGGCCTTGTTGTGTTGGGTTTCACGGGCTGGAAGAGACAGCCAGCTTCATCTGACCAGTGGAATAGTAGATCAATATTGGTCTTCAAACTGGTCTCAGACCTCAGTTCCAGGAGAACTATGGCTTTAGGATGCTAAATAATATTCCAAACACACCTAGTGAAAGAGCATTGGTAATAGCAACTGACAAGAGCCTGCATCTTTTTTTCACCTCTAACTGCTGGAGAATCCTTGTAACACTGACCTTTAATGACCAAAATTTGGTACCCAGGCTGCAAAGGAAGGTAGTTCCTTTTCCCTTTGCTCTCTCCCTTTTATTCTTCAATCCAGAAATATTCTATTTTTTTGTTTTCTGTTCCCAAGTGAACTGTCTCTGTGCAAAAGCTCTCTCCCTCTCTCTCCCTCCCTCTCTCTCTCTCTCTCTCTCTGTGTGTGTATGTGTTTGTGTACATCATCTAGTAAAATGTACTGGGGGAGAGAGCTGTCAGGCTTTCAAGATTGTCTTACTATCCTCATAACAATAGAGTTCCAGTAGTTCATGTGGTGTCTGTTTCCTGACCTGATCTCCTCAAAAGGTTGACAGCCACTCTCTTAATTGCTTGCCTTCTTCTTACTGAACTCATTGTATTCAATTCTCCATAAGTTACGTGGAGGCAGGGAAAAGAATGGAAAAAGATAGCAGCAGGCATGTCGGTTGACAGCTTATCTAATAAATGGCAACTTGGGCCAAAAATAGTTTCTTATACCAAAAAACTTCCATTTTAAATAATTCATTATAAATTATTTTTATTATGCAAAAAATCAAGAACATGGGGGCTTAACCTTAAACTGGCAAGGGAAGGGAAATTCAAAAGAAGGTTAGAAAGTATTACTTCACAGAAGGAGTAGTGGAAGTTTGGAAGCAACTTCCAGCGCAAGTACAGTAGTGGATCAGTCATCAGTAACTGAGTTTAAACATGCTTAGGATAAACATGTCCATCATGCAATAAAAAATGGGAAAAAAACATACAAAACATAAAAAAACCCCTCAAAGTGCAGACTCAGTGGACCACTAGGTCTTTTTCTGCCATCAGTTTTCCATGTTTCTATGAAACTGGGAAATTCCTATTACAGTGTCCAAGATTCTGTGTTTATTTCTGCCATCAGCCACTATATCCACCTTGGGAGCATTTTGTTACAGGTAATCCCCGAGTTACGAGCGTTCACTTAATGCTCGTTTGAAGTTACGTGATTAGCGCCCCCTAGTGTTTACAAACAAGTCCCAAAATTACGAATATTGCAGCACCACAGCAGCCGTTCGCCCTTACGAGCAACTTCAGTGGCACTGCAACATTCACTCTATGCTCCCCCCACTCCTCACAAATGCTTCCCCCTCCCTTCCTGCCACACCGGACTCACTTACCTTGCAAAAATCCTCTCTGCCATGGTTTCTTTCCCTTTGAGGGAGAGAAGAGTCAGCTTGGAAATGTTTTTCGTGCTGAGAATGGAAGTTTCTGGAGTCCATGATCTCGCACGAGTGTTTGAAGTTGCGCCAAATCACAGACTTCAGAAACGTTCATTCTCTACCCGAAAGGTGCCTGTCTCCTCCTCCTGGCCACAACTCCTTTTTGCCTGAGGGCAGGACTGAGGCCTTCAACTGAGGGAGAAGGCCAGGGCTGTTGCACCCAAGAAAGTGACCCTGCTGGCCCCGGAGCCTCGGAGGCCTCCTCCAAGTGGCCTAGAACAGAGGCCGGGGGAGGCTTCTGCTTGCCTTCGGAGGTTGGATCCAGCCCTTGGAGGACTGCTCCAAGCTGTTGCCACCAGGAACAGAGCTTCGGAGGGCTGGATCCAGGCCTCAGAGGGGTCCTCCAAGCCATTTGCGCCCAGAAAGGAGCTTCCAGAGGTTGGATCCAAGCCTTGGAGGGGTCTTCCAAGCTGTTTGTGCCAGGAAACAGAGGTTGGGGGGGCTTTGGAAGCTCTTTTCTGGACACGAACGGTTTGGAGCAGTCCTTCGAGGCCTGGATCCAGCCCTCAGAAGCTCTGTTCTGGGCAGCAGCAGCTTGGAGCAATCCTCTGAGGACTGGATCCAACCTCTGGAGGCATGCATAAGCCCCCCCCCAAAAGAAAACCTCCATTCCTGGTGCAAATGACTTGGAAGTCCCCTCTGAGGCCTGGATCCAGCCCTCGGAAGCTCTGTTCCAGGTGGCAGCCGCATGGCTACAGAATTGGGGGGAAGCAGGAGGCAGGCACCGCAAACAGTGCAGGAATTCAGGCACCCATTCTCTGCAAAAGAGGATCACTGCCTGGATTTGGACAATAATACGGCATCCAGGGGCTTCCATCGACTCTCCTGTCCCTCAAAAGTAGGAACTGTAGCAGAGAGGAGGTGGATCTTTTTAAGGTAGGTGAGTCTGGCATGGCAGGAAGGGAAGGGGAAGCATGAGGTATCTTAGTGGGTCGAGGAAGCCTTGGGGGCCTGTTCCATCAGTAGGCCCCCTATGGCCTTACCCACCCTGAGATACATCATGTGCATTTAATGAGCCGCGTGCATTTTAACAAGCAAGGGAGTGATCTCATTTGAGGTACGAGATTCACTCTATGAGTTTTCGAGTTTCAGGTGGAATGAGCAGGCTCCATTACACTCGTAACTCAAGGACTACCTGTAATTACAGTATACACCTAGGTTTTAGGAGATGACATTTACTACATTTATTGCTATAATGTTGCTATATTTCTACTGGGTAATATTTTTTAGTTTTGGTCATAGGCTGTATTGGCTTATGCTGTATTTATTATGTGAGAAGCATTGTGGGAAAGCAAAACAGGTATTAGGTCCACATGGCTGGCAATGGAGGGAATGCTGGCACCGTTATTGCCCCAGGGCTTACCACAGGTATACAAAGTGTACTTTGCAAGGCCCCTCCTAAACCAAGAAACTGGCATGAAGGCAACCGTAGGAGATGGATTACACTGAAAGGCAGCAATTGGCCTAAACTTTTCATAAGAGTTTTGGGACTGAATGGATGTTAGTTCAAATATTTTAGTACTGGAGCACCCTGAGAGCTAATACTGAATTTCAGTGGGTTGGCAAGTTATGGTTAAATAGGCACTTCCAGTGGTTAAAAATGTTACATTTCTGCTTGCCCGTCAGTCTATTTGCCCTTGGAAAACTTTGGGAGACTAATTAAGAGATAATGGAGAATGCTCATGATTGCTGTGCGCTGTCTTCCTCAGAATAATTATCTACAGATATAATTCCTGTTTCAACCCCTATTTCACTCCCAATTCTCAGAAACCTGCCTTTAAACTTTCCAGAATTCTGCACAACACAAAATCTAGGTTTATTTATCTTGAAAATAGGCTGGCTTGGCTTGGTCTGGCCTGCTATCTGCTGTCACATTTGCAGCTTCAAATATACTGAAGATGTCCTTGGGTTGGAACATTTCAGGAGGTGAATGGCTGGCCCTGTTCAATGTTCAAGTTTTCTACTTCTTCTGAAGCCAAGTTTTCCCCTTAATAAACACTCTAACCCTTAACGAATACTCTTTTCTAGGCTTTTACACAAGATCTGACAGATAAAGTTTGATTTTTGTATGACAAAGTAATGAATCTAATTATATAAAATGCCAGTGAAGTAAATGCAAATGTGATTCTTGCTTCATTACACACAAAGCTGATTAATTATTAAATTGGGATTTGTACAAATCCAGTTTTTTTTAATCTGTTCTCTACTACTTTATGAATTTGCAGCCACCGCCTGCTTTCACTTCACATTACATGCCACAAGATGGCACTACAGATTATCATTTCTTATCCAGTGTTCACTTTTGCACCCTGACAAATCCAGGACTTTATAGTTACTGTAAAAACATTTGATATAAAAATGCTTACAGTCTTTTAGTGATGTTCCACAGCAAATAACAGCAGCAAGAATAACAACTATTTTGACTATATTTGACTCTTAAGAACTACCAGATGTCATAACTCACGGGTCGGCAACCTGTGGCTCCGGAGCCGCATGCGGCTCTTTGAGCCGTCTCCTGCGGCTCCCAGCCGCCCAGTGCGCGCGCACCTCTTCGAACGGGCAGTGGTGCGCGCGCACCTCTCCAAATGGAGAGTGGCACCGCCCGTTTGGAGAGGTGCGCGCGCACCTCCCAGAATGGGTGGAGATGCACGCGCACCTCCCCAAACCTTTGAAGAGGTGCGCGCGGAGCTCCGCGCGAACGGGCCGCGGCGTCGCTCTTTGAGGACGCTGCCGCGGCCCGTCTGCAAAGCTGCCGAAAGCGGCAGCTTTGCAGATGGGCCACGGCAGCTTCCTGAAAGAGCGATGCCGCGGCCCGTTCCGAGAGGTGCGCGCGCACCTCCCCAAACCTTTGGAGAGGTGCGCGCGTACCTCCGCACGAACGGGCCACAGCGTCGCTCTTTGAGGACGCTGCCGCGGCCTGTCTGCAAAGCTGCCGAAAGCGGCAGCTTTGCAGATGGGCCACGGCAGCTTCCTGAAAGAGCAACGCCGCGGCCCGTTCCGAGAGGTGCGCGCGCACCTCCCCGAATGGGCGGAGCTGCGCGCGCACCTCCCCAAACCTTTGGAGAGGTGCGCGCGTACCTCCGCGCGAACGGGCCACAGCGTCGCTCTTTGAGGACGCTGCCGCGGCCCGTCTGCAAAGCTGCCGAAAGCGGCAGCTTTGCAGATGGGCCACGGCAGCTTCCTGAAAGAGCGATGCCGCGGCCCGTTCCGAGAGGTGCGCGCGCACCTCCCCGAATGGGCGGAGCTGCGCGCGCACCTCCCCAAACCTTTGGAGAGGTGCGCGCGTACCTCCGCACGAACGGGCCACAGCGTCGCTCTTTGAGGACGCTGCCGCGGCCTGTCTGCAAAGCTGCCGAAAGCGGCAGCTTTGCAGATGGGCCACGGCAGCTTCCTGAAAGAGCAACGCCACGGCCCGTTCCGAGAGGTGCGCGCGCACCTCCCCGAATGGGCGGAGCTGCGCGCGCACCTCCCCAAACCTTTGGAGAGGTGCGCGCATACCTCCGCGCGAACGGGCCACAGCGTCGCTCTTTGAGGACGCTGCCGCGGCCCGTCTGCAAAGCTGCCGAAAGCGGCAGCTTTGCAGATGGGCCACGGCAGCTTCCTCAAAGAGCGACGCCGCGGCCCGTTCTGAGAGGTGCGCGCGCACCTCCCCGAATGGGCGGAGCTGCGCGCGCACCTCCCCAAACCTTTGGAGAGGTGCGCGCGTACCTCCGCGCGAACGGGCCGCGGCGTCGCTCTTTGAGGAAGCTGCCGCGGCCCATCTGCAAAGCTGCCGAAAGCGGCAGCTTTGCAGACGGGCCGTTGCCGTCGGGCAACCGGGAACCGGTTCCATCTCACTTTTAAAAAAAATGGCAACCGCGTGCGTCCGCGCATGCGCAAAAAACCGTTTTGCGCATGCGCAAAACTTTTTTTGCACATGCGCGTGCATGGACACACGCGTGCGGCTCCCAGTTTTTTTAATTTGTGATGGAACCGGTTCCCGGTGGCTCTTTTCCTTTTTTAGGTTGCCGACCCCTGTCATAACTATTTTCAGAAATGTCAGAAAAATAAAAAATGGCTTTTGCTTGATATTAATGAGACCCCACCAAAAGAACCCTTTTGCCCAGATTATAAGGGCCACTATAAGAGGCCATCCTTAAATATCTTAATATTCCACGAAGTACAGTCTGAAGCTATTTGGGTTTTAATGGTCCCAAACTAATTGGAACAAGAAGGAAGCAAACAATCAGTTAGTTGTTTAGCAGCTGGTTTTTTAGCATTATTTCTCAGCTTTCCCTCATAAGTTAACCAGTATAGAAGTCCCACCCAAGAATCTATGAATAACTAGGTTATAGAAATGTGACTTTATTTTGCACCAGTTCATTTAGAAATTCCTCTGATCTGCGCAGGTAATAAAAGGAAATATTCTGGAATGTGTTCCAGGGTAGGTAGATAAATGCAAAGAACAAAGGTTCAGATAATTTGGAATGGAGGATGGGACTGTTCTCTACTTTTAGGACAGTTGTCAAACAGCAAGTATGACACAAATGCTGAAGACACAAGAAAGAAGAATGTTCCAATTTTAAATATAGAATGTATTGTGTCATGGGGGTGTTTTCTCATGCTAAACATCCTAACTTTAATTCCTGGCAATTCCTAGTTTTGCTGGGTAGAAAACCAGTAGTTGGGCTAGAAGGGAATTTACTCTTCAGCCTTACAGGACAAAAAAAAATAATTTTCTCACTGAAATGTTGCACTAGTGACTAACTACTAAGACTCAAGACTTTACAATGTAAATGTATGTTCCTGAAGCTTAGTTTCAATTTTGGTCTAGAGCAGGGGTAGGCAACCTCGGCTCTTTTATGACTCATGGACTTCAACTCCCAGCTGGCTCAGGAATTCTGGGAGTTGAAGTCCATGAGTCATAAAAGAGCCGAGGTTGCCTACCCCTGGTCTAGAGCCAGTGTGGGGAACTATGACCCTTTTATGACTTATGGAATTTAATTCCCAGAATTCAGGAGCCAGCCATACTGGCTCAGGAATTCTGGGAGTTGAAGTCCAAAAGTCATAAAGAGGCCATTGTTCCCCCCCCCTCTGATTTAGAGCATGTGCTAAGGCAGGGGTATCAAACTGCCAGCCCACGGGCCAGATGCGTCATGGCGAAACTGTGCCCATCCCACTGCTGGCAAAGGGAAAAAAAGTCATAATACATCTTTACACATTACGTGACGTTGCGAGTTTGACACCCCTGTACCAATGCTTGCTGCCTTCTCAAAAGTTCTGCAGAGAAAATGGAGGCTAGAGCTGGACTGGTGTATAGTCTAGCATGGACTTCAATTTGAAGTAGGGCTTCTGAGGTTAAGCTTCTACAGTTCTGTTTTTCCTCTTTTGGGAGAAAGGCTTGGGGTCCAGATATGATGTTTTGTAATGTGCTGACTGGGATCACATGTTAAGCCATGATTTGTTTTAATCATGGTTTGTTGTACAAGTCACAACTGATTTTTTAAATCTCTTGCCAAGCTACAAACCGCAGTCCCAAGGTTCACATAACACATTAAGCCGCACTAAAAAAAAATCCTTAAGGTTTAGCACAGAGGTCTTCAAACTTGGCCCTTTTATGACTTGTGGACTTTAACTCCCAGAATTCCTCAGCCAGCATGCCTGGCTGAGGAATTATGGGAGCTGAAGTCCACAAGTCATAAAAGGGGCAAGTTTGGAGACCCCTGGTTAGCATGTTGCAAATCCAAATCATGTCTGCCCTAGATTTAATATGAGGTAAGACTCAAAGCAATGCTCTTTGATGTGTGCTAATCTTCACAATACCCAAAATAGGAATTTAGGTCATAGTAAGCATTTGGTATTTGCTATTCTCTATTCTCTGTAATAATGAAATCTTAGCTGTAGGCAGTTAGTATCAATGAAAGGCTGGTTTGATGGCCATTCGTAACTAGATTGCATCACTCCAGTTAACTGCAATAGTAGACAGCAGGAAGAGAATAAGAAAGATAAAGATAGGGGATAAGCAAAAGAAAATGTGATCTTGATGGAAGTCTTGTTTAGATTATGTGGATTTTGAATGTAGGCAGATATTAGGTATAGAGCTGGTTGGTTTGGTTTGTTGTTGTTTTAGTTTGATTTTGGCTTATAGAGGAGGTGGGCTTCCTCTCCAATTCATATTCAGTTCTAGTTTAGGCATTAACCAAATATGGTGAGATGATCAGTTGAGCAACCTTGAATCACTTGAACAAGTTCATCAGATATATTTGAGTAAAGAACGTAGCTATCTGTTTGTAACCGTGATGACAAAAGGATATAGCATTGTGTCAGATGTTCTGCCCTACTACAGTTATGTTGCAATGTTACACACAAGTATGCAAGGCACATAACATTTCATCACCTCTACCTCCACTCTGTCCTCTGGATGCCTGTGGTAAAAATTCACCCAAAATGAAAAATATGGATAATCCAATACTTATCTTGAAAACTGTCTCTGCCTGCTTGGGTGTCCAGCTAATGGTAACTTCAAATATAGTGATAGCACTGGGGGCTACATTAAAGTGGAATTAAATAGGTCTGTGACACACGGTGAGTGACAGTATGTTTCTGTGTACAAGATGCCAAGGATAAAACAGGACCCAGCTACAGTATCATGCTAACTGGAGTTGGCAGTCCTAGCAAATTTGATTCTTGTTGAAAAGCCAATTTGACAGGTCTTGTCTTATATAGCAAGACAATTTTTATCATGTTGTTGTTACTGAACTGACAGTGGGCTTTTCTTGTTTCTTGTTTCCTGGAATCCTGATGATCAAAGAATAGTTTAAAATCATAATTTGAAGTTGCGGGTTTCTAGAAAATATAGGTCTCTATATCAACACTAGAAAAAGTGTGGTTGTATGTAGTTTACTAGCACCTCTGTTGTTGCCTGCTCCCTGAAGCATTTGATACATCATCATCATCATCATCATCATCATCATCATCATCATCATCATCATCATCATTATTATTTTGCATTGAAGGGATATGCAGGGAAGAGAGAAAAAAATAGATGGCAAGATTTGTAGATTTTCAAGGCACATATTTTACCTTTTAAAATGCAGGGAGCTTTTTTCTCAGGATGGTTCCTGGGCCCATTTTTCTGGGAGTATGTCTCTCCCTTGATAAAATTAGCCTCAAATGTATTGATGAGGAGCAGAGAACATGTTAAGATCACAGTAAATACTTGAGAGAGAGAAGTTCCCATTCTCTCCATTTTATCAAAAGTGTGTATCTACCAAATAGAATAACTTTTGGTAGACAACCCATAATTTGCAGGTATCAACTTTGCAAGGTAGCTAAGACAGGAAGCACACCCAAAGGTACTGTAAGATTACACTAACAAAATCCTGCAGGTCTGGAAGTACATTTCTTGCCTTTATAGGCCCCTTCTGACATATTTGCCATGCCCACATTCCTGCTGTGGGCTAAGCTGCCTGCTATTTGACTGTTGTCTAAAATGCAGCTCTTCCCCCTGTCTCCCAATGTCATTCCCACATACTATTATAGCAGGCCATATTCATCTCTAGTGAATGTGGCCCCTTTGCCACATATATCAGTATCCCAAGATCATGCTGCTGAAATGTAGTCACAAAAAGGAAGATTTTTGAAGATGCAAAATTGTTCCTTAGCGCGCTCTTAACTGCTTCAGTCTGGCAGTAAAAAGAATATTTTGGTTTCATGCTTACTTCAAACTGTACAGTGGTATTTCTGCTTCTTCTCCCAAAACTCAGTTTCCCTGGGTGCATTTGGTAAAGCCATATTCCTCCAATGGCTTATTCCATTTTTGGAATTCAGTTATTTTTCTTTACCTTCTTTTCACATATATTCCAGAAATTACTGTTGGAAGTTTGTTCTATTTATTTGCTTATTATAGAATTGATGCCTGTGCAATCAACTAGACTCTCAATGGTTTACAGAAAGAAGAACATAAAACAAGAATTTCCTACTAAAATATCCAGAATAGATAAATAAAGTATCTCATTCTTCACCCTATGGACCTGTATCATTTAAATCTCTATTCTTCGTTCCTATTATTGCCAAGTTTCATGGCATTTAGTATCATTTATAGTCTGAAACCTAAATGTCTGTCCATATCCACTTGAATTTTTTCCCCCTGGAAACAATGATTGTCAATAGTACATTCCCCTGTCAACAGTACATTAACTTGGCATACTTCAGGCTAATGTAATATTTTTACATGGATTTCTCCAATGAAAACATTTAGGCACTGAAAGCTATATCCCATCAGCCTGGGTGGCCTGTCAGTTAAAAGAATAAATTCAGCCAAGACAAAAATAAGGAAAATCTATGATGTTTTTTCAAACACCGATAATTAAAATGTTCCTTTATTCTTAAATAAATATTCCTTTGTTTGTATTTTAATAGGTATTGCCTTGAAATTTGAGCGATCCTGATTCTCCTTTTTTATTTAAAACTCCTTTGCCAGATTATTTCATGCTTTAAAAGAGATTCATGCATACAGCTTGGACTTAGGTGTTAAACAAGATTTGAGTTGGAAATTTATTAAGACAGTAGATTCTTTACAGATTAACAGTGCACGTTCTCCCAAAAACATCATAATGAAAAGAGAGATTGGGTGACAATTTAATCTTTAACCAAGCAGGAGAGATTTTATAAAGTTTTTGAGTTTTAAATTAAGCATGCAAAAATCCTGAGATTCTGAGCTGTTATAAAATCATCTTCTCTGAATCAGCAGTAGAAAATGTAAGGATACAGAAATGCTAACTCCAGAGCCACGAATCAAGAAGCTGCTCTAAGAGGGCCTTTGTGCTATTGAACGTGACATTGCATTAGATACCAGGATGAAATTTAAGTGGCATGTTGCTCTACTCTTCTGAGGGGTGAAAGATAGTAAAATCAATAAAGTCTTTAGAGAGTTTCCAAAGTTATCTCAAATCAGGTACTTCTTCTAGAAAATTATGATCAAGCTTTAAAGGGAACTTCTAACGTACCTGCCTAGACATGAAACCAAAGAGAATGAGTCATTTGAGAAAAATCATGATATCTCACTAAGGATCTACCTTATACCATATAGAACTTGCTATTGTTGCCAGCTGGCATTGAGGGCTGGCAGAAAAAGGGAACCCCAGGCTATCTTCATGCTACAGCAAATCCCTACAAAGTTAATAATACAGACACCTGTTTCCAGAGGCATCAACAACAGTTGCCCAGTGATTTTCAGATGTGTTCCTGTCTATTGCATGGGGTAGAAACAACTGAAAGACAAAATTTATGCCAGTCTTTGGCTTGGAATTTTACAGGACTCCATGCAGTGTTGACATGGGTGTTTCTATCATTACTCCATGCATGCTACTCTTTATATGGTGTATTTCTGGGGCTTTTCCAACAGAGAAGTACCAAGAAAAAGCTAATATGGAACAACTGCCAGGGGCTCTAGCTGTCCCTTGTTGTTTACAGGCATTTTCTCATTTCCCCATGACACAGAGGGTGTATTTCACAATCCTTTTCGATCCTTCAGTCACCAGTTGAAGGGGAATGCTTCTGCTTGTCCAGGAAAGATAACTGCTGTATAGCCCAACGTTTTCTTTAGGAATGTTTAGAATCAAGAAAGGTAAGAAAACATCAGCTAGGTAAAAATTATGGCCAGGTTGGCTATTTTTTTTTTAAAAAATGCAACATTTTGCACGCAGACAGAATCACTGATTGCTTCAAGAAGAAAAAGCCAAGAAAGGTTAAAGCCAAGCCTGCTGTCTATATACGTCTGAGTCTGAGTGAGAAAATAGAGTGAGAGAGCAAGAACCCAAAGAATTTTATCTCAAAAGGCTATCCAACACCATGGTAATTGCATTACACACTTAAATACTTTAGATATTACACAGATTAGCAAGCTTTTTCTGTTTCACTACTGTGCAAAGTTATGGGATATGAATCCAGTTTCTCATTCCCCATTTGGAAAAAGAATGGTAGAATTATAGTAACATTTATAATTTTCACACATTTCAACCCCCAGTATCTTGTAGTAAAATAACAAAAAAACAAAAGGTAAATATTCCCTCAAATCAAGCTTGACTTTTAACAATAATATATACATTTCCATGTAGTTTTCTGGACAACAATATGGTGAAATGTCCAGGATCTTACATAACTTCTTACATAACTTTCCTAGTTTACCCTACAGCTCTGAGGTTTCCAGCAGTCTCCATTCAAAGTAAAACACAGGGAAAATTCATGCTGGCAGAAGAATTTTGGGCGTTGAAGTCAGCATATGTTGAAGTTCCCAAGGTTGAGAAACACTGGTGTATATAATACTGAGCTAAATAGTCCAATAATTTGGTTTCCTATTCCCTTCTCTCAGACTATGGGTCATTTAGGGCTGGTTTCTCTAAAGGTTACTTCAAAAAAGTTTTATAGCTGGTGGTGATTCAATAGAAAACATTCGTTGCTTGGCTATGTTAGATGTCAGATTAGGGCAGGATGTGGTTGCATAAGCTACCCAAAGCTACACTAGTAGTTGCTGCCTTGATCTAAACCCACATGTGCAAAATAAGACATGAGGACCAGCATTTCATTGCAGCAAACGGAATGAGGCTGTTAGTTTACAAAAATCTCTGATGCTTTGCCTGAAACCCCAAATATCCTTCATGCACTTTCTCTATATCTATAAAAATAAAATAGTATAAAAACTTATTTTTTTCTGTACCTATAAAAATAGAATTGAATAATAACTGCCTTACTCAGCTAGAATGAATTGTTAAGAGAGTGGGATTTATAGGTAGTCCTTGACTTACAAACACAACTGGGGCTAAAATTTCTGTGGCTAAGCAATGAGGTGGTTAAGTAAGTCATCACATGATCCTGCCCAATTTTATCACCTCTTTTGCCATGGTCGTTAAACAAATTACATGGTTGTTAAGGGAATTCGGCTTCAGTCCTGGTCTTTGCTTGTCAGAAGTTGGCTAGGAAGGTTGCAGATGGTGATTTTGAGACCCAGAGATCCCATAAAAACATGCCAATTGTCAAGCACCTGATTGTTGATCATGTGATCTTGGGGACACTGTGATGGTCATAAGTGCAAGGACCACTTATAAGTCACTTTTTCCAGCACTGTCATAATTTCAAACAGTCACTAAACAAATGGTCATATCAAGTACCACCTTTGTAGGATCTGAAAAATCCTCAAAAAGCACACATATTCATTTCTCTGACCTTGTGGCTTCCAGAGAAGTTGTGCTATAACTCAGGGGTCTCCAACCCTCGGTCTGTGGACCGGTACTGGGCTGCGGAATGCCAGCAACCGGTCCGCATAAACAACAAAGCCCATCTGCGGGATGTAGGCAGCACACAAAACCACACACTCTCCGGTCCGTGGAAAAGCCTTTCTCCACGGAACTGGTCCCTGGTACCCAAAAGGTTGGGGACCTCTGCTATAACTCACATATTTTGAAGCCGGGGTAATTGTTTCCAATAAACATGTTGATTCCTCCTTCTTTCTGGCTAAAGGAACTAATACTCTCTCTTTTCTTTTTTCCCTTCTCTATCTATCCCTTATAAGACTTTAAAAAACAATTATGAAAGCACAGTCTGCCTGTTTCTTAATGCAGCGAGCTGTTTAGGAGAAAATAATTGTTCACACAGCAGCACAGAAATATAGCAATCACTTAAAATTTAGAAAAAGTGTTTTCTCCCTTTATGGTTAAAACATTTGAAATAATATAGGGAATTCTTTTAATATAAATTATGATAGTTTACAAAAATTAATAAGTAAACAGAAGCATACTGTATACTATTTCCCACAGCAAGGAAAAGCAGAGATGGTTAAATTGATTCCTTCATCCAAAGAAGAGAATATATTTAATTTTGTTTCTATTTGGAAATTGCTTCCAGATTTTGTGCTTGCAATGGGGGAAAAATAGAACTTTGATTTTGTTTCTGCTGATTAGATAGGTTTGTTGTTATAGAAATGGCTAGTATATGCTATTGTGTAAAGTTGAGGTTGTAACGTTATTAATTCCTACTGTGCTAAAGCGAGTTGGAAGTCAATGCTTTTTTCTTTCTTCTTCCCTCTTTCTTCCCTTCCCCCCCTTCCTAGTTTTCTATTACTTTTTTATTTCTCTTCATACTTTACATTTTAATAAATCAATAAAATGTGATTAAAAAATACAGTAATCACGCACACATTTGGAAGACATTATTCTAAGAAATCCTGACCTACAATTCTGAAAAGCTAAACCTGAAGATTCAGATAATTGCATCAGACTGGAACTCACACTAAACAGAGTGTATAAAGGATGTTTCTGTGCTGTATAAAGATCCTGGTTTAATAATTGTGCCCCCCCTTCCTTGTGGAATCCTGGGAATGGGGTTTCTGTGAAGAAAGCAGATAAGGACATCTTAAGAGAGTGTTCAGAATTCTTGAACCCCAGCTCCAAATTGACAGAAAAGAAAATAGTTTTTGTTTCTGAGAGGAAAGGCCAAGGAGCATTTCAGTAAATGAAGGGAAACAGCTACTCCTGTAAGGGTTGACTTAATCTGTAAATCCAGCATGCTAACAGTTACTTTTTGTAGATGGTACAGTCACAGAATTTATGCTTATAGGTCTCCTATTCTATGTTAGGGCTTAATGCAGAGCTGATCCAATTGTCTGCTTTACTAGCTGGCGCTAGCATATGCTTGAAGCAGCAGATGCTCCATACTTTTTGCTCTCTGAAATTCATGACATGGAAGGACTAATCTTTACTTATGCTATCTGGAGAGAAATCCAACCCCAGCCATCCAATAGCTACATCAGGCTACATTTATGTTTATTGATAATATAATGGAGTACAAAGGAGGCTAGCCGTTCAAAATCAGGCCCATTCTGTAAATTTGATAAAACCACTTCTTTTCTCTCTTCGTCTTTACAAAATAACATGAGTAGCTATATCTCTATGATTGGCCGATACCCATTTATGACAACTAAGATTATACTTATCATTTATTTTATTTAATCTTATCAAATGTTATCAAATCAGATTGTACTATTGTTCATTTGGCCCCATCCAGCACGTAAAGCTAAATAAGCAAACACATTAAGAGTGCACATACCTACAGATGCATAATCTGCACACACACAGTATATGTACTGTGTCAAATTTATCCAGAATCACCAAAATGATCGAGTTTGGTTGCTTTGGGCCTTATAAAGGCACGTGTACCTGTATATGTAGCCATGCATCCTTTCAACCACACCCACATAAGAACAAAAATGAAGCATATACCAATCCCATTATTTAATCCATCAGCATCTGCTTTTCCAAACCCTGGCAGCTCACCCCTGGGCATTATGCCTGCTGCTGCATGTTAGCTGACAAAGGCGAACAAGAATGTAGCATCTCCCTCCATTTTCTCACCTTTAGTACTTTTTCTGGTGGGAATATTGAAAAAGTGGAGATGCTGCTGGTGAAGAAATAAAAAAAGCCAATGAAATCTAACCAGCACACTAGAAGATAAAAAAAAACATTTGTAATGGTCTGGACCAGCTTGAAAACTAGACTGAAAATTAAAAATGAAATTTACCAGTAATAGACACAAATGAAAAGCAGTATATTTAGAAAACAGAACTTGAGTGTACAGATATAGGAGGAGGGATACCCCATGATTGTGAACATGTCTTCAGTATTGTGCGGTAATAAGTAACAGGAGAATAATCAGATCACAGCACCTCCTATGATATGTGATTAATTCGGTCCCATAATCTATCCTAGAACTCTGTGTCAGCTCAGGAGAACATCCACAAAAATGTAGATAAGGATACTGGAAGAACTGGCAACTTGACTCTCCCCTCTTCCTGGTTTACTTCTGGCCTCTTCCTTCGTACCTTTCTACATCTGTGCACTCTCTAACATGGTCAACAAAATGAGTTTCTTTTCCCAAGGCTTAGATACTATTATCCCTGATTATTTACCCAGAAAAGATAACTCCAGTTAAATCAGTATCCAGCTGAACACAATTAGGAGTCCCTCCAGAAACTCTAGTTATTGTTGCTACAGCAGCAAATGGGATTGCTATTGGTGGCTGTGAAGAAGTTGATTGAAGAAGATTCACTCCACAGGGGGCCCCAAGGGGTGCTTCCCTCAGCATCAAATAAATAACCAATGTTGTACTAGCCACTTCGTAGAGATGTAGCACCTCAGCAGCATTTTTTAATGCTTGAGGACAGATTATAATAATAGAAGACAGGCTTCAGGGGAGCGATACAGATTCTTAGGATATTCATCCTGCTAATCCAGTGAGCTGGGGAAATTGAGACCTACAATTGTTCTTCCTGGCACTGTTGCATCTTATGAAGGTTCATCTGCTTTCCAAATCTAAAAATAACTTCAGATAAATGTAATTGGCATTGCTTCTCTTCTCCCCCCCAAAAGAATTCTAGGCTTTGTAGTTTAATTAAGATACTGTAAAGATTAAACCTTTATCCTTATCATCCTTCCTCTGGAACAAATCACAACAATCAAACTAGTTTAGGGTAATTTTTTTAATAAACATATACTATCAGTAATAATGGCTGAAGCTGTTGCTCATCCCATATACCTCTAAATTCCATTCGTTTGCATCTTACATAGAGAATTTCATTGTAGGCAAGGAGAAAGGACCACATGCCTTGTTATCTGGGAGGAGTTCAACCTGGTTGCTCTTAAAGAAATGGAGAGGGTTCTTGTGCTATGAGCTTGGCCACCTGTGTTTTGGATCTATGGCCCTCCTGGCTGGTTAAGGTCTCCTAGGAGATGGCATGTAGTGGGGCCCAAGAGATGATTAATGTCTATTTCAGGAAGGAGGTGACATTGCTCCCCTGTAGAAGGCCGTGTGCACCCACTTCCCAAGAAAACTCCCTTGAACCCCACAGTACTGGACACTTTTTGTCCAGTATCCAATCTTTTTAAGGAAAATTGTTAAGAGGTTGGTGTACAGCTACAAAGGAGCTTGGATGAAGCAGATTATTTGGACCCTTTGCAGTCCAGCCCCAGGCAGAGCACTGAAACAGCATTGGTTGCACTTGTTGATGACCTCTGGTGAGCTTGGGATGGAAGTGGTGCAGCTATTCTGGCCCTCCTGGACCTTTCAGTGGCTTTCAACACCTTCTGGAACAGCTTCAGAGGTTGGGAGTGTGAAGCATAATGCTATGGTGGCTCTCCTTCTTCCTCCATGGCTATTCAGTCTTGGTAGGAGACGAGAGGTCAAGCCGTAAGCCCTTGTAATGCCTTTTGTGTCCTAGGGCTTGAGCCTTTTTTTGCTCCTTTTTAATATCTACATCAAACTTCTAGGGGAAAACGTCTGTTGGTAAAAGGTCTTGTATTGTCAGTATGTTGATGATACCCAATTATATATATCCACCCCAAGTGATGCTGTTGTAGTGTTGATCAAGTGTCTGGTGGCTGTAAGGGTCTGGCTTCAACTGAACCCTGGCAAGATGGAATGGCTATGGGTTTTTGGCCCTTTATGCCCAGCAATATCTGAATCTGGACAGGTTGGCACTTTCCTAGATGGAGCTGGTGAGCAATTTGGGGGTCCCCCTGGACTCACAGTTCTTGCTTGAGGAACACATGGCACCTGTAGCTAGTGGTGGTCTTTGCATGGATTCCTCTACTGCATCAATTGCACTTTTTCCAGGACCACCACCTCCCATTTGGATTGCTGGAATGCACTTTACATGGGGCTGCCCTTGAAGACCACTTAAAAACTGGCCCAGAATATAGGTAGCAGTGTGCACAGTGATAGTTCCCCATATTTTACCTATGTAACACCTCTGTTGCATGAGCTGCACTGACTTCCAGTCTCCTTTTGGGTGCAATTTAAGGTGCTAGTCCATCACCTTTAAAGCAATTTCCAATCTACCCATCTACCTATCCAATCAGGTCAGTTAAGATGGGCACGTTCCTAATCCTTTCCCTTAAACATTGCCATTTGATGGGAACTAGGACGCATGCCTTTTCTGGGGCAGCCCCTGCTCTATGGAACACCCTTTCCTTTGAGGTGTTCAGCAGCCTCCACCCTTTTTAGCCTTACATAAAGCACTGAAGACTTGGCTGTTTTCCCCAAGTCCTGGGGTAAGAGGAGGTGACTACATATTGGAAGCTTGACTTGGCATCAAGTATTTGTTCCTAATATGTTTGGGTTTTATAGTTTAAATGTGGTTTTAATTTTTGATTAGGATCAGCCCAGAATTTGTTATAGTATGGGTGGCTACATACATGTTTTAAATAAATAAAATGTAGAAAACAGCAGAAGCACATTTTAAAAGATACAAAGAAATCCATTATTTGGGCTACCTTTCAAAAACATCCTTCAGCAGAAGTTCCCAGAATAATGTGTAAATTGCCAGAGAGGGCTACTAGGGCTGCACTTCAGTTATTTTAGTACAACCAAATTAAATACTTCCATTTAGAAAAGACACAAGGACTATTTTAATCTCTGTCTTTTGGGAATCAGTTGGGTCCTCTGTAAATCTGAAGAGATGAATCCAAACAGATTGGAGACGAAATTGCTGCTCCTCACACCCGCTTCTTTGGTGCAAAGAGCAATTGCACTATCTGTGCATTGCTTACAGAAATTGTTACCCAGTAACAGGGAGGCTCATCTCTCTGGCAAAATTCCACAATCATTCCTGTGAACTGATTTGCATGTGAAAAGTGAGCTTCCTTCCATGGCTAGAGTCTATTATGCAAGCTCTGAAATATCCTTGCCTGGGAACTGGCATTCTATTACTCTAAGTTGGCCTGTGCTCATTGGTCCTAGAAGTAAGCAGCTCTCGTGCCATATGGTGGCACAGGAACCCCCCACCAGAGGGTACAATTAATTGTTTGTAGGCTTTTCCTTTATAGCAACGCTTCAGAAACGCACCCACTGACTTTTCTCTCAAGGCCACGTGCTTAGGCACCACATCCAACTGGCAGAAAGCCAATGATATTGAGAATTCTGCAGCTTTCCGCATCTTCACTGGAAACCAAAGAAAATAAAACAGGCTGTGAGAAGTTTTGGTAGAAGCAGTTTCCTGTATGAAACTGAATCCTATACCTAATCAGGAATGTCATTCCATAACAGATCTAATGTGTCCAGTGAGATTTACTCTGCTGGGAATAAGAAAATTGTGTCCAGCATTTGCTTTGTGTAATATATATTGCATTCCAGTTCATGAACCTAAGTATTAAACATATATGCATAATTCACTAGAAATTATTCTTTTTAAATAGATTATAATTTTTCATTTTATGATACATGCAAGCTATAAGGGAAAAAGGAACAGTGGGAATTTATGTATGTGACACGTCTTGATTTCCATAAATTTGGCTTAATTAAGCAATTCATTAAATATAGTAAACGTGAATATGAGACAGCGATTTCAGTTCAAATCACATTTCTTGCATAAAGAGTTTCCAAAAGGGTTAAAAGAGACTTCAAAACACTGACATCCAAATTATAAAATTTGAATAATGGTATTTGTGCTTTTGGTGGTTATAAAATGTTGAACTTCGTAAAATAAGGTTTTTCACCAGCAATGCAAAATTAGGCTTCACCTTGTTTTAAATTATTTGAAAGTAAGCATTCTGAACTGATAATATTTATATCAAAACATATGTTTTGCTCTGGCTTTTTATAAAATGATTTCTTTATTAGGCATCTTTGTAGACAAATTAATATTATGGCTTACTATTAACTAGGAGCAGATCCTTTAATTTTTTTTTCATTTGCATCAAGGAGAAATAAAAGTTTGGTCTGAAGTTAAATATTGTTTATTTTCAATTTTTAAGGAAGCTTTTTAGAATGTAGCCCCTATTTTCATACTTTATATCAGAGTTCCCCAAAGTTTCCGTGTTTGAGGACTGGCGGGAGGGAGGGGATGGTTCCATGCGAGCGGCACCTCTATTTGCACAAGCAGCGTGCATGTGTGTCTGCCGCTCATGCAAATGGGGCAACCGCATACACTCACCTGCTGCTCGCACAAGTGGGGATGCACCTGCGCGCGCTCTCGCCGGCTGTTTCCGCAGCTCGGTTGCAACCCCTCATGGCCCACAGGTTGGGAACCCCTGCTTTACATGTATAAATGTTGTATCATTGTCATATCTGCATCTTTGTAAACATACACAATCATTATGTGCAATAGTATCCATGAATGCTCCTGTGCAATTGGATGAATTGATTAATACTTTTACTTGGCACTGATTTTACAACTTTATTTTAAGTTTGCAACTTTATTACTGTAAACCAGCAATGGAGTAATGTGCAGATGTATGATTTTACACTAACTGAAAATAGATTCAGGTGTCCTAATGGTAAGTGTCCATTAACAAACTGGATACCATGGATGAAATCTCCCCCTTTTCACCAACACCATCTTCCCTCATTATCTCTGGAGAATCAAGGCATTCTTCAGAGCAGACACAGTAATAAACTGAAGGAGAAAATGGAAGCTCAACTCTTGAGTGACCTCAGAATGGATATAAAAGTTCATGAAAGTGCACTGGAAGAACGGAAGGGTCAAAGAACTAAAACTTCCACTGCAAAAGCAAAAGCCACCTGCTGAAACTGGAAAAAGACTGATAGAATATTCTTGCCAACTTAGATGTGGAAGTTTTGGAACAAATCCACTTTCTGGATTTTTCACAATGGAAAGTAGACCTGATTTGTTTCTGTTTGGTAGATTAACTAACACAAGCAGTCACCATATAAGTAGCTTCAGATCTTATAAAAATAATAAATATATAATGCCAGTACCTTTTATTGAGCTACTCCAAGTGCAGAAAGTGGAACCAGGAAATATTAGTAGGAGGAGCTGCAATCACTTCTCCAGCTTCCCAAATCTTTTAGAATACCAGATCAATAACCCACTATCAAAACTGACCCTGCCACGTGATAACATTTCAAACAACCAATTTTTGCTCCATTTGGCTTCTGTACTGGAATGAGGGGATGGGCAGAATGCCTGTCCTTTGCTCCGAAATAAAATATTTGGGATTAGCTACATTATAAGAAACAGCACAGAAGTACAGATCTCTATTAGATGCATCACTGGAAGACCTGAAGGACTAAGTTGTGATTACTAAGAATTTACTCTGGTTTGAAGCCGCATAATCAATCAATCACTTTTTAAATCTTGTAGGCCATATGAAAGCATTCCTAATATTGGTGCTGTATTTCTAGCTGTTGTCACAGATGAAATTTATGTATTGCTGTTCAAAATAATACCTTATAATACAAACATAACATTGTTCTTAGCACTCCTGACAATTCAAGAAAAAGCAAATACGGTGCACGTGATAGCAGGAAGGGCAAATTTTACACATAACTTCCAAGAATGTTGCTGGCTTATCTAAACAATGAACTTTTTCACATGGTAACTTTAAAACAGAAGATTGTGTACAAACTAGGAATCACGTTTTGTAGTTACAAAATAGGCCCATTGTTGCTATTTTGCAGCATTCCAGTTTTAAGATGCCCACATATTTAAAATCTGGTTTCCAGTAATAAAGTTGCAAGCTAAAAATAAAAGTTGTAAAATCAGCCCTAAGGAAAAGCATTAAGCGTTCCTCAAAAGCAAAACATCTGTAAAGCATCAAGTGAAAGTGCCAGCAGGCTCTGAAGGCACCATTTCCCACCAGGCTCAGTTCCTCAAGTAGACGCCCATGAGAATGAAGCAGAGGGAAAGAAAGCTTTGTGAGACTCCTGACCCCAAATTTCATGAGACACTCCTTCATTTCTGCTCTCAGGCCACTCTGCATTCCTATTCACCCCACCCCATGAGACTGATCTCACTTCAATACACTCCATTATGTCTCTTTTCTTTGGTCTCCTTTTCAGCGACTGACTTGGCTCTGCCTGGGAAGAACAGCCTCACCGTGGCTCCGAGGGAGTACTGGCTGCCCTGCGCAGGAAACAATTAATGCTAAGTGACTGTGCCTTTGTAAGCCCAAGGACTCAAAACCTGTTGAGAAGGCATGGGAACAACTGCAGATTGCAACAGGGGCAAGCAGAAGAAAATAAAAACCTTTCAAAACAAACATCGATTTTAAATCAGTGTTAACCAGACAGGCAGCCTCTATAAGGCCAGTCTGGAAAGGGAGGCCCTAACACTGTCTCTTTGTTAACACTATGAAAGCCCTGCCAGTATTAGACAAAGACAGATTTGCAAGGGATGTTGCCATGTGTCAGGTGCAATAGCTAAGTAGGGGAATGCAGGGGAAAGAAAGTGAATATAACCTCAGAGGAAAGGGACGCATTGCGTCAGTCCTGCCTTTCCTTAGCCATAGCTGGCTTTATAGCTGGGCACAGGGCACAACTGCATTCGTACAATTTCCGATCTGGCAGGGACAACTATCAAGCACAGGAATGTAGTAAAAAAAAAAAAGAAAAAGGTAGGGATGTTCTTACAAACCTGAGAAACACTGTAAACAATTAATTGCCATTAATTAGGCTGGAGCTTTTCAAGATGCTTGGAATTAATTAAGCTTAGATAATTGGTCAACAAGGAAATCACTGACAATGCATCCTACAGCACCCAAGGTTATTAGAGAGTTGCACAAAGGCTGAAGCAGGTGCTTCCATTGGCTCCCAGGTTCTATCGCAGCAGGACTTGGTTCCCAGGTAGTCCTCGACTTACAAACGTTCATTTTGGGACCTTTCGAAGTTACACTGACACTGAAAAAACCGACTTATGAACCATTTTTCAACTTATGACCCGTGTCATGCGATTTACATTCGGATGCTTGACAACTGGTTCATGTTTAGGACGGATGCCACGTCCCACGCTTTTGCAACCTTCTTACAAGCAAAGTCAATGGGGAAGCCAGATTCACTTAATTTAACAACTGCAACGATTCACGTGGCAAGAAAAGTTGTAAAATGCGGCAAAGCTCACTTAACAAATTTCTCACTTAGCAACATAAATTCTGGCCGCAGAAAAAAGTAGGATCGGGAGCTCCTCTGGGTAGGCAGCGTCCATCTTGAAAACTGCTTCTCGGCCTTCTCCTCAATCTCCTGATGACAAACCAGCCTTTGAGCCATTGTTCTGCACTTGACTCTGCTGATCTTGATCCAGGCCACACTTGCACAATCCGTAGAAAAGACTGCATGACAAATTAATTGTGGGGCACAAAGGAATAGCTGGCCTGCTAATCACCTGTTCAGCAACCACCGAAGAGGTGGCAATGATAGAATTGGTGACGTAGGCAAAGCCTGGAGGCATGGGAAGGGCTTTGGGACAGGGCCTCAAATCCTTCGTTAGTGGCTTGATGCCTGCTGGTGGTAAATTTATTTAAAAAAGAAAAACATTGGTGGGCCACACAGGAGTGCTCGATGGGCTGCCTACCACCACTATGTTGTAAGGCCTGATCTAGTCAATGGGCTAGATAGAAATCCCAACTGGCTAAGCCAGGGGTCGGCAACCTAAAAAAGGAAAAGAGCCACTGGGAACCGGTTCCATCACAAATTAAAAAAAGTGGGAGCCGTGTGCGTATGTCCATGCACGCGCATGCGCAAAAACCGTTTTGCGCATGCACAAAATGGTTTTGTGCGCATGCGCGGATGCACGCGGTTGCCATTTTTTTTAAAGTGAGATGGAACCGGTTCCCGGTTGCCCGACGGCGACGGCCCGTCTGCAAAGCTGCCGCTTTCGGCAGCTTCGCAGACGGGCCGCGGCAGCTTCCTCAAAGAGCGGCACCGCTGCCCCTTCGCGCGGAGGTACGCGCGCACCTCTCCAAAGGTTTGGGGAGGTGCGTGCGCACCTCCGGTCGTTCGGAGAGGTGCGCGCGCACCTCTCGGAATGGGCAGGGGCGCCGCTCTTCGAGAAAGCTGCCGCGGCCCGTCTGCAAAGCTGCCGCTTTCGGCAGCTTTGCAGACGGGCCGCGGCAGCTTCCTCAAAGAGCGGCGCCGCTGCCCCTTCGCGCGGAGGTACGCGCGCACCTCTCCAAAGGTTTGGGGAGGTGCGCGCACACCTCCGCCCATTCGGGGAGGTGCGCGCGCACCTCTCCAAACGGGCGGTGCCACTCTCCATTTGGCGAGGTGCGCGCCCACCACTGCCCGTTCGAATAGGTGCGCGTGCACCGGGCGGCTGGGAGCCGCAGGAGACGGCTCAAAGAGCCGCATGTGGCTCCGGAGCCGCGGGTTGCCGACCCGTGGGCTAAGCAGACAACCACAGGAAAATTTGAAGGCTTTGTATCAGCTGGTAGAGTGGTCTTGGCCAGCCAAAGACCACTCTTTGGAACTCAGTCAGCTGTGATCCTCTAGGTTCCCCCCCTGCCCCCTTGGGCACTTCAGATTTGCCAGTTCAAGCTGAATTGGGAGCTCTTTGTGATCAGTCAAATGGGCAGATATTAAAATGTCGGTTGTAGCTGCATAGATTGAAGCAGCTGCTCCGCCTGAAATGGAAACTCTGCATGGAGACTCATGTGGATGTGCAAGAAACTCTGGATTTGTGGATGGCAGGTTTGTATATGGCAGGACTGCTTTGGCAAGGAAAATACAGCCAGAAAAAAAACCCAGTAGCAATTTCTCTTCCTGAGCCCTAATGTAGTGTATGCTCTTCAAGCATACACGGAAATGTCAGCACAGCAGGGGGCTGGACAGCTCCAGGCTATAACCGCTTTGGCGGGAAAGCCTGAATAGAGCGAGTCGTTGACAACCCCAGGGCATGGTCAGCTCTGGCAGGAAGCCAGGGTTTAAATCCATTGGCCACCTGCACTGGCGGGAAGCCCAGGTTTAAATCTATTGGTCACCATTCACCTGGGCAGGTATAAAGAGACGCCAGGTAACCCCTTTGCTCCAGCTTCATTCCTGATCCAATAAAGAAATACTACCCAGCTCAAGTGTCCGTCTCTCCGTTCAACCACGCGACATTGCACCTAACCCCATAACAAGCCTACTTTCCCACAATTCTTGCGCTAGAGCAGGTTCCTCCCTTCTCAGTGTTCTTGCTCAGTGCTAAATACCGAACTCAAGCTGACCAGGCTTTCTTGGATAAAAGAAATGTATATTGATCCTGAAAGCTGCATTTTCCCAGAAAATATTCCAGATGATAATGGCAGCAAGCCTTTGGAGTCTCCAGACCTGTCCAAAAACAGGTTCAGGAAACCAACTGTACGTTGTTTACTTGATGGTAGACAATGCTGTGTGGGAGGAAGGGAAACAGGGATTCTGCCAATTACTGTCCCACATTGCATTACAGCACAGTGTATTCAGACAGTAATTATGAGCGGGCCACATTGCCAGAGTGAGGTAAAGACAGATTGTAGAGACAATATTTTTCATACCAACATACTTTTCTTTTGATTGAAGAATAGAAAGAAAATACATTATGCCAGACAAGCTCTGAATATGACAAATTAAATGGGGGCCTGTATGAATGGAATTTATGCAAAAACATGCTTGTAAAGATGTAAAGACAACATGAATCGGGTAGGTATTTGTACAATAGATCAGAATGGAATATGTAATTACCGTATATACTTGAGTATAAGCCGAATTTTTCAGCCCACTTTTTGGGCTGAAAAATTCCACTTCGGCTTATACTCCAGTCAACAAAAAAACTTACCGAGGACTTGTGCGCGGCCGAGGCTTTGGTGCTTCCGGGATCGCCCGCACCTCTCCCAAGCCACCGCCGTCCGAGACCTGCCGAAGTTTGGGGAGGTTTGGGGAGGTGCGCGCGCACCTCCCCAAACTCCGCGCCTTGCCTGCCTGCTTCTTTCCGCAGCGGAAAGAAGCAGGCAGGCAGGGCGCGGAGGAACGGAGACTTGCCGACGTTTGGGGAGGTTTGGGCGCCTCCCCAAACCTCGGCAGGTCTCCGTTCCTCCGCGCAGACCTGCCGACGTTTGGGGAGGTTTGGGCGCCTCCCCAAACCTCGGCAGGTCTCCGTTCCTCCTGCCGACCTTTGGGGAGGTTTGGGCGCCTCCCCAAACCTCCCCAAACCTCGGCAGGTCTCCGTTCCTCCTGCCGACCTTTGGGGAGGTTTGGGCGCCTCCCCAAACCTCCCCAAACCTCGGCAGGTCTCCGTTCCTCCTGCCAACCTTTGGGGAGGTTTGGGCGCCTCCCCAAACCTCGGCAGGTCTCCGTTCCTCCTGCCGACCTTTGGGGAGGTTTGGGCGCCTCCCCAAACGTCCCCAAACCTCGGCAGGTCTCCGTTCCTGTTTGGGGAGGTTTGGGCGCCTCCCCAAACCTCCCCAAACCTCGGCAGGTCTCCGTTCCTCCGCGCAGACCTGCCGACCTTTGGGGAGGTTTGGGCGCCTCCCCAAACGTCCCCAAACCTCGGCAGGTCTCCGTTCTTCCTGCCGACCTTTGGGGAGGTTTGGGCGCCTCCCCAAACCTCCCCAAACGTCGGCAGGTCTGCGCGGAGGAACGGAGACCTGCCGAGGTTTGGGGAGGCGCCCAAACCTCCCCAAACAGGAACGGAGACCTGCCGAGGTTTGGGGAGGTTTGGGGAGGCGCCCAAACCTCCCCAAACGTCGGCAGGTCTGCGCGGAGGAACGGAGACCTGCCGAGGTTTGGGGAGGTTTGGGGAGGCGCCCAAACCTCCCCAAACAGGAACGGAGACCTGCCGAGGTTTGGGGACGTTTGGGGAGGCGCCCAAACCTCCCCAAAGGTCGGCAGGTCTGCGCGGAGGAACGGAGACCTGCCGAGGTTTGGGGAGGTTTGGGGAGGCGCCCAAACCTCCCCAAACAGGAACGGAGACCTGCCGAGGTTTGGGGACGTTTGGGGAGGCTCCCAAACCTCCCCAAAGGTCGGCAGGTCTGCGCGGAGGAACGGAGACCTGCCGAGGTTTGGGGAGGTTTGGGGAGGCGCCCAAACCTCCCCAAACAGGAACGGAGACCTGCCGAGGTTTGGGGAGGTTTGGGGAGGCGCCCAAACCTCCCCAAACGTCGGCAGGTCTGCGCGGAGGAACGGAGACCTGCCGAGGTTTGGGGAGGTTTGGGGAGGCGCCCAAACCTCCCCAAACAGGAACGGAGACCTGCCGAGGTTTGGGGACGTTTGGGGAGGCGCCCAAACCTCCCCAAAGGTCGGCAGGTCTGCGCGGAGGAACGGAGACCTGCCGAGGTTTGGGGAGGCGCCCAAACCTCCCCAAACAGGAACGGAGACCTGCCGAGGTTTGGGGAGGTTTGGGGAGGCGCCCAAACCTCCCCAAAGGTCGGCAGGAGGAACGGAGACCTGCCGACGAGCCTTGGCCACACAGGGTATTCCTGTGTATTCAGGCTTGCAAAATGGCGGATCGAGCCTCTGCTGGCGGCAGAGGCTTGCAGAACGGCGGATCGGCTTATACTCGAGTCAATAACTTTTTCCAGTTTTTGGGGGTGAAATTGGGGGTCTCGGCTTATACTCGAGTCGGCTTATACTCAAGTATATACGGTATAAGAAAACAAAGTGTACACTGTGTGTGCATATATGTGGAGTTTGAGAGAATATGTGATCAAGAACAGCGAATATATATGCTACATAGACCTGTATGTGGGGGGGGGGGAACTATTTTGTAGTGCAATGTCTTCACTGGCATTGTTTTCATATTTACTCCAGTTACTCTGTCGGACAACAATTCCATCCCATTTTAAGGCATGAAGCAGTGGTGAGTTTTCAAGGAAACTACTGGTGGTCCTCAAATTACAACCACAATTGAGCCCAAAATTTCTGTTACTGAGTGAGACAGTTAAGTGAATTTTGCCCCATTTTACAACCTTTCTTGCCACAGTTGTTAATTGAATTACTATAGCTGTTATGTTAGTAGCATGGCTGATAAGTGACTCTGGCTTCCCTATGGACTTTGCTTGTCAGAAGGTTGCAAAAACTGATCAAATGACCCCAGGACATCATCATAGATATGTGTCAGTTTCCAAGCCTCTGAATTTTCACCACATGACCATGGGGATGCTGCAATGGTTGTGTGAAAGATGGTCACAAGTCAGTTTTTTCTGTGCTGTTGTAACTTCGAATCGTCACTAAGTGAACTATTGTAAGGCAAGGACTACCTGTACAAAATTGGGGAACATTAGCTTTTTGCTACTGAGCAGGGATTCTGGCCATCTATTCTGTAAATCTTCATTCTATGTCAAACAGAGTTCGAACAACTGCATAAAGTACATTGAAAAGGATTAGAATACAGAGTAGGATTAATTGCCAATAAAGGAAGGCCAAAGAAGAAAATGTTCAGTTGGCAAACAGGAATCACAAGTGTGCAATAAAAATCAAATAAAGCTATCAATCTAACAATGTGAGAAACAATGATAATGGAAGAAAAGGTAGGGATTCTTACATTCAAAAGTACCCCCTTTTACTCTCCCCAAATTTAGTCAAAATTTGATTTTTATTTTATTTTATTTTTATTTTATTTATCCCATTCTTGCTAAGTAACTTCTTAAATAAATTGCCACAGAAGAATTGGTGATACCAAGGGACTTTTCCATTCCAAAATAAATGAGATTTAAACATTTATGTATTCATTCGATTTACGTGCTACCTTAGACCAAATCTATTGGGCAGCTTATCATATAAAAATAGAATTAAAATATATAACTGAAATGGAAAACACTAAACAAGATAGCAAAGCTGGTCAATGGTGGGAAAACATACATCACCCACCCATCCTGGGCTGGAACCAAAAGAAGCAGCTGGACTTTTAAGGTTCTCCCCAATGCTTATAAAGAGATCAGAGACAGGAAAAAAATTATCTATTTATCCAAGGAGGGCCTCATAAGGAGGACATGCACCACCTTCTCCTTTAAAGCTGGAGACACCAACTCCTTCCTCAGAGGGCAACACCATCACATGGATCCAACTAGAGGTCAGCTCCCTGGCCCATTTTCATGACTTAGGACTGGAACTGGAATCTAGTTCAAGGCCTTAGTCACCTGGCCATTCCAAATGACAACTAGTGTTTGGCTGAACATCCATCAAATCCTTGGAGAAAATCTCAAAATCTCTTAAGAAGCCCATTGAGTTTATCAATCACTTCTTGTGGGCTGATCAATCCATCATTCTGTGTAAGATTGTGGTAAAATGACATAAAACCGCACACCCACCCACCCATAAAGAACTGAATTAGCATAAGTCCCCAAATCCAGCTTACCAGTCATTGTATTTGAACAAATGCCTTTTCTTGATCTCTTTTTATTTTGGATGTGCACAGCATAGCACTAATATATCACTCTCAGGAAAACTTTGTTGCATTCAAGAATTCTGGAGATAGGCACACTTACAAAACACTTTTTAGTCTGTTTCCTGTACTCCTTCCGGTCTTAACTTCCTGTGAACAAATCAGCTCTCCCACACAGATAAGCTTGATCCACTTCCCCTTTTACCACATTCATTGCTCTCTTGTGATGATGTATACTCCTTTCTCTTTGGAGAGAATCCCCAGACCTGCATGGGAAAGCATTATCTTTTACTTCCAGCCCATATAGCTAATTCAGAATATGACACTTTAAGGAGACATTGCTCTTTAGAAAAATCAGAGACGTGAGACATAGCTATAGCATACTTATTTCTGTGTTATTTAATATACAATAAAAGCATTAAGTATTCATTGCAGGACATCTACAAATATAAATGTTGCACGGATCTGAAAAACAACTAATGACCAAACTTAACAGTGTAAAAAATATCTAGATGCCATCACTAAGATCCCAATACAACTACAGGTAGTCCTCAATTTATGACGTTTTAGCCCAGAATTTATGTTGCTAAGTGAGAAATTTGTTCAGTGACTTTTGCCCCATTTTACAACTTTTCTTGCCACATTGGTTATGTGAACCACTGCAGTTGTTAATAGCAAGGTTGTTAAGTGAAGCTGGCTTCCCCACTGATTTTGCCTATCAGAAGCTTGTAAAAGGAGATTATATGACCCCGGGAAACTGTAACTGTCATAAACATGAGTCAGTTGTCAAGCAGCCAAAATGTAAATCACATTGCAATGGACATAAGTGTGAAAAATAGTCATAAGTCACTTTTTTCAGTGCCATTATAACTTCAAAATGTCACTAAATGAGCTACCTGTAATCCTCAACATACATTCATTCATTTAGCAACCATTCGAAGCACTGAAACACCGTTGGAAAAAGTGACTTATTACCAGTCCTCATAAAAGTTACTGGAAGAACCGCCAAGTCTGGCGTTCTTTACGAACTAACACATAGGGAACGGTTGCTGGAATTGGGTATGTGTAGTTTAATGAAGAGAAGGGTGAGGGGTGACATGATAGCAGTGTTCCAAAATCTCAGGGGCCGCCACAAAGAAGAGGGAGTCAAGCTATTCTCCAAAGCACCTGAAAGCAGGACAAGAAGCAACGGATGGAAACTAGTCAAGGAGAGAAGCAACCTAGAACTAAGGAGAAACTTCCTGACAGTTAGAACAGCTAACCAGTGGAACAACCTGCCTCCAGAAGCGGTGAATGCTCCAACACTGAAAGTTTTTAAGAAGAGACTGGCCAGCCATTTGTCTGAAATGATATAGGGTTTCCTGCCTGAGCAGGGGGTTGGACTAGATGACCTGCAAGGTCCCTTCCAACTTTTTTATTATTATTATTATTATTATTATTATTATTATTATTATTATTATTATTATTATTATTATTATTATTATTATTATTATTATATTATTCATTGCATCCTTAACTTTTCTCATTACAAAATCTGTACCAAAAACTCTACATCCAGATGTAGTTAAACACATGCTTTTTGAAAGGCGAGCAGGCACAATAAGGAACCACATTTTGCAGGCTCATTCCCAATAAAAGTCCATTCATTAACATTTCGCATCTTCCCAAATACCAGTCCACCGACGAACAGCATCCCGTCAACAGCGGACTAAAAAAAACATCTCGCGAGACGCGAAACAACTGCACAAACGCACACGGCGCGTCACTCAAGTACGCTGCCCCGCCTTTAAAGGGGGTTGTTCTCGTCTCGTCGTGGCCTCGCCCTCTCTGTGACGTGTTTTTTTTTCTTTTCTTTTTTTTTGTGCCGGTGAATGCCCGGATGAGGTAGGGTTCGGAGCTGTGTCAGCGAGTAAGGCGATGCAGCTACGTTGGCGGCCGGAGCAAGCAGCGGTCGTGACAGAACACTGGACGGGTAAGGAAGAGCGCGAGGAGTAAAGGCGGGGGAGGGGGCGCGCGGGAGATATGGCGTCTCTCCATGCACGCGCCCGGTGCATTCCTAGCTCAAGGCAGCCTGAGGCACCGTAAGAACCAAGTGACTCCCCCCCTCCTCCCCCTCCCCCCACCACCACCACAAACCCACGAGTTCGGCCGCTTCCCTCCCTCTTCGCGAGCTGACGCCGGATTGGCTGCGAACTGACAACGGGGCAGATTTCGCCCGTCGGCTGGTTTCCTATTAGTCAGAGCGGGAGCCCCTGAGCGGCGGCGACTGGCTGTTGACTGTGCGTGTCACTCAGCACGTAGGGAGCGGCGGGGCGGGGTCAGGATCTCTCCCCCCCCCCGCCACCACCACCCTCACTCCCCGAAGAAGCGAGGGAGACGCGTTGCTCTTCTCCCCTGTGGTCCTTGAGGAAAAGGGCAGAAATTGTAGGTCTTTTCGGGAAAGGGTCGCTATTTCTAGGCTCTTTCGCCCCCACCTCACGGCCAGCGCCGCCCGGTGACACTTTTCGGCGTCTTCTCCGGATCTGCCCTTCTTCAGGACCTGCATAATCCGCCCTAGGTCTCTTGTTAATGCTGAAGATTTCCGGCCGTTACCCCCGTGACTCGCCTCAGGGCCCAGGTCTGTTTTTCCTCCATTAGCCCGTAACCTCCGATAAAGCCCTGTTTTCGTCTTTTCCCCTGCTTCACAGGATCGTCAAAGCTGCTTATCTAGCGCAGGGGCGAGACGTCCTGTTAACCTCTGTTTGTGCCGGCATGCTCTCCTGACAGGCTGCTCCCTTTGAAACCCACCCTGTATCGCAGGGGTCTTCAAACTTGGCCCTTTTATGACTTGTGGACTTCAACTCCCAGAATTCCCCAGCCAGCTTTGCTGGCTGGGGAATTCTGGGAGTTGAAGTCCACAAGTCATAAAAGGGCCAAGTTTGAAGACCCCTGCTGTATCGAGTGTGGGTGATGGGTTTTCTTTCACCTCTCGTCTTTTGCTTCCTTGGGACTAACGAAATTTGGAAATAGCCCGCGTAAACCAGCATTCTCTTTTCCACAGATACCAGCAAGATATTGGGTTGGTTTAAGAGGCAGTAGTCCCTGGTTTAACAGGTGCTCAGCCACACTTTCCCACTCCTCTTGTTGCAGTAGGAATTGAACAGTGTGTGTGTGTGTGTGTAGCGCCTCTGGTGCTGTGGGGGTCTGTTTTGTAAAGTCATCATGGCTAGTAGTAACCATTGCTTCTAATGTTATCCTCCCATGAAAATGGCCAATTCAGTTTTGAGCCTGGTCAGATAGGTCGTCAGCTTTATCGTATATTCTGTGAAGTAACTCATCTGTGCGTATCAAACCTTAGGCGGCTTAAATTCCTTCCGGTATTGAAGCCTGCTTTCATGACTAATTTTGAATGTGGTTTCCTTATGAGTAACATGCCAGAAAAGAGAAGCTTTTTTTTTTACAGTTAAGGTGACATGACTACAAAAATATACAGTATTTATGCTTTTTATTGCAATTTTAAACTTTGACTTTATATTTTTAGAATCAAACCAAGAACAACCTCATTTGTTGACATATTTTGCCCTGTTTATGTATAAAGGCATATATGGTGTTTGTAACAGATACCAGAGCTATAACTTCCTTTTAAATTCCAAAGGCTAGAGATCTAGGTTTTGTTCCACAGAGCTCTTTCATCTTTTGCTCTGAAAGGTAGATTTCACTGTCATCGTTCATTATATGTGATTGGGTCAGAGAGCAACAAACATGGTTACTCCTATCACATTTGATTGAATTGCAGGCATACCATTTTCATCATTCTTACTTGTATCTTCCAATCTCTCTATATTCCTCTCCCAAGTAAAAGGGAAAACAAATGGCATGTAAATTAGAATAGGCCTGTATTTTTTCATAAGTATCTGCAGGGGGCACAAGGGGCAGATGAAGAAATGTACATGAAGATAGCATGCAAATGCTATTTATATACTTGGATCATCAGACGTTGGGACACAATATATTATAGTGGCATTTATTTGATAATATTGCATACATGTTGTCCTTTTGGTGTCACTGCAGTTTTGTGGACACTTTAAATCTAAAGTACCGTTGTTTCTGATGCTTAATAATCGCTTTCTAGGACCGACTTGTTGATATTTAGAATCCTCATAACAATATTCTGTCATGCTGGGAAAATGAAAAGTGTTTTGCTGTCAGATGGTTGCTAAGATACACAAATATACTGCTGATGTCAGAAGACTTACGTTTCCCCTGAGTCACTGAGTCTAAGTCAATTCCAATTGCTTAGAAGGAAGAAGTGCCAGGTACAATATTGTTCGATACCGAGTTTCTAGAAGGCGATTATGAGAAATACTTATGATGCAAAATAGACATCAGCAAAACTAAATTAACCTAACTATTAACTTTTCCTTAAAAGATCTTGACCTTTGTTGAGATACACTTAGTAACAGTTGAAAAACCATCAAGTAATTTCTAAAATATCCAGAAAAATATTCCTCACTGAGAATTTTAATAATAAATCTTTAACATGTTATAAATCTATTACTTTTGTCACTTGGATTTTTCCAAGTGAAAGAAAAGTTGTTACTTTTTTAAAAAGAATGCCTGAATTTCCTAAATGAATTTAGTGGAAGTTTTTTATGGTTAAGAATCTACTCTCTGTGACCCTATAAGCATACTCAATGTGTTCTATAGATTTCATAGGAAGAATAAGCTAAATATTTTGAAAATAGTACTAAAGAGGCAGTGTTATCTGTTAATTTTGTCGCTGTACTCAAAACCTATGTTCTAAATTATCCATCTTAAGGTGGATCAACAATAGGCCCATAATTACAGTCTGCCACAATAAAAGTTGGATTGAAAAGTATTGATATTTCAGTTTTAAAACCAGCTTTTTACATGCTTGTTTAAAAGTAACAGCTGTTTGTCAGGCTGGAGAGAGGTGCTTCTACTTTGAACCGATTCCAAGCGAAAGTATCCACTGAAAACTCAGTATCATCTTTCTGGCAAAACCAACGAAAATTCTAAACATGTATCTCCTATATAGGCTGAGTTAGCATTCCTGTATAGTAGTGATTTTAAAGAAAAATGGCTCTCATGAAAAATCCTCAATTGTTTTATTTAGCATACTCATATTCCACCTTTCTTCTGCCATTGAATGAGTTTATCCACTTTTTATTGCCACCCCACTGGTTGCTTTTCATTTCTTAAAGTCTGTATAAAGATGTTGAGCTTTTAGTATGTAGTGTGTGGTAGCTATTTCAGTTCCCATACATTTAAAAAAGTGCAGGGTTTTGTAACATATACTTAAAAATGTCCGAGGTCATTCCTTTAACTTCCTGCTTGGAAATAATTAGACCAAGCTGGGAAGAGTACCTGGCTCATTCTGATGTTTACTCAAGAGGCAATGAGTCTCTGTAGATCTGAGGTCACATGAATTAAAACTTGCATCATTCACAGAAAATCTCTTTTGCTAGTATTACTTACATCTGTATTATGCTTCTGTATTATAACATTTTGGGATTGCTCTGTGAGAATCCAATACATTATGGGCTCTTCTGTTTGAATGCTACTGAACTGCACATTGCTTACCTGTGCTATTTCTGAGCACGAAAACATAATGACAGGAGTATGGAAATTGGTTAATTTCTTGTAACTGGAAGACATTGCCCAGTTAGGTTCTTGAGCCAAGAATAGTTTTTCTGCTTGGCTGCTTTTCAGCAGCTATTTTCCATGCAAGAGAATCTACGTACACTAGCCATGGAACAGTGTTAGGTCCATACTTTATTTAAATAATAAATAGAAGTAAACATTGAACAAACTAACGCTAAAAGGATTCTTAAGAGATTTCATACATATGTAGGTGTTCTTGGCCAATATTAATCACTCAGGTGAAATGGACAGTATAGAAATTTAACAAATAATTTTTTGGGGGAAATCACAATATTTGAATATGCAGTATTGCTGTTTTTAGTCTTGTTTGATGCTCCAAGAAATCTTTGTAGAGAATGAAACATAGTAATAATTTACTTTGGTATATCAGTTTTATTCTTTTCTGTATGTACAGTATTAATAGCTCTTTGATACATGTACTTGAAGGGGGAGATGTCAGATACTTGAACTCTTATTTTGTGACATCCCGAACTCAAGCAGTTTTCAACCGAAGATTGTTTTTTTGCTCAATTGTAGCAATCCCTGAAGTGGTTATTTAAAGGGTGAACTTTAGAGAAATTATTTTGGTATGTCTTCTAGGTTCTATAGGTTAGCATTTTTCTTTTAATGAACACCCACTATTATTGTTACTCCCTGATTACATAGAATGAATCTCTTCAATGAATCAAGATAGTGATTATTCTTTTTGTTTTGCCCCAAACCTATTTTCACTATATTTCCTAAAGTGTAACATATGTTCCTTTTGGTTTCTTGTCAGTTTCATGCAATTTTTTTAAAATAATACTTTTTTAAAAAATAGAGACCCCATAGCAATATTTCTTCATTAATTACATTGACTAATATGCATGGGGGGTGGTAAGAAAAAAAAGCACTATTTTGTTTGAAATTTTTAGTTCAAGCCATGATTTTTTTTATTTTAACCTAAGCAGTGTTAATATGACTCCTCTCTCATTCAGATTTCATTGTCATCATATTCACTTCTAGGGTGTAATATTTAACTAATTGTGTTATTTCCAGACCCTGTGATTGAGTTTATATATTTTTGCTAAGCCATAGTTTAATGAATGAAAACAATTGGTTTCTAATATTTTTCATATTTTTAGCTGTAATCCACAGTTGACCAATGACTTTATCTAGATTCAAATAATATCCTGTGTTGTGGTTTGTTTGATTTTGTTCAGCAGAGTATGCAAACCTATTTTTAGATGCCTTACTGAAAGCAAATTAATGTTGCACTACTTAACTGTATTATTTTGGAGTTTTTCTGTATTACTGACTTGGTACTACTGACTTTTTTAAAATTGCAAAAGTCAAGTAAAGACTTTAGTGATAAAAGCAGAACTATAGTGATTTAGAAGCGTTGTCACTAGTTTGTTGTTTTTAGTATGGTGCAAATTGCTTTAAATAGCACTTTGACTAAGAAGCACTGATACTATTATAGTAATAAGGGAGATAAGATTCATCAAGACCAAGGCTTCCACTGAACAATTAGAACTTTCCCTGATATCTTTTTACTTGCAAGGTTTCTGTGTCCTCTCAAAGAAAGGTTTGTGTTCTAGTTCAGGGAGTTTATGTTGGTTTGCTTAGACCATGTACAGTGGTGTATGGCTGGAAGGAAAATGGCAAAACACAAACAGTAGTTCATTCACTATTTCTTTTCACTGTTTATCTGAAGGCTATTTAGTTATACTGAGTTCAAAAACTACTGTACTGCTTTTTGTTACAGTTTCAACTTTCCTTTTTTGCTTGTTTGGGGGTAGGGGCTTGGACATTTCTCTGTTGTACATGACACTGTTCAGTCATGTACAATAGAGTATCTAGTGTTTGTCCTTCATTGCTTGAATAAAAAATGCGGGTCACAAAACTGAAAAGTGCTAGATTTTCTGTCTGAAGGGGAAATGGCTGATGGTTATCAGATATCACTGTGTTTTTTTTTAGCTGATAGCTTTAGGTGTGAGATCTGAGGAAGTCTGTAATTCTTCTCTGAAAATTTAAGGTGAATCTAATTTATTTTTGTTTATGTTAAAAATAGAAAGAATATTTAGGAAAACAATAGTATTGCAGTGTAAGATCTGGTTTTTTTTATTCCACAGCTAGTATTCATTTAGCTAACCTTGGGATTTGCACAATTCTGTGGCAGGAAGCAATTAGCAATGTACTAATTATTTGACTGCTTTACTTTACAAGCTGGTCTAAGAATATGATTGAAGGGCAGTGGAACAATTATAATGAATTAAAAGAATGAGTTGCTGCTTAATATGATTGAAAATGAGATTAATGTGATATATCTATGAAGAGGACCCTCCTCCCAAAGATCCCTAATTTAAATGTTTCTGCAGGTGATACATCTCTTGTAAAAGGGAATTTCTGGTTGTAATTTTTGTAAAACTAATAGGAACATGACTGAAACTGGGGAAATAATTGATGTCCCTCTTTGGATACTGTGACTCTGATTTAATTCTTTCAGATATTCATATGCATGCATCCAAAAGTTTTTGTTTTAATTTGGCTGGATGAAAAAATATAATAATACTTCTGCCCTTCATTGAAAAAAACTTGGATTTGCTGGTTAATTATTTCTGGAAATGGAAACTAGTATAACTATATTCATGTGAGGTCAGGAATAGAAGATGTGCCTTGTAGCTTTCAAAAACTGACGAGAGTTTCTGTGTCCTCTCAAAGAAAGATTTTTGTTCTAGTTCAGGGAGGTTGTGTTGGTTTGCTTAGGCCATGTACAGTGTACGGCTGGAAGGAAAATGGAAATGCTTTTATTAACTAAATAATAAAATAATAAAATATTAGCTAAATAATGTGTCCCTAATTTTTATAGTTAATTCTTATCATGGATTGTGAAGAAATCCCAGAGTTTTCAACTTCAGAGGAAGAAGCTGCATACTGGAAAGAGCTGACTTTAAAATATAAACAAAGGTATAATTCTGATACTGGGTTATTATGAGTTTTATTCTGATATATGACTGCATTAACAATGTTCTCTTTGTGATCCAGAAGCCTGCAGATGGAAGGCAAGTATCTCAAAAAATAGCATTATACTTGAATTGACTAGTCTTAATGCTCTAGGATACATGAATAGAATCTCTATTGGAAGTGACCTTGCCCTATATGGAATCTCTTTTTCCAAACAATGGGGCCTTTATCACTTCAGAAACACTGCTAATTCAGATTCTTGTGACACTTGTCTATTTTACTGGGTGTATTCTTTTCTAAAAGTTATGCTTTTATTGAAGTATGGTTTTACTTCCAAGGCTATCTACGGTAATTTTGATAATCTCTATTCTTCGGTAGTTGAGAGACTTTGCCTGTGTCTTAAAGGCAGCTGGGAGAATCAGCATTATAAAACACTCCATGTCTATCTTCCAGTATAGATTTCTACTAAATAATCAAGGTGGGTTCATCTGCAACCACTCTTGAAGAAATCTGCTTGGATTTAATTTGTTCAGAATTATCTCTTTTAACATGACTTTACAATATGTCAGTAGTGGCAGTCTCTTAGATAAATGGCAAAGGACTTTCAAAAGAACTAATTTTACATTGTATATATATGAAAAGTTATATATGTAAAGTTCTGATCAGCTTTAATAAAAAAATTGTTGCAATTGATAGAGAAATGCAGTGCTTACTAATATTTTGACAAATGGAGATATGTAGCTATTTGAATTCAAAGTCTAATAGATACTTCAGAGGAAAGTGGGTGCATTGGCAGCATCCGTTGGTACTGCTATAAAGAACTATGCCTTTTCCTGGCTTGACAGCAGCCTTGAAAATGTGCACTAGAGTTAAAGATACAATATGCCAATAGAATGTGACACGGTCATTATACCCTCTCACTATTGTCTCTATTCCCTTGCAAGTTGGGAAAAAGATGCACCTTCATTAAGAAGATGCCAATATGTGCAGTGTGGGTGCTCATGTCACCTGAAAAATAATTCTGCTTCAGAACTAAATGGCCTTATATCGCTAATAAAAGCATCTTCCTGGAAAAAAAAATCTCTACTCACTACTATTATTCCTGTTATAGTTTTCAAGAGGCCCATGAAGAGCTGGCAGAATTTCAGGAAGGCAGCAGAGAATTGGAAGCAGAGTTAGAAGCCCAACTGGTACAGGCCGAACAAAGAAACCGAGATTTACAAGCAGACAACCAAAGATTAAAACAGGAAGTGGAAACCTTAAAGGTATGGCTTCGGAAGGAAAAATGTCTTCTGCTGTAGAACAATTTTTGCTGTAGAACAGAGCACTTAGATTGTATAAGGTAAAGGTAAAGGTTCCCCCGCACATGCGTGCTAGTCGTTTCCGACTCTAGGGGCCGGTGCTCATCTCCGTTTCATAGCTGAAGAGCCAGCGCTTGTCCGAGGACGTCTCCGTGGTCATGTGGTCAGCATGAGTAGATGCCAAAGGCGCATGGAACGCTGTTACCTTCCCACCGTAGTGGTCCCTATTTTTCTACTTGCATTTTTACGTGCTTTCGAACTGCTAGGTGGGCAGAAGCTGGGACGAGTAACAGGCGCTCACTCTGCTACGCGGCACTCGGGATTCGACCCGCCAAACTGCCGACCTTCCGATCGACAAGTTCAGCGTCCTAACCCACTGAGCCACCGTGTCCCTTTAGATTGTATATCTAAGTGCATATCACTCTTGTTTTAGGATTTTTTTTTGCAGTCTTTGATTGATAAAATTGGAAGTCGTTTAATTTCAACCCAAATCAGAGGGTTGTTGAAAAAGTGAAGTTTCCTAGGTTGTGTCTTGTAACCTTAAGAGGTCCAGTTAACTGTTTCCTCTTCAGTTCAACTGTTAACCTGAATATTTCATGCTAAGTCCAACAATTGTTTGTAGCCTGAATCTTCCAGAGCTTTTTTTTCCTTTGAGATCTAAAGCACTGCATAGCTATATTTGGACAGTAGCATAGAAATGTATTTAAACTTCTTGGATTAATTTCAGTGGTATAGAATTGTTCATGTCCTATATTTTCAGGAAAAACTTGAACACCAGTATGCACAAAATTATAAGCAAGTGTCTTTATTGGAAGATGACTTGAGCCAGACTCGGGCAATTAAAGATCAATTGCATAAATATGTGAGAGAGCTAGAACAAGCCAATGATGATCTTGAGCGTGCTAAAAGGTAAGGAATGTTGGTGGTTGCCAGTTATCTGAAGAAAGCATTTATTGCTCAGGTTTTTATTTCTTTAGTGCTATAAATAGTTACTTAATATTGATGCAGTTCTGTAACTAGAACAATTATAGGGTTTGTCAGATTCCAGAAACCACTTTCATTTGTTATATTTTCTGCTGAATTAATGTTAAAAAAGTAAGCATCACATTTGCATTTGCTTTTTATTTAAATTCTCCTACATAGTTTTTATTTAACAAAGTTAATAATTGAGTAGACAGCAATGATTATGGGTAATAGAGTACTTTCTCCTAACTAATATTCAGAACATTTTTAAGAAAACTAGTCAATTGGTTTAATTTTCTAAACTATGGGAGCAGATTTTATATCATACATACTAAGGTATCACTTGGACTACTTTATTATCTAAAATAGCATCTCGCAAGCAGGCATGTGTGTGTGTATTTGATATAGAATATTAAGAATAAGATTACGATAATGGCTTGAAACAATTTTTGATTTCACTGTATACTTATTACAGGCTTAGAGATCTATTGAATCCTCTGTTTCTTTATCTCCCATAGCTAGATGTCTGCCAAAGAGTTTTTTTTCTTCTGATTTTTTTTTAATTTCTAGGGCCACAATTGTTTCTTTAGAAGATTTTGAACAAAGGCTGAATCAAGCCATAGAGAGAAATGCTTTTTTGGAAAGTGAACTGGATGACAAGGAATCTCTGCTAGTTTCTGTACAAAGACTGAAAGATGAAGCCAGAGGTACTACTTAATATATAGCTTCTAATTAATGTTGTAATAATGGTGAACTCTGATTTTCTAGAGAATTTCTAGTTCTGAAGCTAAAGTTCATCTAATGTATTCATATTTTATGGCTATTTCATGAACTGTCAAACAAGCATATATCTGATTGACAAGAAGCATATTCATTTAGGCTTATTTGACATTGGATCATGGGATCAATCCATCCTTATCCCCGCTTAGGCTGTGAAATCAAGTCAAGCAACTCCAAGGCCTCCAATTTGATCTTGTTGACCCTTTGTGAGGCAGAGGAGTGTCTCAGGAATGAACAGAATAATAGAATGCATGGACTGGGGAGAGGGGAAGGATTTTTATACTCATACCTAAAATACTCAACTTTGCCATTTTTTTCCTTAAAATTTACAGATTTAAGGCAAGAACTAGCAGTACGAGAAAGACAACAAGAAGTAACTAGGAAATCTGCTCCTAGTTCCCCTACCTTGGATTGTGAAAAGATGGATTCAGCAGTACAAGCTTCACTGTCATTGCCAGCAACACCTGTTGGGAAAAGCTGTGAAAACAGCTTTCCCTCTCCAAAAGGTAGAACATATACATGTATATTTTCTGAAATACTGAATGCTTATATTACAAGTGGAAATTGAGCCAGGTTTAATTATTTATATCCCCATATATAGCTGTTTTTTGTTCTCAAAACATTGGGTCAGAGAACAATTGAGTAACATAAGGAAACAAATCCATTTTATCTATAACATTTTTCCCTTTGTCTTCAGCTATAAAATCTGACCTATCTAACAGCAAGGTGGGTTAGGAGTTTAGAACACTAACAGTAAGAATTTGGTGACAAAAAAGCCGAGAGATGCCCACCCTTAAAAGGTGGTAAATTGCAATCATGTGACCACAGGACACTGCAAATGGTCCTGAATATGAGCCAGTTGCTAAGTGCCCAAATTGCGATCACATAAACACAAGGGTAATAATTTCACAGTCATAAGTATGAGTACTGGTTGTAAGTCACTTTTTACCAGGGCCCTTGTAACTTTGATTTTTATACAAGTTTTATTGATTTTTTAATATTTACATATACATGTATTTGTGAAGCAATATGGTGGTTGGGTAGTTAAAATAAGAAATAACCAGTTGTAAATAGTTCAGGTTGCATCAACAGAGGTGCCCTCTCTGATTCCCTTAGTTATTACATAGTCAGAATAGGCAAGTTAATACACTTCTAGTTGTAACCTAGTCAATTAATAAAATTTAAAATATATTTTCACTAATACATATCAATATCCTGTTTTTAAATTTTATCTAATTGCAATAGAATATTCTAGAGTAGCCTATAGTATATAGGAGAAAGCTTAATTGTTGGGTAACCCACAATTCCCTATTTTAATAAAGCATAATTCTCTTGTCTACAAAACTTACATTGTTCATTACAAAACATTCTTATGTTTTACCATTAAAGTCTAGATTTCATCTTAACAAATCACGTTATTAGAAATATATTTTTTGTCTTAACCGTTCAACAATGATTAAGATACTACTTTTATATATAAAATTCTAGATTCTATACTATAGTTCAAAAGTAAGCAATGATATATTCTATCTTGACCGTACATCAATTATAAAATACTGTCTTTTGATATGTCATTCCAAGTTCTATAATATAGTTCACAGTTATATTCTAGAAGCTTAGTTTTGTTTTCCTTTACAAATCTAAAAGCTAAATGTAAAATCAATTATATTTTTAGAGATTCTCCTTAATCCATTGAAAGATATTTTTATAGTCTATCTTTAGGAATCCCAAAAAAAACAAGTTCAATTTTTTAAATCTAACTCTTGCCTTCCTTTTGTGCCAATCATGCTTCCGTCTTGCCATCTTTAAATTCTCAAATGTATCTTCCTTTCTTCCTATACCCCTTATTTAAATCCAGGGAGCATATCCAAATGTCAGTTTTGCAAGGAAGCTGTCCCCTTTGTAACCCTTGTAGTTTTGCTTTGATAATTCAGTTTTTGATGATTGATATAATATAGTTGTCATAGATCAGTCAAGTCTTTTTGTTCTTCCCATTTTATCGGTTAGGTAGAAAGTAGTAGCTGGTATTATGGTTGTCATTTGATTAGTTGAATTCTCAGTATAGTGTATTTGAAGGCCTTTAGTGTCTTCACTCTTGGTATTGCTTTCTTCAGGTGCTGTTGCTTTTTGAATTGTAAGTTTTGTAGTTGCCATTAAAGTTTGGACTTTAAGGTTTTCTGTAGATTGCTTTTGTTGTTCTTTTAAATCTCCTATTTTAGTGTTAGTTTCCACTTCTTCTATTTGGTTTTGGGTTATCTTTTCTTCATTTAAATTCAGAGTTTGATTTGGTGGCTTTAAGTTGTCAGATTTTTCGTGCAGTTTGGCTTTAATTTGCTCTGTCATTGCCAAGATCGTGTCTAGTATCAGTTTATAATCAAGTGGTGGGATGTATTCATCCATTTCGTTGTTTGCAGCTAAATCTTCCTTGGAGGCTGTTTTAATAATAGTCCAGGATTTTCGACTTCCTGAAGAATTGTATTCAGTGCCAGGTGTTCCCACACTTATCTTTAAGCATAATGTCAAGGACAACTCTGTTATTCAGTCAGCTCTCGCAACAGAAAAAAGAAATTTACTTGCTGTACCATGTTTCGCCACAAGATGTCATCATTAACATATAACATGCAATGTAAGAATTTTGTTTTCTTTCCCCCCCCCCCCCCAAATTAATATAGAACTTTTGTAGGATTAGTCCAAATTTTTTCCTTAATTCACAGCTTAGAGAGAAAATAGGATAGTGGATCCCCAGCAACAAATAGAAGCTTTTTAGTAAATACAGATGAAATTGCTTAATTTCTTTGCTGAATTAATTGAATTTCTTTTGAAGCTTTGAGGCTTTAAGATTTGTTCCCAAAGTAGATATTCGCCGTTTTCTCAAAACAAGAGGAAGGAGATTTTCAGGAAAGTCCCACAGGAGGATGGTTAAGGGAATAGGAAAGGTAAAAGCTCACCCAGGTCCTCCAGATTGCTTCTTAGTTCTAGGTAGTGCTTTTGGCTTTTGGCAGGGAGCGGCTTAGTAATCGGCCATCTTTATGGACGGTCTCTTCGGGTCAAAGGAGATTCCAGTGAAGGGCTCCACCGGATTCCAGTGAAGGGCTGCTGCCCTTCCACGATTGCAGGGAAATCCTCCTCTCGGTAATCGCCCTTCCAAAGCGATTTTTGACCCTTTTCAGGGTCCTCCAAAAAAGAAAGAAATGGACAGCAGGAAGCAGACTGTTCCTACACGTCCGGAAGCACTGCGCGCACGAACCGGAAGCCGCCCTTTTAACTTTGAACTGTCCTTAAATGTACAGTCATAAGTCAAGGACTACCTGTGTTTTTACCGTTGAATTACGCTGGGTAATATGCATGTTCAGCCTTAGAGGAAGGATGGGGGGTGAGGTGTTACCCCCCGTTGATAGGGCTCGTAACTTGGGTGTCCTCCTGGATTCACGACTCAATTTTGAAGACCATATAGGAGCCGTGACCAGGGGGGCTTTTGCCCAGGTTCGCCTGGTGCGCCAGTTGCGACCCTATCTGGACCGAGATGCCCTACGCACAGTCACTCATGCGCTCGTGACCTCCCATTTAGACTACTGCAACGCTCTCTACATGGGGCTGCCCTTGAGGACCACTCGGAGGCTTCAGCTGGTGCAGAATGCGGCCGCACGAGTTGTGATGGGGGTTTCCCGATACTCCCATGTAACACCTCTACTCCGCGAGTTGCATTGGCTCCCGGTTGCCCTCCGGGTGAGATTCAAGGTGCTGGTGATGACCTATAAAGACCTAAATGGCTTGGGACCGGGATATCTGAGGGAACACCTGCTGCTGGCATCAAGCTCCCTTCGTCCAGTGCGCTCCCACAGGGAGGGTCTTCTCAGGTGCCACCGGTAAGAGATTGCCGGCGGACGACACCCAGGGATAGGCCCTTCTCAGTGGGTGCGCCTGCCCTTTGGAACCAGCTGCCAGTGGAGCTGAGGACTGCCCCCAATTTCCGTTCATTCCGCTGGGACCTGAAGACCTGGCTCTTCGAGCTCTCTGGCCCAGGCTGAGAATTTTAATTTTAGTTTTAATCTTAATTTTAACTGGGGTTTTACTTATGCAGGGATGAATATAATTTTTTAATCTGTTTTTAACTTTTGTATCTCTGTTTTTTAATCACCCTGTAAACCGCCCTGAGTCCTTCGGGAAAGGGCGGTATATAAATGTAATAAAATAAATAAATAAATATAAATCAGTGTTGTATATAGAATTGTTTCTTTCCTGACCATCATGATAACTTCAGACAAAATATATTGCTACAGTACTTATTCTTTGAAACACAGAGGATCCTGGTATGGGGTTGCTCTTTATTCCTTTTGTTGTTGTTTTAATGCTTGAGTTTTGACATTGTTACTATGTGACAATTCTGTTGTTTTTGTGGGTTTGTTGCAGCTATTCCCAATGGCTTTGGTACCAGCCCCCTTACTCCATCTGCCCGAATATCAGCTCTCAACATTGTAGGTGATCTTCTAAGGAAAGTGGGGGTAAGAACTATGCTCTGCATCATACTATCTTGCTATGGCTGTTTCTAGATGCTGACTGTATGACATACAGTGCAATTCCTTACATGCATTGAAATCAGTTGAAGCACTAGTGGGTTTATTTCATCACTGCAAACAAATGTTTCTGTACTATTATACTAAGGAGAAATGAACTCATTGGGGCTTATTTTAGAGAAATTTAGAATTGTGCTAGATTGAATGACTACAGAAAATTTGTATATACAAAGGAGGGAGGGATTATATATGTTCATTGGAAAGAACTGGCCTGGGAACCAAGCATGTACTGCTAGGATCAATAGCTCTGTGGTTTCATGTAGGGAGAAATGACAATAAAATCTAGCATAGTAAGATTAATATTATTTATAGGGTTCAGCGTCTTAAAACTTAGCTTTTACTAATTCTTTTTAAAACAGTTCATGGCTGTGTTAAAAGATGAACAATAGGTACACACTGTATGAAATTTTACAAATGTTATATCCTACGATCAATAAAGAGAGGTGCATATATTTTCAACACTCCACTCCCAATTCCTGTATTGCAAATACTTGTACAATACATCTTTATTAGCTATTATCATTTTTTAATGTTTTCTTAAAGTATGCAGATTGCAGTTTCCGCTATTAAAGATGTTGATGGATAGTAAATAACTGGTTACTGTTTAGAGAATTTCTCTGTAGAAGAATATTTAAAGCCAGTTTCAATTAATGAGCATACCTTTTTTTTATTAAAAAGTTTTAAAGTACATTTTTTTAAAAAAACATAAACCCCATCCCCCCTACCCCTAACCCATACCCTAACCCACCCAATACCCCTACCACCCCCACATGCACCACCACGCCCAACTTCCCAAAGCTGAATACAGGGTATTATTTTCACAATCTTAATCTAAAATATACTAACTAAATATAATTACACTTTAAATCCAATCGCGCTTTAACTCTCTTTAAACATCACAATATATCTCCATTACAAATATTCTTCACATATTCCAAATTCTACCTTTTCTACCTAATTGAAAACTTTCAAAGTCCATTCTTCTATAATAAACAAATCAGCCTTCTTCCAATATAACAGTATCAAAAATTCTACTATACTTATTAAATTTAATTTCTATAACAATACAATTATAATAGTACCCTACAAAAATAGTTATACAAAGAAAGAAAAAGAAAAACCTTATCTTTTTCTTAAAAATCTTACATATTCCACTAAATTACTTTAACTTTTAAAATTGTAATCTTGTACAATTCAACCATACATAATAATACATTGCATCATCACAACCACATCTCCAACATTTAGACTAGCAATTTAAATACATACATACTAATTTTTCAGATCTACTGTAAATACCATCCCCAAATATCCACCATTATTAGTTCTTGATGATCCTACTATCTTTAACAAATTCCATTACTAAATCTTGTTTCTATCAATGTCCTCCTTACATACACTTGACTTTAATCTCTACTGTTATTATTATTGTTATTCCTTGAATCTCGATGCAGCCCGTGTCATTCTTTGAATCTTAAGATCTTTAAATAAAACCAAGGATTGCACAGTTTCCGAAACTATTTCTTGTAACTGTTGCTCTTCTTCTTCCTTTCCTTTTTTAACTTCTGAGGATGACGGTAAGCCTGCTTTCAATACATTAGAATAAAAATCACGTGCCATCCCTACTGTATTAAGGCAATATCTTTCTCCAGAATGATTCACCACAATCCCCATTGGTATCTCCCACCTGAACCGAAGCTGTTGTTTCTTTAATTCATCTGCCAAAAAGAAAAAATCCTTCCTTTTTCTCAAGATTCTTGGAGGAATCTCTTTCAGAATCAAAACCTCCTGATTAGCCACTTTAAGTCTTTTATTATAAGAGATTTGAATGATCTCATTTCTAATCTTTCTCTTTGTAAAATACACAACCACATCCCTTGGCAGTTTCCTTTGTTTAGCAATCCAAGAATTAACACGAAATACTTTATCTATCTTCCCAAAAAAATCTTCAGGTTGAAACCCCAAAATAGGCGCCAAAGCATCCACCAACGTCTCTTCCAGATTCTCCTGCGGGTTCTCTTTCAAACCTCTGATCCTCAAAGCAAATTCCATATCTCTATATTGCATCATCATCATTTCATCTTCAAGTTTTTCCATTTTATTCTCCACTTCACCTATTTTAGCTTCCAGCATCAGATTATTTTGTTTCACTTCTTCCACACGTTCATCCAGGTTCTCAATACAGCCTGAAAACACTTGAAGTGCCATCAAATTATCCTCCCTTATTTTCTTGCATTCATTTTCAATGAATTCTGCCACCTTCTCAAATATTTTTTCAGACTGGATTTTTAAGGCATCGTTTAAAGCATATTGTAAATCTTTTAAAGTCAATACAGATGCAGCAGCTTCGGGGGGTAACTTCAAAGACTGCATTCCAGACTGCTGAACAAGCAATGCCTCTGTACTTTTAAAAATGGGTCTATGCGGTTTGGGAGCCATTTTTGCAACTAATGACTTTCAATACACACTTTCACTTTCTAGTCCATTTATTACTTTGTAGTTAAACTGTGAAATAACCAGATCTTGAAAATAACTTTTTAGCACCTCCAAATTATAGCAAGCTCTTTTAAGGTTTGATAGTCCATTTTACATATTTCTACTCAATTCAAGCAGTCACTTTACTTTGAAGAAGAACACTTTCACTTCTTATTAGGAAAAAAAAAAGTCAGGCGCCATCTTCCCCTTCTTTAAAACAATCGTTGGAGTAGGAAGAGAATTTGAGATTCAGAGTTAAAGCTTTGTACTTGCTATTTATACTGCTCCTGCATCAGCTCTGCTGCTACCGTAACTCAAGATGACAATCAAATCCGGCAGGAGTGGATTCAGCGTCTTGTTCTGCCTAAACAGAAGAGTCCTTCGTTCCGGAGCATTCCCAGGCTTCGGGGGGGCTCTCACCCTTCATGCCCCAGAACAAATGTTCTGGGCCACTAGGGGAGCTCTACCCCTACCTGGAAGCTCCCCCTCCCCTCTTCGCCCGAGGAGAGGGGTTTTTGAGTGGCGGAACAGCTGATCGTCGGCTATTCCGCCGCTTCAACGGGATCGAAGGGCCGGCGGTCGAATACGACCGTCCTTGCCGCTGAAGCGCCACCCAGAAGTTTTCCTTAATGAGCATACTTTTAAAATGGGTTCTTAACTAAAAATTTACGTTAAGAGCACTTAGCATTTCTTTGCAAATAATTTGCCCCAAGTGATTCTTTGTACTTTTCATTGTGATGTGGCTCCTGATGATTCTACCCTCTCTAATCTTTCACCCACACTGATAATACATTCTGTTTTTTTCATTCCTTCTCAGGCTTTAGAATCCAAATTAGCTGCTTGTAGGAACTTTGCAAAGGACCAGGCATCACGTAAATCATATGTTGCAGGAAACATAAATAACAGTATGATCAACAGCAATGGCATGAAGTTCTGTCATCCAGGACATACAACATTTTATGACAAAGCGTAAGTTTCATTTTTACATGAAGTTTTAGAGAGTTGCTTTGCACAGGTTTTCCCACTTTGATTCATAAACATCTTTATTTTTTTTCTTCTTTGGTTCAAACAAATTTTGACTCCTGCAGTAACTAGTCCCTTCAGTTTTCCTAGCAAGATTTACACACATGGTTTGCAATTGTCTCCTTCCTAGGACTGAGAGTGAATGACTGGGCCAAAGTCACCCAGGTCTACAACTCATGGTCTCCCGGTTTTTAGCCTGATGCCTTACTACTGCACCAAACTGGGTCTCTCTCTTTTTTTTGGGCATAGGCTCAAACTTCGCTTGTTACACCTTTTCCTTATGAATGAAAAAATGGGAATTTGTACATCTTCCATTTGACAGCATTGCAAGAAAGATGACAAGACAGCCCAAAACAACTTTATATTTTGACTTTGAACATTTTTACAAATGGGAGAAATGTTCCTAACAATAAGAGCCATCTCCTACCAAAAGAAATCAGAATTGCTTGACTTACTATACTTCACATTTGGCTTCCAAATATAAGCAATATTTAAAAGTGAATAACCCTGAAGTCTTCAACTGCCATTCATTAAAATTGTAGAATACTAGTTTCATCTACCCAAAAAAATATTATTATACACAAGGCTTAAAAGAGTCTGTGGCTGTGCCACTTTCCTTATTTGAATTAATGTTTTCCTGTATTTCTTTTTTTATTCTTCAGAATCAGTGTTTTTGATATGAGCTTATTGAAAAATAAGTTAGATTTGGATGATTCCTAATTATAATTATCCAAATAATTAAATATATTACTAGAAGTAATATATATTAGAGTGCAGTCTGAACCTTTGCAAGTACTTGCAAATACTGAACAATGCAAGTACTTTTTAAAGATAGTCCCTCACAGAGTACATAAAAGCAGTAACTTTGGCATGAATACCTATCTAAGGCTGATGAATAATAAATCCATATTAAAAATTGAGTTCTTCAAAATATTATGAAGAAATTGGAGAGAAGTCTCTGTAGGCTCCTTCTATGCCTAGCCAAATGTGCAACTTGCAGAATAAGGATATGTCTTAGCTATTTGCACATGGGCAGGATAGAAATGATTTATTCATTCTGCTTAAAGATCTATTTATTGTCATGACCCTTATGCTTTCTACAATGTTGGTTAGTCTGGCTTCTTCCAGATCTCACTCTTTCCCCTTTGGAAAACTTGTCTCCCTTAACTTGGAGCCTACACTTCTGCAACCAGTAAACATCTTTCAGTCTGTCAGTAATCAATCCTTTTTCTTATTGACTCTTGATGTAGTATACAAAAACTTTGTGTTTATCAATAGCATAAATTTAGAGTTTAAAAAAAATGTACATTGCAGTAGAAAATTACGGTTTTCTCTTAAACAATAGTTCAGACCTCACATGGTAAGCAGAGATTATTTAAATACATTTAAAGTTAAAACAGCAGCATCTAAGTATTGTAAACATCTTGCTATTTAAGTGATCCGGAAGCATCAACACCCATTTTCTATGCACTGCTTCTGCTTTTGGTTAGTGTTGTTGACATGTCATCATGGTATTGTGTACTGTGTAGCTCTTCCTGTGCTGTTTCCACTTCCTCTCTATCTGCTGTCTCCACTCCCACCCCAGAATCTGTACTTAAATTTGAGCATCCAAATATGAACGGGTGAGAATGACTGCCTAGGGCTGAACTTCTTACAACATGGAAAGTGAGCTCAGGCATACCCGTTCTTCTCCTCCTTCCTTTTCTTTCTTTCTCTCTATAGCCCCTGTAGTGTTCTCCCTGCCCCCAATTGTCGCTGGATCCTGAAACAGCCACGTTTGCTTGTGAACCCGACCCAATCTGCTGCCGCTGCTGCCTTATGAATGGCCTATAGTTGGGTGGTGGGACTGACTGAGGTAATTTGCTCATTGCTGTACTGCAGCTTTTGCTGCTATTGTGTTGTTTGAATTCTCTGTTGGCTTTCTGTGGAGTTACATGTTAGCTAATTCAGCATGATAAGACGTATAGTAAGCTGATGTCAGATTTACAAGCAGAATACATCGCTTGCATAGGAAGTTTATTGAAGATGATGTCAGAGCTGTAGAGGCTTAGAACTAAGAAAATTGAGGAGGAATTTAAGGTACATGTTTGAATTAATGGATGGTAGCTGAGTCACAATGAACTTGCTTTTTAGACTTTGTTGTGAAAAAAGTTAAATTGGGTGTTTGCTTTGGACTTAACCCAAGACACAATTGTTATCTTCTAATAGCTTGGCATTATTGTACCAGTTACTTATATTCCAAACAATTATCTTGATAACTTCATTTAACCGTTGCTGAAAATTCATTTGAATAGGCCTTCTCCACAGAATTAACTAGGGATATATAAATGTACATAGATGTAAGCAAAAACAGCTTACACTGAATGGCACAACCAACTAGCTGGCATTGTTTACAGGAACATCTGCACACTGTATGGTGCTCTAAGTGCAAGATGGTGGAGAATAAGAGAGTTAAGATCCTGTGGGACTTCCAGATCCAGACAGGTAGGCAGGTACTTGCCAGTCAGACATTGTGGTAATTGACAAGTAGCAGAAGACAATGGTGGTGATAGATGTAGTGGTGCTAAGCCATGTCAAGATGGAGGAATATGAAAAACTGGAGAAATACCATGCTCAAACACATCCCAGGAACAATGTCAGAGCTCTGTGTCCAGAAGACTCTGCAGTGTTAGGAACAGCTAAGATACTGCAGAACCCTCGAACTTTGAGGCAGAGGACATGAGCTTGAACACATGATTCATGAACATCTATAGGCACAACTGCTGTACACTATCAGCAAAGATTCTTTCTCTGTTCTCAAAGTAAAGGCAGGCATGTAGATGATAAAAGTGCCTGAATATAGACAACTCTTTAACAATTCCATGTTAGAATGTGGAAAGCAATTCCTCCTTTCATGACTGGAAAACTGGGTTCTAAAACAAAACTTCCTGGGCATTTGTGAAATGAAATTCATTTCCAACTTCCAGCAGTCACGTCTTGGACAAAAACTATTTTTTCTATCTCTCCCATATGTTTAGGTCAGATTCCCTACGTATTTCATGGGTAATTGTGCCTGGTTTGGTGTGATGAGCTTGTCTTCGTGCTTGGAGATTATTGTTTATGTGTATTGTCCATAATGGATTTGAAATTGACATTATTAGTCTAATAGCCTCTCTTTGAATTTAATTTTCTAATATTTATGAGTTTCAGTAATAAGCTGTACTTTTCTCTTGATCCTTTCTATGCATGTTACTTGAATGGAACACATGGTATACATTGGATTGAACTGTAATATAAAAATTTGGGAGGCATAACAATCTGCTCCTTCAAAATGGAAAGTGGAAGTTCTGTTGCAAAATAAATTCTTATTACACATTTTAACCTTGAAAAATGCACATCCTATAAATTCATATAAATTGGTGCTTAAGCTTGACAAATGTCATACAAATTTTATATAGGATTCAGGTAATTGCTACAAATATATCATGAATTGAATAGTGAAATACTGATTCATTGGTTTTTAATTATAGTCTTGTTTTCTCTTCTGCTCCCTTGAAATAAGACAAAAATGAAATTTAAACAGATACCGATTTTATGATAAAATATTTTATTACTTGATCTGAAACCATCTATTTTATACAATTAGCACTACTGAAGAAATATTCCAAAAAATCTAGTACCACGAGTAAAAGTGACTGAACACTGTCCATACCACAAAGAATAATCTCTTTTACAAGATGATTCAAAACTGTCTTCAAAAGACAATGTTAGTTGAAGGCCCAGCCATGAATAAGATTATTATTTTATAGTGGCATTGAATTGTTTAGTTACTATCATTTATTTATTCATTCAATTTAAACACAACCCAACTCCAGACTAACACTGGGCAAGTTGCAATAAAAAAGCAGGCAGAATGTATAAAATAAATACAGGAAAAAAAATAAAGGAACAAAATGGCAAGTCCAGCCAACAGTATCCATGCATACAAACATCTGAGAGGGCCCCAGCCGCTCTAACTCAAGGCCTGGGAGAACAAGTAGGTCTTTAGGACATTCTGGAATGCCATTAGTATAGCCACACGGATCTCCAGCAGAATTTCACTTCAGAGGGCAGATTCTGCAACAGAGAAGGGCACGCTTTCTGGGTCCCAATATGTAACACTGTTTAATTGAAAGGATCTGAATCTTGCCAGCTTTTTCAGCTCTCATCAGCCACAGAAGCTAGGCAGTCCCTCAAGTAAAACAGACCCTAGGCCACAGGTCTGCAACCCGCAGCTCCGGAGCCGCATGCGGCTCTTTCAGCCGTCTCCTGCGGCTCCCAGTCCTCTGCCATGTGCAGTCCAAAAAAAAAGTGGGACTAAAAAAGTTCAACCAATCAATTCAAATATGCAGGGTAGGTGCATATCTCGCCTTGGCTCCACTCTTCAGTCAAACCCTGTTCTGCGCATGCGCCCATGTATACGCATGCGCACACATATTTTTGCGGCTCCCAGTTTTTCCTTTTGTGAGGGAAACGGTTCCAAGTGGCTCTTTCACTGTTTCAGGTTGCTGACCCCTGCCCTAGGCCATGTAGGGCTTTATAGATCATAACAGTAGCTTGAATGATTTCCACAAGCATACTGGTGCAGTTTGTGGAACAGGAGTGGCACATGGGCATACTGAGGCATGTTCTTCACTGCCCACTCCACTGCATTCTGGCGCAGTTGGAGCTTCCAAGTGACCTTCAAGGGCAGCTCCATGTAGACACTGAATTGCCATAGTCAAGCTGCAGGTTAACTAGGGCCTAAGTAACTGTCAGGCATGTGGGAAGCTCCTGTAACTGATTATTGGGCACTTAAGTAAAATGAAACATTTGTTCTTTGCCTTTGCATGTTTGCTTGTTTCTTGATTTAATCTGTACATTTCCTAACATACTTTGCTTTGTCACTAGTTGCAAAAGATGCAGGGATCTAAACAAACTTTTGAGAGTTTTATAACTGCTTGCAGCACAATTTTTTAAATAGGTTACTAAATTATAGAAGTAGAAGAGTATAAGGCATGACCAGATCAATTTTTAAAACATTTCATTCATTCTAGAAGAAAATAATTCAAAAGGATTTCTTTTCAGTTTTCCCCAAAATGACATAAATTCTACTGAATAAATTGGAGATCTGGGGGATCATTTGTTCTGTCTTCTTTCTGATACCATACCTTGTGTTACTAGCAGTCTTTATTAGTACTATTGCCTGCCGTGAGTTGCTCAGTATGGAATCTACAATGTAGGTGTTTTCAATTGCAGTTTTTTATTTCAGGTTTTGTGTGTGTGTGTGTGTGTTTCAGTTCTTGACAAGTTGTATTGCTTAACAGTGTGGTTTTCTCATTGTTTAACAGTAAGAATAAGTCTTTTTACTTTTCTTAGGGAAGCTTTAAAGTACCAGCAAGATAGAAAAAAAAAATCTCCAAGATTTGTGTCACTATCATTTAGCTTATTCTGGGAAAACCCAGCTGCTCTTGGATTTCATTATTATGTTTTCTAGATCTGATGACTTATACAGTAGCTGGCGAATTAGAGCTGATGAATTGTACAACTGATCAGTGCAGGCTAACAGTTTTGATTCTATTCCAACCTTAATACCTCATGAATTTCCTTACTTGAGATATAGCTTATAACTGAAATCTTGATGAGAATAGGTAGGGTCCAGTTAATGTAATGTTACTGGGAAAATGTTTTTCGTCAGAATTTCATTTTGGTGATATGCTTATATTTTCGTTATGTAATTGGGCAATGCATTTTAAGATTTTAAATCAGTTTTAAACCTAAAAATAATACCAGATATAGAAGAATTGCACAAACTATTATTTGTTTGGACTAGGCAGACTGTGATCCTGGAACTTAGTAGTATAATCATGCTGGAACTTTGGAATCCATTTTCTAGACAAAAATCTCACATCTTTGTTTCTGTTTTTGAAAATATAGTATAAAAAATTAGTCATTCTGAAAAGAGAATTAAAAATTAGACAAAAGGCTGTTTCTGCTGATTTGTTTGAAATATATAAGAGTTAGAGAATATAATATACTTTTTTATAACACTACATTTTTTTTCAAAGGGTCTCAATTAATCTTCCTTAGCATAGCTTGCTGCAACTGTATATACATGCAAACTGGTTTTTACATCAGTAAACATTTTACTTATTCTGCAATCCTTCAATTATTCTTATTTTATTGCCCTGTACACCGCCCTGAGTCCTTCGGGAGAAGGGCGGTATATAAATCAAAATAAATGAGCCTTGGTGGAGCAGTGGGCTAATGCCTCCTTAAGTAACACCAGCTGCCTGCAATTAGTGCAGGTTCGAGTCCCACCAGGCTCAAGGTTGACTCAGCCTTCCATCCTTCCGAGGTAGGTAAAATGAGGACCCAGATTGTTGGGGGCAATAAGCTGACTTTGTAATAATGCCGCTTGGGGTGTGTGTGAAAGCCCTAATAAGCAGGCATATACATAGAATGAAGGCTACTGCTAAGCTTGTAAGCCGCCCTGAGTCTTCGGAGAAGGGCGGGATATAAATGGAATTAAATAAATAAATAAATAAATAAATAAATAAATAAATAAATAATTATAGCTTTTAATCTACAACTCTGTAAAGGGTTGATTATGAGCATCTTACGGTAGTATCCTGATAGTCTTTTTAAATAATGTTTTTATATTTATTTATTTATTATTTATTTTATATCCCTGTGGAATCAACTTCCCCTTGAGCTCCGGATGGCCCCGGACCTCCGGTCCTTTCATCGCGGCCTTAAAACATTTCTTTTCCATCAGGCTGACCTGGACTGACAATAGGGATTTTAAAAAATGATTTTAATATTTTATCATTGGGGCTTTAATTTTTTTTAAACATTTGTATTATTGTCTTTTATTGTTGTTAGCCGCCGAGTCCTTCGGGAGATAGGGTGGCATATAAGTCCCAAAAATAAATAAATAAATAAATATTGTCAGCCAGAATTGCAGTAAAAGAGGTTGTCACATTCACAGGTAGGCTAGCTTTGGGACATGTAGCAATCACTATGTCAAGTTTGTGTGTCATCATTATCGAATTGAATCTTGATAAAGCAATGGAAACAGAAGCTGGTTTGGCTACTAGGAGGCCAAGGTTTCTAAGTAAGATGCTAAACATACTAAAGCAAGTTAGCATATTTGGGTTGTGACTGGATGACTAGGCAGCAGTATTTCCTGATGAGCCAAGTGTTTATGTATCTCACATGTTCCCAATGAAGCAGCCCCAAATATTAACACCTTTTTTAAAATGTCTTTTTTATTTGTGTGGAGCATTATCCTTTACTGTTGTTCTCTCTATAGACAACTTGCAGTATATGGATGGATTTGTTGCTTGAGTTTTGTAAGTCAATCAATTTTCCTTGCTGTCATTATAGGACTAACATAATCCTGTTAGAGAGGAGGGATAACTGGTCAATGCTACTTGTTAACAATTTTTTCTTATTGTCTTGTAGGGCAATCAACGGGTTTGACCAAGGCCCGCCACCAGGTCTAGGAGCATCCAGACCATCATCTGCACCTGGCATGCTCCCTCTGAGCGTATGAATGGATTGCAAAGCTATGATGGGACTTGGGTTTGATTCTTGAAGGAATAAGAAAAAAGCTGCGATAGTTTTGTTGGCACCCCCTCCTGGAGCTGAGTGGGTGTTGCAGAATGCAGAAACTGCTCAGAAAACCAAGCACATATAGAGCACTCCTTGTTAATACAGTCTATTTTCTTCTATTTCCATCATGGACATTCTTAAAATGGTCACCACTGGTGTCTCTCTCACAGATTGCAGGAGTTGCACTTGCCCAAATCACTTCCTTTTTTTTCCATCTCCTCTGTTTTGTATGTTGGCTAGCTAGGGACTGCTTTGATGCTGGGTATCCTACATCTTTCACACTGTACACAAGACCCCTGCTCTCCCCCCACTTTTATTTTTTGAATAAGTCAATTCATTTTCAAGGGAAGGTTTAGAAACCTTCTGGCCAATGGATGGATTTGGAATGAATTTTTAACAAGTTTCTATGAAGGGGTCTTTGTACCTAGCAGCGCCCTGCAAAATATTTGGGTTGTGGTCATGGAGAATATATGTGGCATCTCCCTATGAAGTATAATACATAATGCAAATATGCCAAAGTTGCTCTTTTCTAAAATGGAGACATACCCTCAGTTTGGCAATTCCTTGGTAGTCAGCTTTCTCCTATTAAGTTGGCTTTCCTTATTTTTATTTCAAGAAAACTGTGGATTGGACTTTAGTTGCTTGGTGACAATTGCCCAAAAGCAAAGGAAGCAGGAAGGAATCAAAGCCAAGAAAGACTAGGGGCACATTGCTACTCATAGCTTGAATTTTGTCATCCCTTTCTTGTGTCCCCTTTGCTGCGTTAACTGTTTACATTTGTTTTATTGTACATAGATTTGTAAACATATTTGCCTAAGATATTTGTATATAACTTGGGCTTTCTAACTTTATTTATTAAGACTTCTGAGGCATGTTTCCCGTAGGACAGTATGTCAACTTTATGTGGTGACTGCCATCCTGTGGTTTCACAAGAGAGATGGTCCTAAAATAAAAATCTTTTAATGTGGACATATTTGCTTTTCAGAAAAAATGCTTCTCCTTTGCTTTGTTTATGGTCTTATACTTTTGAAATTTTGCTTTGTATTGTAACTGCACATACACAAAAAACCTAATTTGTATCATTATCCTGATGAACAAATAGTGGGGCACTGGATATCCACATTTTTTTTGTTGATACATGCTCTTCACAATATAAAGAAATGTTTTCTCCTGATAATGACTGGCTGCAAGTTCAAAACAAATGTGCAAGTGATTGTGCCAGCTGAATAGGCAGAAAAAAGCTGCATCATACTTGTCTTGAGAATAAAACTGGTTGGTGGGGGGGAAAAACTTAATTGTCCTTACCGTAACTAGTGAGCTGCAAATATTAGCTCTAAAACACCTTTGAATATATCCCAACTTTTCCAGGAAGACAGTACGTTAGATGCTGTGTTACTGTTAAAGGCATCGAAGAATCTGGTAAGGAAATAATCTGAAAGTATGAGCCAGGCAGTCATGGTGTCCACTACATGAAAAACTTGATGCAAAGATAATGTCTCTCAGGAAAGTGTAGTGGATGGGCAGGAAGTAAAATGAGAGATTGCTAGTAGGAAGACTCTGAACCAGACTTTGGAGAAAGAGAAGCCTAGCACACCATGTTGGAATTGGCAACTTTAGAAGAATTGAATACTTAATGGTTCTACAGCACACCCAAATCCACTGCAGTATATAAGAGTTACCCAAGGGAAGACTGGTAAAGAACTTCAGTGTGTGTCCCGAAGACTGCAAATACATAGAGATGGGAAGAGATGTGTGAAGGGATTATGTTTCAGATGAAAATCGAGGACAAGTACCTGCCAGCATGAGAAATTGCTAACCAAATGCAATTAATGCCCTTGCTTATGTTGGGAGAAGGTTTTTAAGAAATAGCAATTCATCTATATAGTTGCAAAATTAAGCTATATTGCAATGAAAAAATATTGAAAATTATTCTGAAATATTGGAAAGGTATATAACAATAGCACTATATCGCTTCATAGTATTTTACAACTCCCAACAAGCTGGATCCTCATTTTACCGACCTCGGAAGGATGGAAGGCTGAGTCAACCTTGAGCCATTGAGAATCAAACTACTGGCACTCTGCAGAAGTAGCCTGCAATACGCTGTACCACCACAAGATAATTGTTTCAGTTCCCATTTATCAGAAAAGCTGCAGGAAAGCAGAATGGGATGAACTGTTGTTCAAAAAATTTAACATAATATGTTTAAATGTTTTTTTCAGCAACATCATTTTCCTTATGTATGTTACTCATAAAAGGAAAGGTAGATTTGGGTGCTGAGAATTTGATCATTTCTTGAGATGATATTCCCTGCTTTATTTTAGAAGAAGCATTCAATCCTGTTAGACTGTCACTTAGCTCTCAGTGATATTCCATGTGTCAGGCTAAACCACAGGTCTGCAACCCTCGGCTCCGGAGCCGCAAGCGGCTCTTTCAGCCGTCTCCTGTGGCTCCCAGTCCTCTGCCATGTGCAGTTCAAAAAAAAAGTGGGACTAAAAAAGTTCAACCAATCAATTCAAATATGCAGGGTAAGTGCATATCTCACCTTGGTTCCACTCTTCAGTCAAACCCTGTTCTGCGCATGCGCGCATGTACATGCATGTGCACACATTTTTTGCAGCTCCCAGTTTTTCCTTTTGTGAGGGAACCGGTTCTGAGTGGCTCTTTCACTGTTTCAGGTTGCTGACCCCTGGGCTAAACTAGCTGCTGATGGAAAACATTTATTTATTTATTTATTTTAATTCCATTTATAAAGAAAGGTTGCCTACACTGGTAGTCCTTGACTTGTGTCCACAATTAGGACTAGTATTGCCACTGTTAAGTCTGTATGGTCATAAAGCAAGATGTCACATGACCACAACTATTTACAATGCAACCCCCTCCCCAGGGGGTCATTATTAACCAGTTGTTAGTTAAGTATTCATCCCAATCCAAGCCATTGTGGGCTTGGTCACCCCCAGCTGAGTTTCAGCAAGTTAAGGAATTGCCTCCAAAACACAGACACACACACACACACACACACCTATCTCCCCCTCCCATCCATACCCTTCCAAACACCCTGTACTCTGACCTGCAGGGCAGAAAGCAGCCCCAGAACTGCACAGTTCTGGAGATGCTTGCCATGCCCCAGGAAGCCTCAGCCAGCCCAGCAAGCATTCATTTGCCCAGCTGCTAGCTTACAAAATGCATCCAATGTGATCGAAATTCAGGGGCTTGGCAGCTCCACCCGCACTTATGACCACAGGGGTGCTTCAGCTCCCAGCCACATCAACTCGCCCATCTCTGGGCCAGCCTGCTTTCCGCTGCCTTTGCCAGCCCTGGGCTTCCCTAGCCTTACACTCCACTCGTCCTATTGCCCTATTGCTTTGACTTCCACAACCTGGCAAGAAACCTGCATGCAATTTGGACTAGGCCATTAGAATGGCCTCAGAAAGAAAGGTTGATATGCCCCGTAACTACTTTTGTAGAGGGCTAGGCTGGATGTGCCTCGTCAAGTAGCAGGAAGACAGCAAAGGTTAGCTGGGGGTTGCAAAGCAAGCAGAGCATGGGGCTGGCTGAGTGCAGGGCTGCCAAAAAGGCAGAGATGGGGGGGGAGTTGAACAGGAGGCAGTTTCTTACCAAGGCTTGGAGATGGAAGGGACGAAGCTGGGAATGGGTTCTCACCTAACATCTGATGGGATTTGGCTAACAGTGGTGACAGAGACTACCGGGATAGCCATCACTAAGTAATGTGGTCATATGACATTGCAGTGAATGATCACATTGCTTAACAATGGAAATTCCAGTCTCGCTTATCATAGCAACTTGAGGACTAGCTGTATTCAAGTTATGTAATATATCAGTCATTTGTATCTCTGCTTTACAACATTCTTCTACACATTTATGACTGTCTCCTCCAGTGTTGGTTTTCAAATAAATTCACTTTTTTCTAATGTTAACAAATACTTTAGAAATGAAATTATAAAAATAAGAGATTTGAATTAAATTCAGTGTTAACTAAAACTCACTTTATTCCATAATTAACTTGTTAGAGAAGATGTCACCTCTGAATTGCATGAAACAAACTTCAGAGTGTTGGGTAGTGTTTAAGAGCATTTTTATTAAAAAAAATCCAAAGAAACATTTATGAGTCTCTAGAATGAATAAATTTATTGTCTTTACAAAAAATTATTGTCTAAAAATATGGGGATACAAAGAAACAAGGTATTTGCAGTCAGATGTCTGGTGATCAACGGCCAGTTTGAATAAGAAATATCCAAATGCACAAAAACAAAAGCTTTGTAACGTGTGTTAAAGCTTTTAACCAAAGAAAAATATTGTTTCAAGCATGTTGCAAGAGTTCAAGATTCTGTAGTTAACACTGATTCATTCTTATCACTGGAGATCGATAATACCACTTGTAATAGGAGATGCAGCATGATATGATCAAAAATCAATACACTGAATCATTGTTATAGGCAAATTATATACGAAACATTGTCTTAGTACTGCAGTGTCTAAGGCACTTTCTGTAAATGTCAATTCTTAGCTAGGACAAAAACAATACTAGCTAAATGCATTTCACCCAAGTGAAAGCTGAAAATGGGGAGAGGGTAGCTCCACTGGTGTGTTCATTTACAGGCAGTGTCCATTTGCTACCTCTAGCAAATATATACCGATGGGAACCAAGAAAGCTGGCAAGAACTTCAGCTAGCACTCCTACCCCCAGCCTTTCAGGAAGAAAACAGTTGCTTCTGGGAGAAGTCATTCAACTTCCACGCTGAGGCTATCCAACTTATATGGAATATTACTTCAGACACAGAATCATCAGCATCCTATCCAGGTCAACCGACTATTCATGATGTCCGGAGCAGGAAGACGTCAGATTGCCAAGGTGGTTCAAATGCCAATTATGTAGAACAAGCAGCCGGCTAGTTATAATGTGAACTAAAGCTCCTCAGGACATTTTCAAAGTCAGGTGACCTTGGGTCAGCCACAAGCTCTGGCCAATAAGTGGGGAAGAGAAAACCCACAGGAAGGGAGTGCCACTGCTAGGTAGCTATGCATGCATAGCAAAAAGGCATAGCCAGCTGCCAGAGTTTCTGCCTGGGACAGAGGGGCAGACCCGCCTATCATTCAGTGCCTTAGAAAAATGGCTTTACAATGGATACCTTGAAACAAAAAAGCACTGAACAGAGATATTTTAATACATATAAGTAGTGGTACCTATATCCAAAACAGTTTACAATATGGCAAAGCCAGACAGCAGTAGCGCTTTGACTGACCTGCGATACATGACCTAAATGCTATGCCAGTTTTGCCCTAAGGCAGATCTAGCTGGCCACAAAGCAATTTGGTGGCCGGTTAAGTTCTTCTTTCAAACGTATGGAAAGAAGCCGCACTGTGGGAATGTTGGCAGTTTAACGTAGCGGGGAGACACTACTCAGTTTGGGCAGCTTGAGATTCATTGATATCACTCCCCTTGCTCTCTGCGTCGTCGTCCGAAAGTTCCAGGGAAGCTCCTTCAATGTGCAGTTGGCGCCTTCCAGATCGGCTGGAGGAAAAGGTAAGCGGGCCGCCTCTCCTGCAAGACGATACAGTAAGTGACTGCTGCAACATGAAGTGCCCCCCCCTCTTTTTTTAAGGAGAAAAGCTCTGAAAAACTGCTGTAAAAATCGACCATACACTAAGGTCTCCTCAGCACAGATCGGGGGGCCCCTCCCCCGACAACTTTTGTTTTTAATCACAACCGTGTGCTCCTACGTAGAGGTCACAGCACTAGGGTAAGATGGAGCTAAAGCTACAAAATCTTCATCTGTGCTTATAAATAGCCAAGGACATGTTATGTCCCTTACTGAGCAGCTAACTTCCAGCATATGGAACACAAGCTAATTAACAAAACTTTGGAAGCGTGACACCCCCTTCTCGTGAATGAAGGCAAATATACGTGTCCAAGGATAATGCTGCAAGATCCAATCTGGGTTGGTCACCAGGACCAGAGGTTTTGTCTTCCGAATTTCTGGTTTACTAAACAGCTATTTTACGTCAAAGACAATGAGGACAAAGTATGGAGAGAGGGGAGCAACTGGAAATGAGGATTAATCTAGTCTTTTACGGCCATTCATTTCTGATTCATCTTTTTTTGAAGTTACACAGTGGCATACCCCCAAACTCCTTTGCTCACCTGAGTCTGTTCTTCAGAGTGCTGACCTCTCGGCTAAGGCCTTCGTTGGCTTCAGTAGCATCATCTAATTCACGCTGAAGTTTACGACGTGATGCATTAGCACGTGTGGCTTCCTCCTCTGCTTCTTCTAGTTGGCGCTTCAGCTGTTTCATCCTAGCATTAGCTTTCTCCATCTAGAGAAGATCACCAAAACAAGGGATTAATGAATCACCGAATAATGTTCCACTGCTTGTCATGCCATTCAACCAACTAAGTGGCCTGAACTCCTGAAGATTAGGAACTTTTTGATTTGTAATGTTCATGTCATGTTTTTAGGGATTTAAAGTGACTATTCTGATGCCACCGGCTGCTCATTTAGTAATGGCAGGAAAAGGTACCTCCACTTCAGGTAATGTTTGGTAGGGGCTGCGTATCAATTTGATACATTTCACTGCTAAGAGGCCTAGTTGTAACATCCACACATAGCCAGATGGAAAAACATTCTGGTGCCTAACCTAGCTCCTTCACTTTTCAATAAAACTTACTAACAAGACTCTTGCTTCTGACAAAATTGGCTGCCAGGGATTTGACGCTAACTTTCCTACAAATTTTGTGGAAGAGCCAAACTAAAAAAGTTGCAGCCATGCATGCTTTTCCATACAATAACAAAAACAAATCAAACTCCATTTCTTTTCCAAATTCTAGCACGCTCGCTGGTCTGTGTTAGATCCATATGAATCAGGCCATTTCCACAGTTCAGGGAAACTGAACTCACGCCATGCCTTAAAAAGGTGCTTCAAACAACTTACTAAATATCTCTTTTTGCATAACGAGCAATGGAAGGCAAGCTTTTCAGTAGCTGTGGTTCTAAGCTGAGAAGGCAGCTTCTGACCTGTTCCTTGTATTGGTCTGCATGTCGGCGCTCATCTTCCACCTGCATAAATACCTCCTTCAGCTTCTTCTCAGTGCGGCGTACTAGCTTATTGGCTGCTGCCCTCTCCCTAAATAAATTAACGAAAGCAGAAATAACACTTTTGAGAGTAATTCAGTTATTGGATTTCATGGCTACCCACAGAAAAGGTTTATACTTAAATAATGCTTAAATATAAAAACAATAAATCTTATGTTTGGGGGAGGGAGGAGAAAGGTTGTGCAACTTTTGGACCACAGGTATCTAATTATTTAATATTGATCTTTTCACTTTTCTACAAATACAGGTAGTCCTCGAGTCCCCGGCGCTGAAAAAAGTGACTTATGACCATTTTTCATACTTACGACCATTGTAGCATCCCCATGGTCACGTGATCAAAATTTGGATGCTTGGCAACTGTGTCCCAGGGTCACGTGATCCCCTTTTGCGACCTTCTGACAAGCAAAGTCAATGGAGAAGCAAGATACACTTAGCAGTGTTACTAACTTAACAAGTGCAGGGATTCACTTAACAACTGTCTCACACAGCAACAGAAATTTTGGGCTCAATTGGGGTCGTACGTCGAGGACTACCTCTATTAATAAAGTTATATGGAAAAGCTGAAAAGAAATCGGGACCAAAGTAACCCTTATATCAAACACCTATGTTCCCTGTTGGAAATTTGTTTTTAACTAATTTGTGGGAAGAGGAAGAAATTAGTGTTGATAGACAAAAGTATCTCCATAATTATGTCCCTCTGAAGTGAGAAAGAAAACAGCATGGAAGGACTTGTTCTAAGAAGATAATACATTTTTTAAAAACACCTCATTGGTTTCCTATTTTAAGCAAAGAGGAGATAAAATCCACAATATATATTTCCACAAAAATAAAGGAACAAAAGTGATTTTAAGTCTCTCAAAATTCTAATCCCATCATCAAAACTTTGACAACGTATCTGGTGAATCATTTAGCTTACTTTAAAAAGATGTTGAGCACTAGAAGCACATATATTTGTCCTAATTTGAACAAGTTACTTTCTATAAATCATACTTCCTTCTTCTGAAGGCACCTTTTTTTGTAAACACTACTTACTTTGCCTCCTGCTCCAGCTGTTCTTCTAGTTGCCCAATCTTTGCTTCTAGTGCTGAAATGGTTGCCTTGAACTTGGATTTGACTGAGCCTTCCAACTCCTGAAGCTTAGCTTTCAACTCTTTGTTGTGCCGTTCTAACTGCTGGCGAGCATTCTCGCTCTTCTGGGCGGCACTCCGCTCTGCAGCCAGCTCAGAATTCAACGTGTCAATCTTTAGGAAGACAGGCACAGTTATTTAGATATTATCGCCCCTTAACTGGAGAAACAAACAAGATGTTCGACCAAGACCTGCAACCAAAGAGAGCACCTGTAGAGTGGTTTTGCGGAAACGGTCATTGAGGAGCTCCATGTTGCTTTGCTCTTCCTCCAGTTCCTCTTCCAGTTGTGCGATTCGGGCTTCCAAGCGACGCTTCTCATCAAGCAAGGCAGACCTATAGAGACATGGAAGCAACAGAAGGAACTACAAATTTAAGCCAGGAATTATCCCACTATAATCAATTCTTACACTGCAACAGGTATCAACATACATCATTTAGGGCCTGCGGTTGCTGAAATGTTCACCTAAGCCAACTTACTTTCCAGAGGCACTGTTGGCAATTTCATCAGCCAGCTCATCTCTCTCTTGCTCTGCATGTCGTCTGCCTCGTTCTGAAGCTGCAAGTTCCTGAAAAGATATTCGCATCTCAGAAACCTTGGCCAGAGAGGACATCTTCAGGCATTTGATAGAGAGCTACTGTAGTATTCTCAATAGCTCAAAATTCAATATAATTGCTGACATAAGTACACTCTTCTCCAGTGCTTAACTATCACAAACATCCTGTGCAACTGGGAACTAGTCCCTTGAAAAACGATCCAATATATTTTAACATGTATTATTATAATTCAACAGACTTTCTGATCATGTTCCAAATTTTAAATATTCTTATCTGAATTGTAGAAATATGTTCCTTTTTTTTCCAGAATTCTATCTTACAGAATAGGTACTCTAAGAATGGGCAATTTTTCCAGAATGAAGCACTTAACTTCATACCTCTTGAAGTTGAAGAATTTCTGCTTCAAGACCTTTGAGCTTCTTTTCATTTTCCTTTGACTGAGCAAAAATTTCATCTCGAGATGCGCGAGCCTCTTCTAGTTCACGTTGATAATCTTTCATTTGAGCCTGGAAGGTTTGAAAAAAGGGGTTTTCCCCCTGAATCTTGAGGAGCTAAGGACATTGTCTCAGTCTAATCTATAACACCCAGAGTATAGTATCTATTATTATCACAAAGTATATTCACCTAATTTCTCCCTTTTATTAAAGAAAGATTGATAAATTTTGCAGAGAGCATATTCATAAATTTAGAGACGAGCTCCCTTGTCTTTTCAGATTTTAAGAGTTGCTTTGTTTACCTGAAGTTTGCGCAACTGCCTGATGGCTTCATCACGGGCCTTATTTGCTGCCTCAATCTGAGCTTCCAAATCTTTCAAATCTGCTTCCATTTTCTTCTTGGATGCCACAGCCAAAGCCCGCTGCTTTCTTTCATCTTCCAATTCTGCTTCCAGTTCCCGGACCTACAAAATTAAGGACGCATGGTAAGATAAAATTTCTGAATTCAAGATTAATCATTAGTTGAAATCAATTAAAATGAAGAATGAAGTTCCAGAAATATATCTCTGAACTTATTTAATTGTGCAGTTAAAAATATCAATTGTAAGTTCCTTGATGCTCTGTAAGAAATTGTATAAAGGAGGGGAAAATAACATTTTAGGAATCTATATTACTTTTTAAGGAAAATAGCCTGCCAAAATAAAAACTTATTAAAACTGTATTTAAGCAAAACTATCAGCCATAATTGTTAACTTCATACTAAGGTCAATATAGCATGTTTGTTCATGATACACCTGCTTCCAAATTAAGACAATGAGGCCTTGTATAATCCTATTCATTCTTCAAAGAAAAACTAAATTTATGATTATGCGAAAAACAAAACCCCTAGTCAAGCAATGATAATGGCTTAATAACATAATTGCAGTTATTTTCTGAACTGTTTTGAGTCCATGAATGTAAAGACATTGTTAAGGGCTATTTTAATTTCTCAGAATCAGAAGCTGAGGGGTCTAATCCATCAAACTGCCAACCTTAAGAGCCAAAGGGCAATCAACTACTTCACCTTGTGTACCTAGCAAAGGTGATTTGCGTAGCCCAGGGGTCTTCAAACTCAGCCCTTTTATGACTCATGGACTTCAACTCCCAGAATCCCTCAGCCAGCATGCCTGGCTGAGGAATTCTGGGAGTTGAAGTCCGTGAGTCATAAAAGGGCCGAATTTGAAGACCCTGGCTTAGCCTTTTGAAGAGCAAGGATGACAATGGTCCTAAATGAGCCATGCCTGTGGCTGGGCTACTTAAGAACAGCTGCCAGAGAATGGAAACAGCTCACCAACATTAGGCCTGCATTGTTGTATCCCTGCTTCCTGCTCTGCTCCTAGCCCCTAAGCAATACTATCTTAGCTGACTTACAGTATTATTGGGTACTGAATTCCTAAACTATTGCTGACCATGCCTGCCTTTCTTCTCTTTTCCTAAACCCCCACTACCCTTTCTTGCCCCATAGCTCGTCTCCTTTGGAATGACTGCACTGGATTCTGTGCTGGTGTACATGCTGCACCCAGCTAACACGCACAACGTCCCATATATATTGCTTAAGATGCAACTCAACAATAAATTGAATATGACTCACTTTGTTCTATTTCTGCTTATTCAATTCAGTTTTGACGTGTTCAGAAAAAGAGTGTAGGTAGTATAAAGATTAAGGTTGATAAAAGGACTCTCAAGGCTACTGCAGATGCCTGGACATTCTGAGGCTGAATAGAACACACCCACCTGTTTCTGCGATGCAAAACTTCATACAGACTATATAACTAGAGAATCTATATAGATATACAGAATCCCTAACCTATTTATTACTTTTCTGGACTATATTTCAAATTAGGAGTGTTCACATATAGCACTCAAACTTATGCTAGATACCATGCTTCTAAGTGCCTCACAAGATATTCTTCCTTATATTCTTCCATGGAACTTCTTTGGCATCAAAAGGGATTTGTCATACATCTGGCTGGGGAGCACATTTCACCTCAGGGACAGGCAAAATATTGTTGGCAAGCATCTCAAAAATGTATGCCCGCAGCTCTCTTAAGAGATATCTCACTGTGTCACTGAAATTCATTTTTTAAGAACTATAATATGTGGCATATCTCCTTTTCAGGATGTTTTTTCTGGGTGTCTGATTTTTATAAAGAATGTTATGAGTTCTTTATTTTCTAGATCAAAACAATATAGCTTTTTTCTAGATCAAAACAATATAGCTTTTGAGCAGTTGCCAGCAGAAACTCTGCAGCAGAATGTGACTTGTAGATGAAACAGGAATCTCCACTTGTTTTACAAATTTAACTAAAATGAACATGTGTTCATGAATTCATATTAAATTGTATATATCTTAATTCACCTCAGATATAGATAACATGCTATATGATGCATTAAAGAAGACCTAGCAAATGTGTATATATCTGGTAGGATTTGAATGAAAACAGGTTATCACAAGCATCTAACAAGTATACATACAATATGAATGGATATAAAAATCAAGATTGCCATCCATTCCATCTCACAGAATTTCTGATACAAATAGAACATGAGTTGTTCTCTCAGAAAGACTTTTGTAAAAGTGTCCCATCAAAATTGATTTCATGGACATTTATAATTATCAGAATTTCTAGTCAGTTAAGATTTAAGACAAATTAAGATATGCAACAATTTGTTTTTCTTCCAAAGTGGTTAAAATAACAGGTGAACTGTAAACATTTGGAATCTGGAGGTTTTAATTATTGCTTGTTCAAAGGAATGGACTAATGACACATATATACATGGGAAACATGAATGGATACAAATGTTCAACTACATGTTGGTAGCAGGGGAACTTTTGCTTCTAAAAATTAGTAGATAAAAGACCAATTTTAAGTTTAATAAAACTCTAGTGATGATTCAACAAATCAGAAGGGTGTATATAGTTCACCTGAACCTCCGATCAACACCAAATTTATACTACTTAAAGCCTTACTTGTTTTACTAAGAGTCTCTTCTTCTCCTCATTCTGCTCATCCCTTGCTTGAAGATCCCTCTCAAACTGGGCTTTCATGGCTTGCATGTTCACTTCCAGGCGCAGTTTGGCATCTTCTGTGGCTTGCAACTCATCCTCTAGTTCTTCTAACTGTGTTCGCATTTCTTCCACTTGCTGCTCCAATGTACGCTTGGATTTTTCCAACTCATGAACCTACAAAGTAAAACATACCCACCTTTGATATTACCTTGATAATGGCAACAGAATCGATGCAAATGAGAGAGAAAATCCTACAAATCCTACTCCTAACAATTACAAAACTTAGAAGTTTACTCGGGATGAAATGCAATGCAGCTACTAAATCACATACACAAATGCTTTACAACGGCCCCTGTCCCATTTCTCTGCCTTCAGGGAGCACGCACACACAAAAACACTCAAATGGAAAAAGAATCTGACGGCTCTGTGAATAAAGCGAAAAACAAAAAAATCTCAAATGCACACAGGCTTAAAGGTAAAGGTAAAGGTTCCCCCGCACATGCGTGCTAGTCGTTCCCAACTCTAGGGGCTGGTGCTCATCTCTGTTTCAAAGCCGAAGAGCCAGCGCTTGTCTGAGGACATATCCGTGGTCATGTGGCTAGCATGACTAGACGCCAAAGGCGCACGGAACGCTGTTACCTTCCCACCGTAGTGGTCCCTATTTTTCTACTTGCATTTTATATGTGCTTTCGAACTGCTAGGTTGGCAGAAGCTGGGACGGGTAACAGGCGCTCACTCCGCTATGTGGCACTTGGGATTCGACCCGCCAAACTGCCGACCATCTGATCGACAAGCTCAGTGTCCTAACCCACTGAGCCACCGAGCCACACAGGCTTAACACCAAGGCAAATACTTCGGCTGTAAGCAGTTTACAATGCAGGAAGTTGTTGACACCTGTTCAGACACCTTTTATTTTCAACACTTCAAACTCCAGATTCACATAGGCTATTAAAGTAATTCCTCTCCCCCCCAAACCTTCAGCATTATTTCTGATACTGCAAAACCCTAATTACACAACTCACATTTTTGCCGACATCATCTTTGGAGCTCATCAGGTCCTCCATTTCTGTTCTGAGTTGCTTGTTTTGTCTCTCAAACTCTTCCTTTGCCTCCAGAGCCTCCTCCAGGGCTCGTGCCAGAGACAGTGCTTTGGTCTCTTTTTCTCGTGCCTCAGCTTCAGCACGATCCCTTTCTTCCGCATAACGAGCAGATATGTTCTTTTCTTCTGCCAACATCTATTGATTTCAATAGGCCAAACATGAAAATTTGAAATACTCACTAAGTCCTTTGCTTTGAGGCATCCATGCACAGAGTGGCACCTATTCTCAATCCCCCATAATGGTCAATGCTTGGTCAAAGCTTATCTCTGCTTTTATGAACAAAATATATCCATACTTCACAGATGGATAATGAAAAGTACCCACCCTGGTAGATAGGTACATTATAGAAGTACACTCTTAATATCTGCAAATATGAAAAGCTGATCAGGAAATAATGAACTGCCCCTTGTAACCTCCAGAAGAAAGCAACAGAATTTAACTAGTAGCATACCTGATCAAATTTCTTCTGCTTCTTCTCCAGGTTGGAAACAATTTGACGTTGATGATCAAGGTCCACCATTAAGTCATCCAGCTCTTGTTGAAGGCGGTTTTTGGTTTTTTCCAACTTATCAAATGCCAATGCTTTTTCTTCTAAACGTTGGGTGAGAATTTCCATGTCCTTCAACAGTTTCTTCTTACTCTCCTCCAGCCCTTCAATAGTCCCTAGGTCATCATCAACCTTCTTTTTGGCATCAGCTAACTACAGTACAAAAAAATAATAATAACTTTTTAAATAAAATTGGTAAACTAACTTTATGGCTGCAGAACACAGTCTAATTCACCCTAAGTGGTTGGTCCAGTAATCCATACCAAACCTCTACTATTATACAGAAAACAAGAAAGTGTCTAGACTAGAATCATTCCTTTTAATATATCACTTTTCAAGAGGTGGAAAGATATATTTCAAAAGTCTATTTTCATGATGTGATAAAGTACTCAAACATTCAGGTCCTTAAAGAAAGTCTCAAATGATAAGAGACATACATACATTAGCTAAAATAGCATAGGCCCAAATTTACGTTCAAATATATACTACATTACTGATGAGACAAGCTTGACTTCTCAAGGAAAGTTGCTCTATTTTTTGTTATCAACTGGTAACCTTCAGCAAGGGTTCAACTTTATTATCCTGTGAAAATTCAAAAAGTAATTTGTCAACCCAATCAAAAGTTTACAGATGATTTGTGATTACTACTATATTGGAAAATAGTAAGAAGCAACTAGGGAAAAGCAATTTCAATTTCAACTAATCTCACATAAGCCCAGGTCAGAATGAAACGCTATACAAAATGATACTTATGGTTTTGCCTGTCATGGCTTCTCACCTGAGACTGCAGAGTTATTACATGCTTTTCCAAAATCTTCCTTGCTTCTTCCTCTTCTTCCTGCTGCTCTTGCAGATTGTTCTTCTCTTCTTCCAACTGCCGAATCCTGCTACTCAAATTCAGTTTCTGGCGTGTCTCTTCTTGCAACAGTTCCTGTTATAGGAATAAAAAATGTACACACGTTTTACCACTTGGTCTGAAATAAGTTTGAACTTAGTCCACTACATCTATTTTTTCAATAGGATATTTGTTTGCTGTGAAGAGATCTTAAGCTGAGTAAGCACAGTTCATCCTGGTTGACCTAAAGACATTAAGTCATTCTACTATAATTTGATAATGATGCATCATGCCAGATCTTAAAGCAGTTAATTAAAAACTAGTACTAAATTTAGAAAGGTCAACTGGTCAAATAGAAAATGCCTCAGACATCAAGTTATTCTGAACAAACAATATGGTATTAATATTTTTAATAGCAGTAATCCCAGAAAAGATGAAAGAGCACCTTAAAATCAGCAAAATTGGTTACAATTTCACAGCCCAGAATTGGAGAATTAGCCATTATTATTACTATTATTAGCCAAAGATTAAAAAAACCTCAAAAGCAGGTTGAAAGTGTGAGCATAAAAGCTTCATACCAATCTCATGACATAAAGGAGCTTTTAGGTATCAGGAATTTTGTGATCAAACTACTGCAAAAAAAAAAAAACCACCAAGGGGGGGACTTTTTCATGTGTACATTAGAAACATTATCCTCTCCTCTTAAAAAAAGAGAGAAAAAACAACTAGTAATTTCTTCCCTATAATTTAAACTAAAATTAAGTAAGGTATTAATGTTAAGAAATCACCCAAATAGTAAAAAAAATAATGAAAACCATGTTGGCAGACAAATCTGTGATGAAAACTATTGATCAAATGGAAGAAACAAACTATTACTTGAAACATGAAGCTAATTTATAAACATATATTAAGATACCTTGAAGATATATTAAGGTGTCCAAGGATAAAATATAAGTATTTTAAGCACTACATCCCAAAATTGTAGATATACCTGGGTATCTTGTAGCTGAGAGTCTAAATTTGCAGCATCTTTGGCAAATTTTATGCCTTTTTTCTCTGCTTCTTCCAAGAGACTTGAAACATTGTCCAGTTCATTCTGAAATTCAAAGAATCTAGATATCACACCAATATTTAGCATGTAAGGATGAGTATTTTTTAGAGATATAAACAAAAACTCAAGATATCCACAGTAGTGTTATGGGACCTTAAGGAGATTTTGAAAATGCTGGCTATTGCTTTTTAGTAATTTCTATAGTTATTTATATGGGACTCAACTTGAGAAAAAAGGAATGTTTGCAATTTTCAGTTTTTCCCCATGGTGTTTCTCAGTATTTAAATTCACTGCATTGTTCTGACCCTTAAAAGAAGGACCAACAGATCTTTTTATGCTGCCATTTTACAATTATCCATTTGAAGGCACTCACTTTTTAGGCATATTTGCTTCAGATTCTGCAAGGTTTTCCGTTCATAATTCACCACAAAATAGAATATTTTAATTATGCATATCATATTTAGAATGGAAGGATTCCAATTTAATTACAATAAACTGGATTTGACTGGTGCACAGTATTGTAAGTACTTTCTGCATAACTGCTAGTTGTATATTCAATGAAGGTTACAGCTTCAAACTTAAATTGGCAATGACTTTTCAAAAAAGAAAATCATACTAGGGAAAAACAATGCATTCCTTTGATATATTTATAGAAAAACCTAAAGGCTTTACAGAAATTTTTTTACGTTCTCCTCCTATTGTTAGCTTATCAATTATACAGATTTGTGTCTGCTGAGTTTCTTGCAATCATGACTTAATTCTGCAATATTTTTATTGGTACTATATTTGCTAATAAGAGTATATGATTAGAAGAGAACACACCATTTGGGATAAATGCTACTCACAAAATAGCACTATTAGCACTATTTATACACATTTTTACATACTCCTTCATTTTAAAAGCCTGTACGAACAATCTCTATATCAAAAATAGTGTGTATTTTACACTCATATTTTTATAATTTTAAAGTCAGATAACTGTATCAGCAGAATGTAGCATTATTCTCACTCTTAATTTATTGAAATACTTTCTCAAAACTCCATTGTTGTTTATTTAGTGCAGGAAAGAAGGCATACATTGAGAATGTGGTCTGCTACAGTGCTATTCCCAGTGTTAGAGTCAAAGGATTTTGTTTGGAACTTCATTTGCTTTCAAGTTTCAAGAACCCTACTAAGAAAGAACACACATTTTGAAGCCAGAAATCTGCATTTAACTCTCCGATAGTCCCAATGCAAAACTGTCACTAGCAGCCTGCATTCCCTTAATTCTGAAACTGCCACTTCAAATAAAACACTGTCATTTAAAATATATATGCAGTGATCAAACAAAATGATTTCAGAAGAATATGCACAGCAACATATTTTCCAATGAACTTTTTAATAAGTTGTTACATTATACCAAAGAGCTGCAAATTTAAATCTTTACCTGAAGTTTGTTTGCTTTTTCTGCCAGCTCTGTCCTCAGCCTCTCTCCTTCGGCGACTTTGGCCTGCAGTTCCTGTACCTGACCATCTAGCTTCTTCCTCTTGTGTTCTGCCTCAGATCTAACCTGCTGCAGAACTTTCACCTCACAGGCCAGCTCTTTGTTATCTGTTTCCAAACACTGTTTGTTCTTTTCAAGATTTGCTTTGAACTAAAGAAGCAAGAAAGCCAGTTTAGTGCATTTCATCAGAGGTATATCAGAAACATAATACGGCAACTAAGCTACAACAAATTGCATTCAAAATGCCATATATTAAACTTTCACAAATTCCGTTCTTGCCTCTGTCACTGTTTTAGCTCTTTTCATACATAGACTAAATAAATTTTATGGGGCATGCAACTTAGGTATAAATCTGTACTAAGAAATGTCAGCAGAAAATTGTTAGTGCTTCAGGAGTTTTGAAATTTAAAATAGTTGTATGATTAAAGCTAGCATAATATAACACTTATAACAATATCCTAGAATTGCAAGTTTGGAAACTATAGTGCAGCTTTTTCTCAATTAAAAAGTGCTCCTAGGCAGTTTAAGATGTACTATATTCTGTTATATATATATATATCTGGAAGACACCAGCCTGAAGATGACGAGTGGGACCTCGTCGGTTTCACATTCCAAAAGATATTACTTGATGTGAGGGGGAAAAAGAAAATATTTCCATTTAATATAATAAATCGTGTGTGTCATTATTTTCTACTTTTCTTACATAAAAAAAATCTATTTTAGTAAGTTTCCAATTAAAAGTCTCTGGAGACTTCACTGGAGGCTTTCATGGGTTGAATGCAGCCCTGAGGCCTCCAGTTGTGCATCTCCAGTAATCTATCTGATCAAAATTAGATGTTGTTCATAATGACTATAAATCACTATTCAAATACAGCGTAGATTACAAAAAACTTGCCTTCAGATATATAATTTAAAGACAGTGCAGGCTGCAAATAAATATGGAGATCTATGGTTAAAAGTCATTTTGAAAGGTTAATTGTAACTAGAAAAGTTTCAAATTGGAACTATTTCAAATTCAAAAATCTCTGCAATACAATTTATGTTTAAAATTCAGAATTTTGAAAGTGCTTTTAAAACAAGAAGCAATCAAAGCAGTCTGCTTTGAATACAAAATGGGTCCTTCAAACTTGAAATGACTTGAGTTTGAAGCACTCTGCATATAGCTAGTTTTAAAATATGCTCTTTTTATACCGATGTCCTGTTTTGCTTCAGTAGATTTTCACACCTACATAAAATTCATGGGAGATTTTCCCATTCATATGAACTTCCTCGTGCTTAAGTGAATGTTGCACTCACTCTTTTGGCCTGTTCAAGCTGTTCTGAGAGCTCTTCCAAGGCTGTTGCATGCCTTTGTCTAATATCCTGAATTTGGGCTTCATGGTTCTTTGTTTCTTCCTCAAGGGCTTTCTTCAGTTCAGCAACTTCCTGCTCACGCTTTGTCCTAAGAGGCAGCCAGCAAGACAAAATTAGCTTTCAGCTTTCTATCATTTTTAAATGGAAAATAAAAATATAAACCACAGTAACACTCTGAATTAATACTAGAAAGAATCCAGTTTGGACTCAGCCTTCCATCCTTCCGAGGTAGGTAAAATGAGGACCCAGATTGTTGGGGGCAATTAAGCTGACTTTGTAATAATGCCGCTTGGGGTGGGTGTGAAAGCCCTAATAAGCAGGCATATACATAGAATGAAGGCTACTGCTAAGCTTGTAAGCCGCCCTGAGTCTTCGGAGAAGGGCGGGATATAAATGGAATTAAAATATATATATATATATATATCTAGGTTTGGCTGTTTCACTATATTCCCTTCCCCAAGAGTTTCATTATAAGGGAGACACTTTTAAATACAATGTACTCATATTTTTCATTAATTTGGAGATAAATTTATCAGAAGTAAGGTATGAAGCGATCTAATTTTACTACAGGCTAATGTTTTCAGCAATTTTTCTTCAACATGAATATTTTTAGATAAATGTAAACTAGTAATGCCACTTTGATTCAATGTAAATTTTAAGCAGTTTTTGCTTTGATTCCAATTTTCAAGAGGAAGCTAAAATTTTCAGTTTACCAAGACAGAACGTTGCTTGTTTTGGAAAATCCACTGCACCTCTCTTCACTAACCTGAGCTCTTGCTGAGCTGCAGTAGTATCCAAGGTGTCTTCCAACTCTGTCTTCAGTGCTTCTAACTCCTCACTCAGGTCTCTCTTCTGCTTCTCTGCCTTATTGCGTGAAGCCTTTTCTGATTCAAGATCCTCTTGCAGCTCTGCAATTTGGGCTTGCAATTCTCGGATTAGTTTGAGTGCATTGTTTTTTTGCATCACTTCTTCATCCCCTCTGAAAGCAACGCAGAGTTTAAAGATAAGAGTGAAGTAAAGTGTGAAGCGAGTACAAAAAAAGCTATCCTTGAAGTAGAGAGTGAGAAGAAACGTTCTAGGCACCCATGTTTTCACAAAAGTATTAGTTAGGATTGGTGATATTTTAATATCAACAATATACTGTGAATGGGTGAAATCAAATCATCTTAACCTGGAATAATTTGTATTTATAAAAACAGTCACGGCACAATTGCCCAATCTATAATGAGTAACTAACAAATTAAAACAATCACACAATTAGTATAATTGGATATATGGCAGTAGACACCAGAAGGCTCTTTTGTAAATTACAGAGTCTAGAATTATAGTTCTCAAAGCCCAATATCCTAAGGGCTGCAATAATTCTAAACACATCCAATATTTCAAAACAGTATCTCTGATGTTTATATATTTAACATCTGCCATGCCTTGGTTATTTTTTCATGTAGCAATTGTATTTGAAATATATGTTGATATGCAACTGCTCCAAGAACAGCTCAATACTAGACTCACAAATTACATGGAAAAGCATAATAATTAAAAATGAAGACAGATGATCTACGACATGTGCTTTGATTTCTACCATACCAGATATTGATTCAAGCCATAAGAATTCTGGTTTCAAGCTTCCAAAATACTTAGCAAGATACAATAAAAGCAGAGTAACTTAAATAATCTTACTAAGAAAAATCCCAACTTCCTAGATTTTCAAAATTAGAATTATTCATAACAGTGAAATGAAAGGGCTGCATGAACTCTCGAACACTGTATCTTAATGACAGCTGTTCCTTTTCCCAATTTTTTTTTTAAAAGAGGAGGGAGCTGGAAAAGGCACAGGAAAAAAGATTCAGTTATAGGGTACAAGATTTAAGGGACTAGTAGGGGAAAGGGAAAGCAGAATATCCATTTAAATGGGATTTAACAAACCCCTTCTGCGCAACCCAACCCAACCAGAAGCAGCCCCACTAAAATTGAGCAATCGATTTCTCCCCCTAGATGGAAACACGCAGACCCACAACCTTCCCCTAAAAAAAAAACCCATGCAGACACCTAGCAAGGAAACAACTTCAAATATCCCTAAAAAAGTCACATTAGCGAACACACCAGAGATAAACAGAAAAGCACCCCATACTGCAGCCCCCCGCAAAAGAAGGCAAGTGTTTATAATTTTTTTTTTCCCGGCTCCAAAGATGGCGGACGTGCTGGGGAGAGCTCCGTAACCCCCGGTTGTAAGGCGTCCCCCCAGGAGCCCCCCAGGGATGTCAATAGACCCCTGGGGTGGGGTGAGAATTTGGGCAGCTGAGATGGGCAATGTGCCGTCCGCGGCCGCCCCGAATCAGCTGTAGGGCTGCCGGACGTCTCCGCCCACCGCCTGGGCCGTTGGCGGCCGTTTCTTAAATGGGGCCATCATCCTCGCTCAGCCTCAGCCGCCTGATCTTCTCTGGGCGGCGGCGGCGTCTCCGAAGGATCAAAGGGGACGCCGCAGATCATCTGTGAGGCGGAGGCGGCGGAAGATCAGCTGTAAGGCGGAGGCGGTGAAAGTGAAAGTGAGCACAGCAACAGTCGGAGTGAGCGCTCAAAGCCCAAAGCCGGTCATCTTCCCCAGGGGACTGGAAACAGCATCTGGGCGGCGGTGGCGTCTCCGAAGGATCAAGGGAGACGCCGCAGATCAGCTGTGAGGCGGAGGCGGCGTAGCAAAAGCGAAAGCGGTGAGAGCACCCAAGCCCAAAGCCGGCCATCTACCCAGGGGGCTGAAACAGCGGAGGCGGTTGGCGGTGACATCTTCGGCACACCCCCTGAGCCGCTGCGGCTGCACAGCCATTCGCCACCCAGGGGCCTTGACAGCGGCGGTAGCGCTGACGGCGTGGCATCTCCGGCCCACCCCCTGTACCGCTGCTGCCGCTACAACCATCCTGAGCGGGGCCGGAGTTGCTGTTCTGCCTCGGCTGCCTAATCTACTCCCGGATAGCGGCGGCGTCTCCGAGTGATCAAGGAGACGCCGCAGGCCAGCTTTACGACGGTAGCGGCAGCGAATGGGTGCCAACGACTCCTCTATGCCCTATACGGCGGAAGCGGCGGCAACGGAGGCGAGGACGGCGGTGACACCCTCTCCGGGCCCCGGTCGACCGTTTTTGCCCAGGGCCCTCTGACAGCGGCGGTAGCGGCGGAGGCGAGGCATCTACGGCTCACACCCTGAGCCACCTCTTCGAAGCACCTTGATCGGAGACGACAACAGCAGCGGCATGACACCAGGGACTCCCATACCTCTGGGAGGCCACGCTCTGGACGGTCCCCAACCAATAGGGGCCTATGGAGCTGTGGCCAGGAACAACGCCCAGAGGATCAGGGAGAGAACTGTTTGGGCGGCTGAACCACCAGAGCTGACGCCGATTAATGGATCCCTCCATCTTGCCTTCTACCCACTCTCAACCACCCTTGCCCACTCTCTCCCCACAGGACATAACGGGCCTGGGTGCAAGCCACGGTGGCAGAGTGGCTTGGCCTTACACCTGCAACCCCATAGAGGTGAGAGCTCTATGGGGTATGCTTCACCCAGAGTACGTTCTGGACCACCCCCGGAAGCAGAGTCACAACCCATTGTGAGAGGATGAGGGATGACCTGCTTCTGGGGGTTCGCCCGGCCAAGTGGCAGTGGCAGGGCGACGAACCAGAAACGCACCTACCCGACTCGACCCTCCTACAAATTCACCATCCAGGGGACTGCCTTCCCGGAACCCCTTGTGACTATGCTCGTTCAATACTCCAGCACAGTACTACAAGCCCTCAGGGGTTCCCCACTCTCCTGGGTGCGACCCGCCTGCATCACATCCAATCTCGATGACGGGCCCAACCACTGGGCCTCTGAGAGATGGCCGGGCAGGGTCAGGGGCCTCCAGCATAAGCCCAACAAGAGGCCCCTGATTAAGTTCTTAGCTAAGTTTTTTGTGGGGTTAGGGAGGGGGGAGGGAGAAGACTATGGTTGCGCGGGAAAGGCACGCCTTCCAGCCACCAACGCATGCCAGGCCCACGACCGTTCACGACGGCGTACAACGAGGACCAGTTGCCGATAACACCCAGTGGCGTACTGACAAACATCCCATCCCTAGGATGGTGGGGAATGGCAGAAGGTGCACAGACAGAGGGCCATATCGTCACCGGGAGTGTCATCTCCGCTCTGTAAAAGCGGTGAGACGCTCCGACCCTCTGTTCTCCCCCGGAGGACCCGGGAGCAAAGGTGCGCCCCCTCCCATGCTAAGGCTGGTCTACCTGAATGCAAGGTCCGTAGCTAACAAAGCTCACCTCATTCGTGACCTAGTGGAGAGCGAGCATGCGGACCTGGCTTGCATCACGGAAACCTGGCTGGGCCCAGAGGGTGGTGTTCCTCTGGTTGACCTCTGCCCGCCAGGTTTCCAGGTGCTGCACCAGCCTCGGGCTCATGGGAGGGGTGGGGGAGTGGCAGTTATCATCAGGGAATCCCTTAGCCCGCGAGAGACCACCGTCCCTCAGATGGTCGGGTGTGAGTCTCTCCTACTGAGATACGGCCCAGGGGCGCAGTTGGGCCTGCTGCTGGCGTACCTACCACCTAATCGTGCAGCGGCGGCCCTGCCCGAGCTACTTGATGCCCTCTCAGGGTTGGTGGTTGAATTCCCAAGACTCATGGTCTTGGGCGACTTTAATCTACCGTCCCTGGGAGGATCGTCCGAACTGGCTCGGGAGTTCATGGCTTCCATGGCGGCCATGGACCTGTCGCAAATAATTTCTGGACCGACTCATGAGAGAGGCCACACCCCAGACTTGGTGTTCTTGTCTGGACGGTGGCGTGATGATATCGGTGGGGGTACCACAACTGTTACGCCCCTGTCATGGACCGATCACCACCTCCTGCGGCTAGACTTCCCCCTTGCCACCCCCCACCGTGGGTGCACGGTGCCAGTCAGATGGTACCGCCCTAGGCGCCTAATGGACCCTGATAAGTTCCAGGCAGCGCTTAGGGACACGCATGCACTCCCTGCTCACAGCTCGGCGGATGCCTTAGTGGAAGCCTGGGAAAAGGCAGCCACGGAGGCTCTGGACCGAGTTGTACCCTTGCGGCCTCTGACCCGGCGCAGATCCCAGCGAGCCCCATGGTTCACCGAGGAGCTCCGGGAGATGAAGCGTCGGAGACGGGGCCTAGAGAGCCGTTGGAGATCCAGCCGATCCGAATCCGACCGATTGCGACTAAGAATCCTCACCAGGTCTTATCTCGCTGCGATAAGGGTGACAAAATCCAACTATTTTTCCACCCTCATCGCGTCCGCAGATAATCGCCCGGCTGCCTTGTTCAGGGTGACTCGCTCCCTATTAAACCAAGAGGTGAGGGAGGAACCCTTGCAGGGTCGAGCCGAGGAATTCGGTCAATATCTGCTGGATAAAATTGCTCGGATTCGAACTGGCCTGGACTCCAACTGGGCTGAGATGGAAGAACAAGACATGGACAGTCTTGTCGACGTCATCTGGGAAGAATTTGATCCTGTAACTCCTAAGGAAGTGGACAGGATTATGAGAAGGTTGAGCTCCTCCACATGCTTACTGGACCCGTGCCCTTCCTGGCTGGCCTATGCAGCTCGAGAGGGGACACGTGGCTGGTTCCTAGCGGTCATCTCTGCTTCTCTGAGGGAGGGTCACTTCCCCACTGCCTTGAAGGAGGCGGTGGTGAGACCTCTCCTCAAGAAGCCCACCTTGGACCCATCCTCTTTGAATAACTTTCATCCAGTCTCCAATCTTCGCTTCCTCGCGAAGGTTGTTGAGAACGTGGTGGCGCACCAACTTCCTCAGATCCTGGATGAAGCGGTTTATCTAAACCCGTACCAATCGGGTTTCAGGCCGGGCTACAGCACGGAGACGGCATTGGTCGCTCTGATGAATGATCTCTGGAGAGCCCGGGACAGGGGCCATTCCTCTGTCCTAGTCTTATTAGACCTCTCGGCGGCTTTCAATACCATCGACCATGGTATCTTGCTGCGACGCCTCAGGGGACTGGGAGTGGGAGGCACGGTTCTGCGTTGGTTCTCCTCTTTTCTCCAGGGTCGCTCGCAGTCGGTGCTGACAGGGGGACAGAGGTCGACCCCGAGGCCTCTCGCTTGCGGAGTCCCTCAGGGGTCGGTCCTCTCGCCTCTCCTGTTCAACATCTACATGAAACCGCTGGGTGAGATCATTCGCAGTTTTGGAGTAGGGTACCATCAGTATGCTGATGACACCCAGCTCTTCATCTCAACTCCAAACAATATCAGTGATGCCCTAGACGTGATGTCCCGCTGCCTGAAAGCGGTCCGGGAATGGATGGGGAGGAACAGGCTTCAACTGAACCCGGACAAGACTGAATGGCTGTACGTTCCGGCAAACCAGGATATTCAGAATGTCCCATCGCTTAACATCGGGGACATGTTACTACCCCCTGTTGATAGGGCCCGCAACCTGGGTGTCCTCCTAGACTCGCAGCTCTCCCTAGAAGACCACATAGGAGCTGTGACCAAGGGGGCCTTCTCCCGGGTACGACTAGTTCGCCAACTACGGCCTTATCTGGACCTGGATTCCTTACGTACAGTCACCCATGCCCTTGTGACCTCTCGCCTAGACTATTGCAACGCTCTCTACATGGGGCTGCCCTTGAGATCCACTCGGAAGCTTCAGCTGGTGCAAAGTGCAGCGGCACGGACACTCTTGGGAGCCTCCCGATACTCCCATATCACACCTCTCCTCCGTGCGCTGCACTGGCTTCCGGTTGCCTTCCGTGTGAAGTTCAAGGTGCTAACAATGACATACAAAGCCCTACATGGCATGGGTCCGGACTACCTACGGGAGCACCTTCTGCCGATGTCAGCACCCCACCGTCCTGTGCGCTCCCACAGAGAGGGCCTCCTCAGGGTGCCACCGCTCAAGGAATGTCGGCTGGTGGCCCCCAGGGGGAGGGCATTCTCAGTGGGTGCGCCAGCCCTCTGGAACAGCTTACCAACCGAAATCCGGATGGCCCCCGACCTCCGTACCTTCCGACGCGACTTAAAAACTTTCCTGTTCCAGCAGTCCGGCCTGGCATGATAGCGTTAATTGGGGTCCCAGTTTGTTTTCAATATTGTTTTTATTACTTTTTATTGTTCATCTGTAGACCTTCCTTCCTCTGTACACCGCCCCGAGTCCCTCGGGAGAAGGGCGGTTTATAAAAACTAATAAATAAATAAATAAATAAATAAATAAATAAATAAATAAATAAATAAATAATAGGGAGATTCTATCCTCAAAGGAACGGAATCATCCATCTGTAGACCGGACATACAATCCAGGGAGGTATGTTGTCTCCCTAGAGCAAAAATCAAAGATATGGCTGAGAACCTAACCAAAATAATTAGGCCTACTGATTACTACCTCTTCCTCCTCCTCCACATTGGGACGAATGACACAACAAAGAACCCGAGTACAATAGTGAGTGGGGGAAAAAACAGACCCAGGAAACTACAGACCAATTAGTTTAACATCAATACCTGTGAAGATCCTAGAAAAGATAATCAAAGACCAGCAAAATACTGTGGACATAGCATACTTAAGACTTCAGTAAGACATTTGATAAAGCAGACCACAACTTACTCCTTGGTAAGCTAGAAAAAGGTTTAATAGACAACATCACCACCAGATGGATCTGTAGCTGGCTAGCAAACCGAACTCAATGAGTAGTCCTCAAGAGCACTACATCCACATGGAGAGAAGTAAGCAGTGGGGTACCACAAGGCCCAGTACTCTTCAATATCTTCCTCAATGACTTAGATGAGGGAATTGAAGGGGAACTCATCAAATTTGCAGATGACACCTAAGTGGCAGGAGTAGCCAACCCCCCAAAAGACCAACTAAGGGTCCAAAAAGATCTTGACAAACTTAAAACAATGGGCCCTATCCAACAAAATGAGTTTCAATGTGGAGAAAAGCAAAGTTTTACATTTAGGCAGGAAAAATCAAAGATGCAAGTACAGATTTGGCAAGAACTGGCTTAAAAACAGTAACTGTGAGAGGGACCTTGGAGTCCTAGTGGATGATCATTTAACCATGACCCAGCAGTATGCAGCAGCAGCCAAAAAAGCTAATACAATCCTGGGTTATGTAAACAGAGGCATAGAATCAAGATCACGCGAGGCATTAGTACCGCTTTATAAAACCATAGTAAGACCACACCTGGAATACTGCAGCAAGTTTTGGTCACCATTATCACAAAAAAGATGTTGAAAATTTGGAAAAAATTCAGAGAAGAGCAATTAAGATGATCAAAGGCCTGGAGACCAAAACATATGAAGAACGGCTGCAGGACTTGGGTTTGGCTAGCTAGTCTAAAGAAAAGAAGAAATAGGGGAGACATGATAGCAGTATTCTAGTATTTGAGGGGCTGCCACAAAGAAGAGGGGGTCACGTTATTCACCAAAGCACCAGAGGGCAAGATAAGAAATAAGGATTGGAAACTGATCAAAGAGAGAAGCAACCTGGAATTAAGGAGAAACTTCCTGACAGTGAGGACAATTAACCAGTGAAATAGCTTGCTCCCAGAAATCATGGGCGCTCCATCACTGGAGATTTTTAAAAAGAGGCTAGACAGTCACTTGTCTGAGATGGTATAGGTTCTCCTGCTTGAGCAGGGGGCTGGACTAGAAGACCTCCAAGGTCCCTTCCAGCTCTGTTCTATTCTATTCTATTCTATTTTAGGCATGTTCATTTCATGCATTTTACATCTTTGAAATAAATGCTGAAAGTAAGAGGAATGCAGGTAACAAAATATTCAGCAATCTTAATCATGTCATCTAATACTGTTGAAATAATCAGCACAGTTGTACAGGTAGTCCTCAACTTATGACCATAACTGGAATTGGAATTTCCATCATTAAGTGAATGACACAATTGTTAAGCAATTATGCATTGGGTTTTGTTTTTTTTTTTTTTGCTGGGAATTGGCAAAGAAAGTCACAAAGCTTGATTACATGACTGCTGGAGACTGCAGCTGTCTGTGATAAGTGTGAGCTGGTTGACAAAAACCCAAATTGCAGACATGGGACAAGGCTCCTGCAACACTCATAAGTGTGAGTGTAGGTCAAAAGTCACTTTTTCCAAGACCATAGTAACTTTGAACTCTCATCAAAAGAAGGGTTGTGAGTTGAGAAGTAACTAACTATATGTAATGGAATTTTATTTATTTTATTTTACCTGGCAAGGGCAGCCTGCAGTTCTTCCTCTTTCTTGGCAAGTTGGATTTTTAATTCCTCTATTTGGGCCTGCAGTTCTGCAATTTGGTCTTGTAAATCAGTGGTTTCTCCATCAAGCTTCCTTTTTGCTTTTTCTAGTTCTTGGCGAGTCTTTTCTTCTTTTTTCAAGCGTTCTTTAAAGAAACAATGATGATATGGAGGATTTATTTACTAGATGTATATATATCCTGTTACAATCATAGAAGGTTCTTGATGTCACCCAACAGTAAACAAAACACAATATATCAAGAAGAAAAAAACATTATAAATACATTTTAAAAATCTCAAAACAATACATGATGTCAGACCCCAAATGACCTCTGGAAAAGCAGTTGAATTTTTTTCAAAAGGCAAATAATGTTAGGGTAAATAAACCTCCAGCAGGAGGCCATTTAAGAAGGCTAGCCCCCATCACACACACACACACACACACACACACACACACACACAAACAGATAGGCTTTGCGCCCTATCTCTTCAAAATGGGGGGCAACCAGCTGTTTCCCTCAACACAGTCTAAGCAATTGGGCCAGGTTTATTAGGGAGGTATCCTGCAGGTAACCAAATGTGAAGAAAAGAACGCGCTGTACAAAAGAATGCAATATGTGAAGATAAACTTAGGGTCAACCTGCTAAAAATGAAGTAATCAAATAAATTGCTAATTTATAATTTTGAGACAGAGTAACATCAATTCCAAATGAAGAAGTTAATGAATGCTATCTTTCTTCAAAATGGTATCTTCCCAATAGTTACTTATTACAACTACCACAACTGAAGATCATTGGTCATGATGGGATCATTTTTTAACGACCTAAAGCATATCCCATCGAGAATACGAGAGTACACATCTGGATTATCTAAGAGGAATTTTAAAAATCAATGCAGAGATTATCAAAATAGGTATTTTGTGAAATTTTTAGTGATAGTGATCCTTAAAGACAACCTAACTCCATCTTGTCTTTTAAAATCCTATACATTTCTCTTCTCTTCAAAGCCCACCAAACTGGAATCAAAATAGTATCTCTAGATTCACTAGGTCGAATGCAGCAAATTAAAAAGGAAAAAAATATCAATTAATCATTTTTGACTTTATAATACTAGGGCAACTGTTTGGATTTCTACATGAGAGACCATGACATCCTGAACTACTAATCTCCAGAAGGCTTTACTTCTTGAGACAGTTATTACTATCAAAACTTCATCTTGATGTAGTTGGCATGCAAAATCATATTCTAAAACAACAATTTTGTTTTTCCTGCTATCTTTGATGAAACAGAATTTCACCCATTTCAAAAAAATAATTGTTCCGTAGATCGTATTCAGTATGCACTCATCTTAAATATTTCTGTTCTAACATCATGAGAGTAAAACTTGAATATTTGGCATGCATACAGCACTGTACCCTCTAAGCACAATCTCACTCTTTGAATCCAGTTTTATTTCCTCATGTTAGTCTCATGCTTTCAGTTAAACGCCCTACAAAGCACATGGTCTTTTTTACCACCCTAGGCTCCCATTTTCCTCTCCAAACACGTACACATAAAAACAGGGAAATCCTCTGCTAAATGTATAATACCTATTCTGTTTCTAGAGAAAAACCAGCTTACTTTTCCCTTGGAAGTCTGCCCATTCCTGACCCCAGGTTCTTCCTGCTTCCCCCCCCTTCTGGCATATTTCCTTCTCCAATTTCCTAAGAGTGCAGCAGTTTCTGTATCTGGTTTATTTTGTTTTCTTCAACACACTTTGACAGGTGACTGAAAAGTATTAGAGTATACTCATGCCTCGTTACCTTTCTCCTTTCCAATTAATGGCCAAGAAGAGCTTAGATAGGGCTTCTTTGATTTTTGGTCTCACAAGGTTGTTTTTTTTTATTTCCCTGTTTAAATTGGAGATTCAGGCCCCTGCCAGACATTTTGAAGCGTCTGGATGCAATGTGGTATCCATACGTTAGAGCACGGTGTCAAATTCGATCGCGTCATGTGACCTATCATGACGTAGCACAACTTTTTTGCCTTTGTGGAGCCGTGGTAGGCATGGCCTGTGTGTGACGCATCCGGCCTGCGGGCTGCCAGTTTGACACCCCTGTGTTAGGGGATAGATATTCTTTACCTAATAAAGCCCAACACAGCATCATAATTGTGTTTAAATCACTGGATTTCAATAAGGGAACTCATAAAAGAAGCTGAAATGGGAATGAGGAAAAGCCTACTTCTTATACAGCTGGAGTAGAATCTGGAAGACAAGTTTTAGCATTCCTGATTTTGCTTTTCTTGATGCCTCAAAAAAAAAATGATCATATTCTGAAAAATATTGGATTCCTTTATTTTTATTTCCTATAAATTGGCAAGGGAATATAAGGTAGTTTATTCCTATCTTAAGGTCTTTCTATATTTTTGTATTTTTAGAAAGTATGGACTCATGAGCCAGTTGTTGTTATTCAGTTTTAGCCTATTTGGCTGGAAGTCCTAAATAGAAATATTTATGCAATTAAGTCATTTGCTCATAATTCTGGCCAACAGAATAACTATTCCCAAATTAGGGAACAAAAGTCCGTGAACACATAAAATTAATAGTTTAACTATTAAATTATAATTCCAAGTTACATGTTACATAGCCAAAAATTGTGCATCTAAATCCAAGGGGGGTGGGGGGAGCGTGTTACATGCATAGTTGATATGTGAATATTTGGAGAAATATTTCTTCTCAGAACATGATTTATAGGGTAGTGCCAAAAGCAGCAGGAAATTGTTATAAACAGTAGGACTAAGAAAAAGAACTCTATTCTAGAATACATGAATTTTTAATTTTTTTCTAATCCTAGAAAAAATCTTAGCATCATTTTAGTATTTATCATAAATATGAGCTATATGGCATTTTTAAATGCCAACTTTGGAGAAGAACAGAGGAGGAGATTGTCACCATATTGGCAGGGACAAATGAGGCAATTGAGGTAACCACCTGCAAGATTGCCTGTCATTCCTTTAATCTTCTATATACTGAGGAAGTGGACAGGGTTCTTTGCAGCAAGATGTTGCCCTCTGTGGGACAAATCTTTGCCCTCTGGCTGTTAAAAGTAACCAAAGAATAATGCCTCATTGAGGGAGGACCCTTTCTCCCAGCTAGACTCAACTCTGAGCCCAATCCCCAGACTGCCCTCTTTAGGCAAGGCTTTGGAAAAAATGATAGGACAGTTACTTTACTTCCTCAATGCTAGCACATGAGAAAGGCCAATAGCTGAATAGCAATCATGGGAAAATAAAGTGCCCCGATGAACAATTTGTGAGTTTTGAAGATTATAGGGGGGAAAAAAGACAAAACTCAAACTCTGATTAGCTTCAGGACTGAAAGTGCTATCGCTATAGAGTTTGAAAACAAACTGGCTAAGTTTGATGGACTGGTGGTATTCCCACCAAACAATTCTGTAAACTGAGGATATAGGAATCTGCACGAGCACTTTAACCCATATGTGTAAATCACAAGACCATAATGAAGAATCATTATTTGAGTACTTGCATGACCCTGGACAGAAAAAAAAAATCTAGGCTGGCTACAAGACAGAAGAGAGAACAAATGGAATGAAAGTATGTTCCAAGATAACAATAAATGAAAACTATTCTATGAACATTTTGACTGAAATCTTATCCAATGTTCATAATTAATGATTAGTTTTACAATGCTTACTGTATGGAAAAAAGTTATCTAATACATACTTTTTGAAGTTAGAATTAGACACTGATCTGTTTCTGAGTACAATTTCGTAGGGACAAAATGGGGGGGAATCCTCTTGATTGTTACTTTTGGTCTTAAACAGCTAGAGAACTGAGTAAGTGAAATTCATCTTTTTTTCATTTAATGTTATTAATTTGTTGATCACTTAAAACATCAGAAATTAAGACTATCCTTGACATATTGAGGCAATCATCTTAAAGAAAGATTCATAAATCCATAATACTAGAGCAATCCAGAATCCAATCCTACTCTGATAAGGAATTTGATATTCTGAATGAACGCTCTTGCTCAAGTTCCTGAGCTATTTGAACTTAGGCACCCAAGTAACTGATTAAGGCAGCTTCTCAACTGTGGTATTTTTCAGTGAAAACTGAAGAACATTTTAGCTGCTTGGACATTCTAATATATTGATCAGAGCTGATTTTAGGTACATGCTTTATGATGTATATTGGAATCTACTGATTTCTTGCAACCTTTTATTTAATTGCAATATTAAATCAAATTTTATTGTATTATTTTTACTTGCAGATGAGTATTTGAATAAACATATTATCATGTTAGTGTATACTGTATAGTAAAGGATGATTCTAGTGAATTTGTCATCTTAGGAGTACATCTTGTCTAATTTAATATCCCACAATAATAGTTTCAAAACTGACATTACAATTATCTTTTGATTTGGATAAAACAATATGCACTTATTTTCACACTCTGTATAGGAAGCTAAAACTTGCTTCTGTTATTTGGTAGTAGGATACTTTTGGTTTGTCCTATGATTAGCCCCATATAGCAAATTTTGAAACTGCTAACCTTCCAGATCTGTGATTACCATTTCTTGTTTGTTTCTCAGCTTTGCTAAATTTTTAGCTTTTTCTTCTTCTTCAGCCAGCTGTGAAGTACATTCTGCAATTCTGTCCTCCATTAATTTTTTTTCCTAATTGAGTAAAAAAAGCAAGAATGAAGCAATATATACATGGGAGTCAAAGAATAAGATACAAACTGTGCAGCTGTCATTCCAACCAACCCAATTATAAACTACGGTTATAACACAGTAAGATTCTCTACTATTTTAAAATATTTTGATCCTCCTCACATTTTTAGAGCAATTGTTACAGGTTCATAGAAAATGTATTTTATATTTAGTTGTTAACAGACATCTACAAATATGTTTATGTTCTATATTTAGCAGATACAAAATATATTGATAACAAAACTTCTAGCATGTATTTTATCTCAATCCAATTGCTATCACTAACCTGATTCTTTCTGGATGAACTGAGGCTTTGTATCATGCTGGTTAGGAAGGCTAGGTTTTTAATCCAATTTGAAGAGTCTAAGGTTGGAGGGTCTCAGATCAGCGATATAATTTCCTGGGTTTTTATTAAATGAGCTTATTCCACCAGTAAATTGGTATGTTTGAGGCATTCCAAGCTACAGCTGGTCATCTTGAAGGTTCTAAAATTATCTGCCATTTGTTTTGAACAATCCATTAAAGTTTTACAAAGCCTCAATTCATCTGGAAAGGATCAGGTTAGTGATAGCAATTGGACTGAGATGGTCATTACCATAAGAAGTCCTTAATTCCACATGCTACACCAATTATAAAACTTGGTCAAAAACAAACAGCAAGAATAATTATTTGTATGATTTGTGACATCAATGCCTGATGTATGACAACATTTGATAAGGATGATATATGGTTCTAAACATCAAATATAAGCAATCAGGTATTAAATTTAGGCTATAAGCTCACAAAAAAGAGAGGGAAGAAAGTGTAGTGTGTAGTGTAGCGTAGTAGAGTAAAGCAGAGTTGAGCAGGACAGGACAGAACACTTTACTGGCAGTGTGTGAGTGGACACAGAAGGAATTTGCCTCTGGTGCGTAAGCTCTCAGTGTACATATGAACAATGAGGTAATATAATCATAAGATATCAATAGGAGAAGGTAGTAGAAAATATGAAAAGGACTTATTGCGTTACATGCCTAATAAGTCAATGTTTCCTAATATCGGTGGTTTGGGGCATGAGAAGATAATGTAACAGTGATAGAATCCTGGAATGTTTTCCGCATTCTTGTTATAAGTTATCTTCATACGGCCATGGCTACTATAGAAAAGCATATTTGTGAATGTCTATGGAGATTTTCAGTCATCCAGGTCACGGTGGTCCCAAAGGTACTTTTTCTTCCCAAAAGGCAAACTTTTTTTTGGGGGGGGGAGGCACATTTGGGACATATTTGTGAATGTACAAGATAGATTACTGGAAATAATCAAGTTAAAGTTTAACTCCCTTCACCATTGCCTTTATTAGCACAATAGTTTTAAATGGTTGCTGTCTGCGAAACTTTTCACTGATGATGTAATGGATTCCCATACAGGAAAAAGTCAGGAATCAGTATACAAACATATATTTAATACACAATTCTTTTACTGGAGCAAATTTCCTCTTAAATGCAATGGCCAACCAAAAAGAACTTTCTTTCAAAAAACATAAAGCTACCCGTATTTAGCTTGTGGAGTCTGGAGTTCCCTTTATCTATTAAGTACAGTAAATATGCCAGATTTTAATGTTTCAGACAGGAGAGGGTAATGTAATAAAACATATTTATGTCTAATCATTGCAGGCTACTTTTCTCCATCTTAAAAATGGCCAGAGATAGCATGTTATCTATAGTTACCATTGTTCATTTACTAGCCAATTTTGGCCACATTGATGCACAGGAGAGGAATACCCTTTTTTTCCCCCCTCACCTTAAGAAATTTGGAGTTCTGGTCTTCCAATAATAAGATTTCTTCCTCCATTTTCTTTATTTTTGCTTCAGCTGTTACCTTCTCAAGCTGTAGCTTCTGTCGAGCTCCTTCTTCCTCATCAAGTTGCTCCTCTAGATCCTGAAAAACAGGGGGGGGGGAAAGGTCATAATTATACGGTGTTCATGGAAGAGGCTAATATTCCCAATATTTAGGCAGAGTTTCCAATAATCCCATCATCGCTCCACTGAGCAACACCTGTATGTGTGACTGCATTTTTTTCTTTTCATTCTGAAGCACTTGATTCCGTTCCTCCTCCTCTTCCACCCGGGATTCCAAATCGTGCAGAATTTCTTCCAGCACTTGCTTCTTGGCAGCCAGGCGAGCTCTCATCTCTTCAGCCTCAGCGAAGAGTTCTGTCTCCGCTTGCAATTGTTCGGCAAGAATGTTCTTCTCTTCCACCAACTACAAGCACAATAAGAAAAATCTTTCAGTCTCTCAGCGTGCTGCCAACAAGCTGAACAATTTGAGGAGTCCTTGGTTCTCTCTGAGCTTTCTTGTTTCCTTGCAGACGTTTCATTACCAAAGCTAGGTAAGCATCATCGGTGCTAGTAGTAGCTGATGTCACCTAGTTTGGGTAGTGGAGTGTCTGCAAGGAAACGAGAAAGCTCAGAGGGAGCACACCCAGGACCCCTCAAATCAACTCTGACCTGTAAATATTCCCAACAATCTATCAGAATTTACCAGCTATTGGAATTGGAGATAGTTTTCCATATTGCAAAAATGATACCAACAGCTCTTAATTTAATACAGCAAGTTAATATGTCATAATAATTTTGCTTAATTGGACAATCAGCCTACAAAACCAATCAAAGTTGCAAAAACCTATTTGTCACAAAAAAAATATTTTCTCTGTTGTAACTTATGTTCAAATCACATTTGCGGGTAAGATGTGGATCATTGGCATTGTATAAATCAGACTGTATATAATGACCTGCTGATGCTTTCTTTCCATCTCTTCTAGTTCTGCTTCCACTTTAAACTGTTTCTCTTTCACCTTTACCAGCTCCTCATCTTTAGCCTGAAGTTCTTCCTCCTGACGAGTAACCTGAAGCAGAGGCTTCACCTACACAATTAATCAAAAGCCACAAGTCCAGAAGTTAATGTCAGTTCTCTGCCATTAAGAATTCCATCACATAATTTAGAGATGAAGAACAACCATCTACCTTTGTGAACACTCTCCACCACTGCCAGTGCCTTAACTTCAAATACGCAGCACAATTTCTTTGTAAAACTTTCAATGCGCTCAGTTGCTGCTGCTTCTTAGCAAAAGCTCTAAAGACAAATCAAGAAACCCTTTATATATATATAAAACAGTTGAACATTTCTGCATTTTGTCAATTACCTCAAAATAATGGTTTGATAACAAAACCTGATTAAAGTACGAAATGATAATAACACTTCTAGATGGAAGGAACTATAACTAAGCAATCAATGAACAAATCACGCACATTACTTTAATGTAGTACTTCTGGTTAACCTAAATCCTTTAAAGGATTTCGCCAAATCTTGTCCATAAGGATTAAAATAATATTACTACATTAACTTACTTTCTGGCCAAGTATCCCCTACAAACAGCTTGGAAGAATATAATGATGTCTGTTATCTTCAAATCTCTTTCTTCTTCTAGATGTGCCAAAACTCCAGCTCGGAAAAAAATCTTGCTCTGGCCAATTCTATACAGGTTAGGATCCAATTCCAGTGCTCTGATCTATGCAAGAGCCAAATCCATTTATTTAACATAGGGAGAAAATAAATGATGAAACTTTTTAGATGTGTTATATTTGTATATAATAGCTCACCATTCTCTCACAAGCTTGCTTTCCATCCATAAAACCCTTAGGAATTGCATTTGGGGTCAGGATCTCATACCTATGAACCAAACAGAAAACAAGTAGATGTTGGTAAATTCACAGAGATCTATTCTTCCCGGGGAAAAAAGACTAAATGTTAATAAACAACAAAAACAAAGTTACTTGGACAAACTGTATTCGATATATTGAAGTACCTCTGTCTAAATTCTTGGAACACTATCCTGTTTGGAAATCCCTGTCGACAAATCCGTATTCCTTCGAGAACACCATTGCAACGGAGCTGGTCTAGAACAAGATGGGGATCCAGCTTTCCAGCCTAAATACACAGACATTCCTTTCAGCATTTTTTTCACTAAAAGAAATATTAATTGCTAATCACTCAAAAATCAAAGTGCTCCTCAGTATCCATATACAACATGAAATCAAAATGTTTCTATATCTGCAAACAGAGATACATAGCATGACCCCAAAACACACAAGGGGCAGTTATTGTATCTAAGTCAAATACAATCCCTGTAACAATACATACCCTCTTCTCATGATTTGGAATTATGCAGCGAACAAAATTTGGGTTGGTATTTCGTAGTGTGGCCATCAGTTTGGTGAGTGATTCTTTGTACAGCTGCCCTACTGTACGGAACATCCCCTTCTTGGTCTTATAAGCTGAGCCAAATGCCGTCTCTGTTATTCCAGTGACTTGATCTAAGCCCACAATACGGTCCACTGCAGGCAACAAGAATGTACAGTTAATTGGTCCATAGAGGATTCAGAAATAAAGACAATACAGATAAATAAAAGGTGCAATAAATGTTTTGTGAGACAATATTGAAAGGGGCCATCTGTGCCAAAGCAAATAGGTATGCATGGAAGTAGCCAGACTGAAAGCAATGCGCAAGGCAAAAATACTATAGCTTTGACAATTATGAACTAGAAAGAACAAAAAGTTACTATTTTACTTTTAGTTGCACTACAGCCATTCCCTTTTTCATAATTAAAATAAATTTTTGACGAGAATCAAGTGCGAGCACAGAATGAATAATGTTGGAAAATTTATTATATAGCCAAAGCAAATGACTAAATGGATTAAACTCTGCATTAAAGACAAAATATTACCACCCTCCCAGAGTATCTTTGCTTGAAATAAAGTACAGTATTTCCCTATAAAACTGCAACATAAAATATGGGTTTTAGCTTTTTCATTATATTTTCCTATTATATCACAAAAATACTAGTTATGTGGCTTGTCATATTGACATTAATTCAGCTGAAATACCATCAGTTTTCTATGAAGAATAAAACTGAGGAGAATTTGATTTAATTAGTTCATTCCAATAAAATTAACCCTAAAGGCAACTTCTACTCTGAGGAGAAATATCAAGCAACTAGAGATATATATTTTGGCCCAGAAATAAAGCAGAAATGAAATAAAGTAGCTGGGGTGGGGACCATCACACTGTCATTCTAAAGAACTGAATATATTGCAGTCTTTTAACATTCCCAGTCACAACAATATGTGAAGTTAAATCAAAACGTACTTAACATGTTTCCTAAATAGAATTAAGAGTTAAGTATCTCTCCTTAATCCGTGAAATGCATTCGTTGTACATCATTAAAAGAAATGAAGGGGGAAGTAAATTACAGTCAGAAAAAACTAAAACTTATATATCCTAAATATAATAGTTATGCTGGCAATTGATGGTACTAAAGAAATTTATTCTATAACTTTAAAAAATCCTGTCTGATTTCAAATCTATCCATGCTATGTTTAATCATGGGAAAAATCAACTCTGCAGTAGCAAATTAACCAAAACTCAAATTAACTAATTGTCATGGTTCCGACAGATGAAACCCTTCCAAAGAAGGGTTAGCAGCGTTGACACTAACAACTCAGAATTGTAAACGTACATAATCATTTCAAGTTTCATAAAATATATGATTTGTTTTGTGTGTAGATTTCAGAGACCATAGCAATTTCAAGGCAGTACAATACATAAGCAGATGTCACAATCCCATACTTCATTTTGGATCTGTAGTAATAATTTAATGCAACAATAATAAATTCAAGTGCATTTACGTTCCTTATAAAATAGATTACAAGAAGACTACTATAAAATATTTAACAAGATTTGTAAAGAGTTATAGTGCTAAGGCAGTTTTTTAATACTAATTTTTATTTAAATTTAGATATTCCAGTTTGAGAATAATATAGGTAAAACCTAAGTTATAAGTATAGAATTCAAGCAGGCTACGAGAGGAGAGCCAGAACACTGCGTGCGGCAGTTCTAGAGCTAATGGCATGAAATTTTTATTGCCCAGGAAGGACAGGATCATATGACCCACACTTCTAGTAACAGCAAGCCTCTAAGCTTGCTATTACTAATCTAGTATGCTCTGCCCAACTGCTGACTTTCATACAGAGCACAGCCAGAGGAATGCACACTTCAGAATAAGTGTTAATTCACTTTCCAGATGGTCTAGCAGAAACAGCAGTGGAAGAAGGGTGTCAATATATTTTTCTGGTTCCCAATTGTGCTGATCGACTGGACTGCGACTAGCACCTTTGTTATAACAAAGCAGGAGGAAACCTCATAGCAAATATCAAATTTTACTCAGTTACTGAAGGATTGAAGGAACTTTGCCAGACACCCTGACCATGAGTCCAGATAATAAACGTATCACCAATGTATCTGAACCACACACAAAAAAATCTCTTGGGATAGGAGATGAGGATGCACCATGCTGTAATAAATAGCTTTAAAGATACTGATATTCACCTACTTAGAAATAGAGTAGTATTTCAACTTCCTCATCAAGGAAGAATGGGAGGTATTTTTTTTTTGATAGGAATATTCAATCTGAGGAAAAATAGATTCAACCTTTATTTAAGTTCTGAGAAGCTGCTAGGAGACATAAGGCTATAGTTTAAAATAGTGCTGACAATCAATAGGCAGCACTCAGTTTACAAATCTCATTTATAAATCCTAGAAATTTTATTACCAAAAGTGAGACAAACTATCAAATAAATAGAATTATTATCAATTTTCAAAGGAAAAAGAAAGGAAAAAGTGATTTAAAACATTCAGCTGGGAAAACCCACAAAAAGTCTAAAAAAATACATATAAAAGTCTAAAATCCTGGTTTGGCCCGCTTGTATAATATCATATTCATACCATGAGTATACCATATATCACAACATCAAACCATCTTATAGGAATATATGTGATAAGCACATTCACAAAAATGGGATTCGAACGAAGATGGGGACACTAGAACAAAGCTACCCTATAACAGCCAAGAAAGTTGAATATCAGAGTCTTGAAGAAGCAGGAGCAATTGATTTCACAGAATCAAAATTAGAAAAGATTATGAGAATCATTAAGTCTCTACAATGTGTGTGAAAACCAAACAAACCATTTGCAAGAGGCGACTACTTAGCTTCTTCTTAAAAACCTCCAGAAGCAAACAACCTTCAGAGGTAGACAGTTCTACTGTTATATGCATTTGAAGAAACCTAACTTTTTATGCTTTGGGGAAAACTTGTCTTTGGAATATATTTCACATGGTAAGAAGTATACCAAATACCTCTCATAAACGTTTTGTAAGCACTAAAACTTGTATCTCTAATAGGCACTACAGTATACATGTGTGATAATTAGATACGATGAGACTTCAAATATTCTCATCCTAAATTGGAATCTAATACAGTAGAGAAAAAATATTTAACTGTGCCTCGCTGTTCTGTTTTGAATGACTGAGGAGAAATATGGGTAGCTAGACTCCATTTTGGTTTGTTCTAAAGACATAAATATACTGACGCTGAGCTTGTCGATCAGATGGTCGGCAGTTTGGCGGATCGAATCCCAAGTGCCACGTAACAGATTGAGCGCCTGTTACTCGTCCCAGCTTCTGCCCACCTAGCAGTTCGAAAGCACGTAAAAATGCAAGTAGAAAAATAGGGACCACTACAGTGGGAAGGTAACAGCGTTCCGTGCACCTTTGGCATCTAGTCATGCCGGCCACATGACCACGGAGACGTCCTCGGACAAGCACTGGCTCTTCGGCTTTGAAATGGAGATGAGCACTGGCCCCTAGAGTCGGAAACGACTAGCACGCATGTGCGGGGAAACCTTTACCTTTACCTTTAAGAAGGATAACTAGTTACTTTGTGGATTCTTATTTTGTCTTCATTGAAGCTCTAGTTCAAGAAAAATTTATTCCACTTAAGTATGATATATAGGGACGCGGTGGCTCAGTGGGTTAGGACGCTGAGCTTGTCGATCAGAAGGTCGGCAGTTTGGCGGGTCGAATCCCGAGTGCCGCGTAACAGAGTGAGCGCCTGTTACTCGTCCCAGCTTCTGCCCACCTAGCAGTTCGAAAGCACGTAAAAATGCAAGTAGAAAAATAGGGACCACTCCGGTGGGAAGGTAACAGCGTTCCGTGCGCCTTTGGCGTCTAGTCATGCCGGCCACATGACCACGGAGACGTCCTCGGACAAGCGCTGGCTCTTCGGCTATGAAACGGAGATGAGCACCGGCCCCTAGAGTCGGAAACGACTAGCACGCATGTGCGGGGGAACCTTTACCTTTACCTTTACCTATGATATATACAGTATATACAGTATATACAGTATGTCCTGAAGTTCCAGCATTCCTCATCCTGTCACTAGAACTACAATTAGAATCCTGTCACTAGAACTACAATTAGAATCAGAATAGAATTAGAATTAGAATCAGAATAGAATTAGAATTAGAATCAGAATAGAACTGGTAGAGACCTTGGAGGTCTTCTAGTCCAGCCCCTTGCTCAAAGAGGAGTCCCTATATCATTTCAGACAAATGGCTGTCCAGTCTCTTCTTAAAAACCTCGTCGGATGGAGCACCCACAATTTCTGGAGACAAGCTGTTCCACTGGTTAATTGTCCTCACTTTTAAGAAGTTTCTCCTTAATTCCAGGTTGCTTCTCTCCTTGATTAGTTTCCATCTGTTATTTCTTGCCTTGCCTTTGGGTGCTTTGGAAAAATACTACTTCAGTGATCCTAAAATTTTGGGGAGACTCAGAACTGATATATATATTGGACCTAAAAGCTACGACCTTTCTCGTGTCCCCTAATGTTCTAACATCAAGGTTCTTCTGTCAACCAAGACAGGAATGTTAATTTGCAGCCAAGTCAAAATTTATTTATTTATTTAAAACATTTATAGTGACAGTGTCATGGGCATCAACACATTTGTAACACCCATTGGCAATATTCATTTTTTATTAGAACCCACGTATGTGGATGTATACACATATATCAGTGGCCTCCAACCTTGGCGGCCCAGTGGGGGGGGAGAGGAATTGGGCTGTGAGAGCAGCGGGCTGGGGCACATGTGCATGTGCAGCTTGACTTGTGCAAGCAGCAGGCCGGTGCACACACATGCACTTGCAGTTCAACTTGTGCAAATGGCAGGCCTGTGTGCATGCACAAGCACACACAGCTCAACTTGCGCAAGTTGAGCTTTGCATCTGTGTGCAGGCACGCCAGCCCACTGCTCATGCAAGTTGAACTGTGTGTGCATGCTGGCCCACATTCGAACAGGCCAGTTCCAAACAGACCATGACCTGATAATGGGTCGTGGCCCAATGATTAGGACCCTAACATACACAGTTGGCCAAAAATTTACAAGATCGCAAAAAAGTATTTTTTTGGTATTTTTGCAATGAATCAAAGGAGGCTTCAGACAGGAACATCAAAATTTCATGAGATTATAACTTCACACTAAAGGTTACATAATGTCTTGAGAAGTGAAAGCTGATATTTCATGTGATTTGGAACTTTTACCAAATCTGAGCCATCTACTTCTTTCTCCCTGTTTCTATTCATTGGTTCCCACAGCTGAAATGCTATTAGCCTCCTGAGAAGAGATTTTAATTTTTTTGCACGAATAAAGTGTTTGTTGGTATTCTCCACAGGAACCATTCAGTGATAAAAAATGCCTACTTATTTACTGTTTCAGATTTAGCAAAATAGTTTTCTTCTTTAGAATAAACAATAAAAGAATTTAAAATATTATTTTTAAGCTAAATCATTTAAGGAAGAAATAAAAATTAAGAATGTATGAATTAGCAGTAGAGTACAACAAGACACAATGAGACAGAAAGAAACAGCCAAGTAGCATCAGGTATAGAGATAAAAATGTAAATCACATGATTTTCCCCTTCCTGGATAATAGAGATTAATCTACTGTTGATGAACCTACTGTTCATCTGAAACTGAGCACATAATATTTTGCTGCACTTCTATTAATGGTCCTTGATGAGTTTTCCTGGTAGCAATGGAGCGCAGCAGGACCATGTAGCTTTCATTTTAATTTTCCAGAATCCCTCAAAGCAGGGATTCCCACTGTGATTCATAACCCAGAGAGTTATGAGCAATAGGCTACCATTTTTAAAAGTCCAGATTGTATTTATGCAGACAGCTTAAACACTATCAAATTGTGCTCCAGCTTTGCCCATGCAAGGCTCAAAAGATTTGACAACTCTGGTGATATACAGATTAAATTAGTAGCTTTGTTAATGTAAGGAGGGATGAGTACAATATCAGGGGTCAAAATAGCAAACTTTTGACTTAATGGCTTGTGAAATTAAAACCTGTTTGCTGCATAGCACCAAATTTTCAAATGTAGCATATCACATAAAGACAAATAATGCTGTTTTATTTGTATAAGTATAACATGGGACAACAACACTTCTAAACTGAAATATCCAAAATTATCAAATGTGTCAGAAAAGCAAGCTCATGTTTTAAAATGCAGCTACTCACTTGCAAAGCTTTTTCAAAGTGCAGTAGAAAAAAATGAGACTTTTTGATGCAATAGCAACTGAATAGTAGGCACACAAGAACACTTGCCTTGTGCAGATAACACTAAGACTAGGATGAAATGAAAAGTTCATGCTGGCCTATAAGCAAAAGGAAAAAAAACCAATATTTTTCCTATAGGTTCAAGTCCTGCTTTTAGGAGCCCCGTTTATTTTGTCATACATTCACCTGGTGCATCAGGAAAACCAGGAACATTGTCATAGAAAGAGGCTCTCTGAATATTGTGAATGTCTGTGGCACAGAAACAGCAAAAATAAAAAGCAGATATAGAAGACAATCCAGTTAGTAAAAAACCACCACTCAGAATTTCAATGAAGCTTTAACAATATACTGTATATAGTCTATTATGGGTATTAGGAGTAGTGTATTCATTTCAGAACTCAGAAGACTAATAGCTGGTTGCAGCAGCAATTAGATATGAGTAAACATTAGCCTGTATAAAAGAGTCACCTCAGCTGTTTATCGATAAAGGGTTTAGTGCAAAATATCCACATATACTCAGAATTAATTCACAGGTCTTCAACATGAAATATTGCTAGAACAATGAGGCATTTAGACCAGCATCCTATGCTTACAACATGACATGGCGATAAATAAATGCATGCAACACTCATGTACTATCAAAGAAATGGAAAGATAACACAAAATGAATTATAGGTTTCATCATATATCCATGACAAGTGCAAATATGTTGGCTATTTCTAACATAGAAAATCTTTCTAAATGGCTGTTCAAATGAAAAATGCTATGCTATAATTATTAGATACTTATGAACCTACCTTCTTAAATCCATGTGTGTTCAAAAGCAATCTTTGATGTGTTTATCTTAATTAGAAATAAAACTGTAGCACAATGTTTTCATAAATATATGATTCGGGTGCAGAGTATGCAACACTGTATATACCATTTTGGTCACATCTCAAAAAGATATCGCAGAAATGGGCACTGTCCTTTTTTGTACACAGTTATCAAAAGACTACAATTACCTTACAGTAAAAGGTTGTAACATTTCAACTTTTCCTATTTGAAAGTAAAGTAAGCAATACAATAGGGGCTTACAAGGAAAATATGAAAGAAATCTCTTCCCCAATCATACTAGAGGTTGGGGTTATTTCATGAATTTGAGTAAGGATGATACAGATCTAAGAAAATAAAATATCTCACATAGCATAATTGACCTCTGAAATTCAGTATCACAGAATGAGTTATCAGTTACTAAACCAAATGGATAGAAAAGGATTTAGTCAAAATCATGAAAGGTAACAATTTCACACATGATACGCTAAACTACCTCGAATATCAGAAGAAGCATACAATACTCCCTTGTTTTCATATCTTTATATTTGGACACTATAAGGAGAACAGTTGATAATGCCTATTGTGAGAAGGATATTAGAAAGATTTGTGGCCGACATAATTGTTGTACTATTAATGCAACATAAAAGTAAGTAGTAAAGTGATAACTGATACCTCAGTCACATTACTTTATACTCTAAAAACTCTTTTCAAAGCATGCTTGTGTTAATCATGTTCATTATCTTAGCAATTTGCGAAAACCCTTAGTGTACTATCTTGCAGTCCAATAACTTAGTTAAATAAAAACACAGCTTGCAGCCATTTCATTTTATGGAAAAACCAGGCTACTTTTTAATTAATAGTGGCTGAAACCACAGCTTTAATTTTTGTGATTGTTATAAAGGAGCGAAGCTGTTTTATTTGTAATGGAATCTCTCAAGATTAATCTGAAAGAGCCTTGGTGGAGCAGTGGGCTAATGCCTCCTTAAGTAACACCAGCTGCCTGCAATTAGTGCAGGTTCGCATCCCACCAGGCTCAAGGTTGACTCAGCCTTCCATCCTTCCGAGGTAGGTAAAATGAGGACCCAGATTGTTGGGGGCAATTAAGCTGACTTTGTAATTATGCCGCTTGGGGTGTGTGTGAAAGCCGTAATAAGCAGGCATATACATAGAATGAAGGCTACTGCTAAGCTTGTAAGCCACCCTGAGTCTTCGGAGAAGGGCGGGATATAAATGGAATTAAAAAAAATATAGTAAGCAATTCTATTCAAATACACAATTATCTAGCAGTCTGATGCATGAACAAAAAAATGCAGCTAACCATAATGACACAAGTATAAATGAAATAACTGTATGGTATAGCAGAGTATCTGATTGCAGGTAGTCCTTGATTTACAACTATTCATTCAGCGATCAAAGTTACAAAGGCATTGGAAAAAGTGGTTTATATATGTTCTAACACACTTGCGATCCCTGAAACATCCCTGTAGTCAGATGTTGCAATCTAGGTACTTGGCAACCAGTATGTATTTATGATGTCACCTTATTGGGTGAGCTGGACGGCATATAAATTTAATAAATAAATGATAGTTGCAGTGTCCAGGGGTCACATGATCACCATCTGCAACCTTCCCAGCTGGCTTCTAACAAGCAAAGTCAATGGGGAAAGCTAGATTTGCTTAACCACTGCATGATTCATTTAACAACCGCAGCAAAAAAGACAGTAAAATTGGGATGGTCATGATGACTCTCTTAAGAACTGCACTGCATAGTGATGAAAGTCCTGATCCCAATTATGATCCTAATCAACGACTATCTGTGCAAATTTTGGTAAGCAATATTTGAGCAAGCACGTTGTAGTTTGGCTACATAGAATTATATCTTTCCTGAGTTTGGAGCAGATTCTTACCATCTTTCCAAAGTTCTGCAACAAATCTGTCAGAAGACTGGTGCAGAAGAGTTGCCACGTTATCATTCAGTGGGTCCATATTTTTCATTAGCCATTCATCTGCCTTGTAATCCACCTGGAATGAAGGGGAACTTAGTAAATCCCCTGAAACTAAACTGTTTCTGCTCACATCAGTAATTTCAAATGCCTCTATTCATTGGAGTCATTTTCAATGAAATCCTTTTAGATTAATAATAAATGCTTGGCTATCAACAAGGTCAACGGAGGGAGAACAGCTATTAGACAGAGTTCCATCATCACACAATATTAAATACAGTAATTGACATTCCAAAGATTATTGACTTTAAACAGAAACAGATCTAGAAATCTTTGTCAATCACATTCTATTTGTTTAGATCCTTTTAAAAAATGTTTTAGTTACTTTTTATAATCATGATTATGTATGAAAATTAGAAGTCAAAACAGCTAAGGACTCTATTATATTTAAATTCCAACAATCTCTTCAAAGGGAAAGTCTGAAGAATAGTTACACTTTACAATGGTTATTTCTTACCCTTCCTGCATAATGGATAATGCAGAAGTCTGCCTTGTCCTTCAGCTGCCGAGGTTTTTGGAATTTGGAATGAGTACCTTGTTCTTGGACCAGTTTTTCTACAAAAGTCTTGTCAGTTGCTTTAGGGAACCAGCATTCTTCATCCAGCAAAGCCAATACACCAGGAGGGTTAGCCTAATTAAAAATAAAAAATAATACATACATTATTACTATTTATTTCCTTCTCATATTCACCAAACAATATGGGAAAATACAGCTAAAGCAGAACAAATTGTATGTATGAAAATCAGAAAGATTTCTATTTTAACGGGCGGTAAAGACAAAATAAGGTTAAAAATAAGTGAAAATAAGAAAATAAGATGGCTTTATTCTAATTTATCACCTGTTGAAATAGAAACTCCAAGGAGCTCACTCACAATTTATTGTAACTGTTATCGTAGCTATAACAATATTTGTTATGATGTATGATATATAATTAAAACTGTCAGAACATAAATGGTTTCATTAATGTTTCTTAAAAGACAAGTAGTGCACAAAATATATTTTTGTGAGAATCAGACTCAATTTTAGAAATGATACTTTGTAAATATTAAACCAACTGTAAAAAGACTGCACAGTAGAATAGCTACATTTTGGATCAACAGTCACCAGGTTTTCTGGCTTGGTGGCTGGGAGGAGAGGGGGAAAGGGGATAGTTCCCTATGAGTGGCAGGAAGGCACGCGCAAGTGTGCGCAGCTCCATTTTTGTGAGCAGTGGACGAATGTGCCCACTGCTTGCATGAAGGGAGCTTTGTGTGTGAGGGCAAGCAGCCACTATTTCTGTGAGGGGAGCTTTGCACACAAGGGCAAGCACTTGCACGGCCCGGTTCCGAACAGGCCAGATTTGATATAAATTTTGTTTCATAAACCACTATGAAATGTTCATTTTTAACTAAGCAATCTGAATATGTTAAAATGTAATAATAATAATAATAATAATAATAATAATAATAATAATAATAATAATAATAATAATAATAATTTAATTTTTATACCGCCCTTCTCCCGAAGGACTCAGGGCGGTGTACAGGGCAGTACAATAAAATACAATATATAAAAATTAAAAGAATTATTAAATACAGTAACCCAATTAAATAGATTAATACAAAATGTTAAAATACCCCTAAACCCATCAGACCAGGCCGGCTTGTTCAAATAAATATGTTTTTAGGTCACGTCGGAAGGAGCGAAGGTCGGGAGCCGTCCGGAGCTCCACCGGTAAACGGTTCCAAAGGTCTGGCGCGCCCACAGAGAACGCCCTCCCCCTGGGGGCCGCCAGTCGACACTCTTTGACCGATGGCACCCTAAGGAGGCCCTCTCTGTGGGAGCGCACTGGACAAAGGGAAGTTGATGCCGGCAGCAGATGCTCCCGTAAGTAACCCGGACCCATGCCATTTAGGGCTTTATAGGTCGTAGGTAGTCCAAGAGGTAGGACTGCTAATCAGAAAATAAGGGAAATTGTGGGGGAGGGGGAAACTTTGGTAGAAATAACCCATAGATTCAGTTTAGCAAGTGGGAATATCTTGCCTGAGAAAACTACCAGCTGAAATTGAACGGTATGGATATAAGAACTTACAGGTCGTTCAATTAAATCAATGCAGGGTTGTAAATCCAGTCCAAAGTCAATAAAATTCCATTCTATGCCCTCCCTTTGGTATTCTTCTTGTTCCAAGATAAACATGGTATGGTTGAATAACTGCTGCAGTTTCTCATTGGTGTAGTTGATGCACAGTTGTTCGAAAGAGTTTAACTGAGAAAGCAATCAAGAGAAGTAAGTTTTAATTGTACAGCTTTGATATTTACTATATTGTAAGAATATTTTAGACAGCAGATTATTTATTAAGTGTTTTAGCCAAACATCAGCTGGAGGAGTATGCATCAAGAAAATGTCAGACACGTAAGCATGCAAGCCCATCTCACTGAGAATTTCCTAAGTCAGCATACGTGCCAGATCAAATTTCAAGCCTCTAAGAAATGTAATCACAGATGGCATGCAGACTTTTAATGGTATATTGCAGTCCTGATTCAGTTCACTATCTTTTAGCATAAAAAATTCTTGCAGAAATTTATAATACGATATACACAACTGATACTACGGATGGATAATGTCTGGCACTGCAAGTTAACAATAACATTTGATACGCAGAGGAAGTGTTCAGTTCTGCTTTGTTTACCTCAAAGATTTCAAATCCAGCAATATCCAAGATGCCAATGAAGGAAGCTCCCTGCCGTTTAGTTCTGTCCAAAGCTTTGTTAATACGGTGAACAAGCCAACGGAAAAGACGTTCATATGTAGCTTTTGCCAATGCCTCTACAGCAAAGTCTGCCTTTAGAAGGGAAGGAGGAGAAATCATAGCTTATAACGTACAAAGATGAGAAGTAATGCTTTACTGCAAAAAAAAATCTAGCACAATAATTCTGGAATACAAAAGGTACAAAGGAATTAAGTTGCATTGAACAAAAAAAAAGATAAAAGTATGCACTAGATGTTGTCTAGTTTTGTCATCTGTATAGCTCTTATTGAAAGTAATTGCTTCGGATAAATTCAAAATTAATACTGGACTACTCTGAAGCTGTTCAGAACATTTACAAAGACAAAGTCAACAGAGAGGCAGTATAGTTACTGAAAACTGCAGCATCCAAAGGAGAAACAAAATAATTTCTTTCGTATATTTCCACTCACACTGCTTTTAAGAGAGGAGTGTACTTAGAAAAATGTTTGAGTTTTCACTGCACTTTGCGTGGGAGAGGGGCCACAGGAGCAACAAAACTGTTCTAGGCAGCATGAATTACAGATGCCCGTTACAGGTGGTCATTCTTTAATGCCTTCTTATTCAGCAATTGTTTCAACTTATGAAGTGCTGAATGAGAGGTAATTACAGCCTGGTCCTTGTACTTAGTCCTTGTACTTATGGCTGTCGTAGCTTCCCTGTGGTCATATGAGTGTGATTTGCAACCATCCCTGCCAGCTTCTGACAAGCAAAGTCAATGGAGAAGCTGGCAGGAAGTTGCAAGCTATTGTCAACGATGACAACCATGATTGATGGAACTGCTGTCATTAAGCAGCAGTCACATTTGACTGTGTTGCTAAATGATGGGAGTTTCTGGTCCCAATTAACATTGGTTTTTTATTGCAAATTTTATTATTTAAAACTTTGGACAAGGTGTTAACGGTCTGACATTCCTTCTTGTCTTACATCATTTTTGTGTTTTATATACATTTTATATACATATCATTTATATACAATTATACAATATTCAATCTTATCGACCACCTTATTCTAGTAATGTGTGAAATCAGCATCTTGTATTTCTCTATTGAGACCTTCCTTTCTGTTCCCACCATAGGTAAAACTTATTCTAAATTTTGTAATAATCTGACTGATCTTTATTTTTCATTTCCAAAGTTAACTTGTCCATTTCTGCACACGCTCATATTTTATTTATCACTTCACTCTAGTCAGGTATTTCACTATTTTTCCATTTCTGGGCGAACGTCATTCTCGCTGCTGTGATGATGTGTATTATTATATATAACTCTTCTCTGGTATGTTTCTCTGTTGTTATGCCAAGCAGGAAAAATTCTGGTCTATAATCTACTCTCCGTCCTGATATTTCTTCTAGCCATATCCATATCCTTTGCCTATACTTTTGCGTCTTATTACAGGACCACCAAACATGAAAATAAGTGCCTAATTCTTCAGAACATTTCCAGCAACTAGGGGATATTGTTTTGTACATTTTGGCTAATCGTGCTGGAGGGAGATGCCACCGGTAAAACATTTTATATAAATTTTCTTTGTAAGCTGAGGCCAGCGTTATCTTTTTATTTCTATCCCAAAGAGTTTGCCATATATCAAGATCAATACCATGTCCCAAATTTTTAGCCCATATCAGCATTGGTTCTTTAACTTGTTCCTCAGTCATTTTATACCCCAATCTATACAATTTTCTTATTTGTTTCTCATCTGGCCCCAATAAGATTTTATCCAATGCAGTTTCTTGAATATTTATCCCCCACTCTTTCTTATCTTTCCCATATTGTGTTTGTATCTGTAAGTAAGCCCACCATTCCAATTTTATCCCTTGTTGTTCTAGTTCCTGTCTGGATTTCAATTCTCCCACATCAGTCATAATATCTTTATACGTAGTGCTGTTTTCCAAATTGAACAGATTTGGGTAAACTATCGCCTCTAGGGTGGACTTTTGAAAGTAAGGAAAACACAATCGCTTTGTTTGAAGTAACATAAGGGGAACAGTCTGTGAAAGAATGCGTACGTGGATGTGTATGAGTTTATTATGATAAAAATAGCAGAATGAAAGGATCCATTTCCTATCCTTAAAATGTTAAAATCTCTTCTTTCAGCAAACTTTTTGAAAGAGAAGCTATGCATTAAAAGTAGATGTAAAGATTTTTTAAACAACCAGAACTATATTACTTTTCATGCCAAAGATAAACATTACAGTCAACTGACATAAAATTGCATAATTTATGAATCAGGTTTCTAAGTTCTACCCAAATGCCCTTTAAAACATTCTCAACTGAATAAACTTCCATCAATGCCAGATTTAAAATGCTCTTAAGAGCTGCATGCTCATCAATCATGCCTCCACTATTCTGTCCCTCTATCCAAAACTGCTTATGTTCAGTTATGCCTATACCAAAATTCAACACAGAGGCACTGTTGGAGAAGTAAGCTAACAGCTACTTCTGGAACACAAAGCAAAACTTTACAGCTCAAGAACAGAAACCTGATAAGGTCTTACTATAATGTAAAGTATGTCCATCATCATCACTCTTGCCCTTGCCTCCCATGATAAAAGTTCCAGATATGTTAGCTGGAAGCAGACGGGTACAATAAGATATATCATTCTGTATTTTGGCTTACTTGTTCTTTGGTTTGGGCTTTTTGGACATAGTCCCTGCCAACTTTAATGCGTGGAGTGAGTATTGCTCGAGTAAATTCCATTACATTCATTCCCAACAGATGGCAGAGCTTCTGTGCAACTACAAACGAAAGCAATGAAGTCAGTTATCACAATTCTCCTTCAGCTACTGCTTGTGCAATTTATATATTTAAAAAAAATACTGTTTTCAGATTATCTAGCACTGGGAAAATATTTTCAAGTAAAAATGAAATCTATATCTCTGCTGTGAAATGTTTGTATGTTGCAAGACTGAATTTTCTCCGTGATCTACATTTGGGCCAATTGGGCTTCAATGTCAGCTTGTATATATCAAAGGGTATCCACCGTGCATCTAGCATTTCCCTTGAACTATACTTTGCATATATTCTTTTAGCAGCAATATGTAACTTGGCTTTCAGAAAAGCTATTTTCCCCTATTACTGACATTCTCAGTGGGATATTAAAACAATTCAGAATCCCATGATTAGCCATCATTTGAAATGTACCTCACTAAATCAAGCCCAGAATAACAGTAAACCTTGTACTCTGGCAACCAAAAAAATGACTTGGGAAAAGTGATAATTTTAACCGCACTCATCCATTAGTATATTTTAATAGTTTCACAAGTCTTTAATTACTAAATTACTTGCAGAAATAGTATTTCTGAGAACTGTTGGCACTGGTAGCCAACTATGAAAAGTTAAGAGAGGGAGATCAAATGGTAGCATGAGTAAAATGTTTCAATCCCTCCTCCCTAATAATTCCAATGCATGACAAACTAGCTACGTGGAAACGAATTGTGGAAAACCAAATACAAGTACATGTTTATGGAAATACTTTTATGTATTTATCTATATTTACAGGTATTCCTCAACTTATGACCATAACTGAGCCTAAAATGTCCCCGCGTTTCTGGCAGCTGAAAGCCTCATGCTGCAAGTGCTCCGTGCAAAAATCTTGCTTGGATTTTTGGGACAAATCTTTTTCAACTATCCCACAGAACCCAGAGAAGTCCCCTTGGCAGGCAGCAACAGCTTGTATCCTTCCCTGCTGTTTTCCCTGTTGACTTTCTGAGGAAGCCAGCAGGGAAGATTCCAAATGGCAATCACATAATGCCAGGCCCTTGGCAACTTATCGTAAGTGAGAGTGGGTTGCCAAGTGCCATATGACTGTGGCAATGCTGTAATGGCCATAGGTTTGGGCACAGAGAAATCTCTTTGTTCATCGCTGTTGTAATTTCAAACGATTGCTAAATGAATGATCCTTATGCGAGGACTATCTGTACATATGAATTTGTTATGCTTTCCAAACCACTACCAAAGATAATTTTGCCTATGTCCTTTCAGTAGAAACACCATTTCAACACCATTCATGCCACTGATACTTTCCTCTCTTCTAAGGAATTATATATAAAGACATGAAGTCCGAAGCCAGTACAAAATACAGAGCTTTTTAAGAACGTGAGGCATTTTTGCTACTAGAAATTGAAACAATAATTTAGAAGAAAGAATAATTTAAAATTCTTATTATAAATCTATAGCATTTTTCTTTGAGTTGTTGAACAGATACAATCTATCAATTCACCATTATTTACCATTCTATAATTTCAATCATCAGTCTAATCTAATATAGAGAGATAATTATATCTATTCTCATTTTAAAAAAAACACCACCAGAAACTGGTTAATTAAGAAGCTGAAACTCATGAAGTTACACTCCCATTTTTACTTGTGTTTTAGAAACTTTGCTGATAAGTCTTCCATGAGATCATAATTCAAATACTTTTTCAGAGAACAACTGCCTTGATATCAGAACTGAAAAATCAACTTTGAAAGATATTACACAGGCATGGTAATGGAGTATAAGAATTGTACTTTGTATTCAAACACTTGATATTATTGTACCACCAAAATTGCTTGTGGCAGTAATACAAATGATGCTTAGCAAATTATTTATCCTACTAAATATCAATAAGATATATTATATGTCTTATAATAATAATACATAATAAAGTAAGGATATCCTTTGCCTGTAAATACTTTTACCTGTATTTTCTGGCATAGATGCTTGATCAGTGTTTCTCTCTTTTTTGAAGGAAATATTCCCAAACTGTAGTACTGAGGATACCACTTTCAACATAGCTAAGACATAAAACAAAATAAGTCAAGAAATAGAGAAAGATAGCTTTAAGAACTAACTTAAACTGTAGGAACACCTGGACTTATATACAGATTACAAGCCAAACTAACTGAAAGGCTTCTTATGGCAAATGGATGTATTCCTAGGCAATGTTTTTATCCCAGTTGCTGTATATTCTGTAGCTGGACCAAAGTGAAAATATACAGAAAGATAATGTCAGGTGTGGGAAATCAGGAGTCCAGGGAGTTCAAATGAATATATAGGTTTATTGCAAACTTAAGCTCTCTGCAAGAATCTGAACTACTAACAGTCCAAGCAAACTGGTGGTAAATAAGAGACAATTCAAGGTGGACTGGACTTAGAACTCTTGTGAGGCAAAGGGACTCGAGACTGATGGCCTGTTTGACCTCTCCCTTAGGCTCATCCTAGTTATCTCCTACAGATAAGCACATACAAGAGCCCAGAGCATTGCACTGGCATGACCAGACCTTTGGGGGTAGAATCAATACTCCCCTGGTTAATTAGTTATCTACAATCTTCAAAAGCTCATCTTTGGTACCTTAAGACAATTTTTTTTTTAAAATTAAGATGCTTAAGATGTTAAATTCAGCATTCAGAATGCCACGTATTCTTAGGTATGATAATTTTATTTTATTTTAAAAAATTCAAGTACAGGTAGTCCTCGACTTATGACCATAATTGAGGCCAACATTTATGTTACTAAGCAAGGCAGTTAGGGGAGTCACATCCCCTTTTACAACCTTCTTTTTGCCCCAATTGTTAAGTGAATCACTACAGTTGTTAAGTGAATTATGTGGTCATTAAGCAAATCTGACTTTCACCATTGACCTTACTTGTCAGAAGCCGGCTGGGAAGGTTGCAAGTGGGGATGGCGTGGTCGCTGGAAGCTGCAACCTTTATAAATAAATACATGTCAATTCCCAAAAGCCTGAATTTTGATCACATGATCATGGGGATGCCATATATATATATATGCATCAGAAAAGTAATAGCCTTTTAAAACATACCTAGTATTTCATCATGAGAAAAGCCCATGATATGCATGGCCTCCATTGTCTCCTGGAAGTTATCTTTATCTTGTTGGCCAGGAATGGGTATGTAGCCATTGGACAGAAATCGGTAGTTGTTAAACCCTTCAAGGAGCAAATCAGCTGTGTAAAGAGGAAAGAAGTGAGGTTTTTTTCTCCACAAAAACAACTGGTACTAGTAGCTGTTGATTTACTCATGTTTAAATGAAAAGTAAATTATTCACTTCCTAGCAATCGTAAACAATCAAATCCTCATTGTTGAAGCTTTCAAAAAATCTTGAAGCACATTGTTTTAATATCAGGCTATGTTTACTGAATGAATTGGAATAAGCAAAAATTTTTCAAGAAAGCAATTCCTAGTAAATACATCCATCTCTTTATATATTCAAGCTGATGTATCTAAATATATCACAGTACAATACTGTCAATTACAAGAATTGCATCACTATACAACCTTAAAGATATTCAGATTGGCTATTCAAAGGAAGCTGAAACAAAGAGAATGTCCTTTGGACATTCAAATGTGCACACAGTAGATTTGCATATGGTGTTTCTGTGTATTACTCTCTCCATACCTTGAGCAGAAAAAAATCGTTCCTATTTTAAAGAGCAGCTGCCTGGTACTGTTCCCAGCTACACTGTTTTTTTTTGTCTAGTGTGGGTACAGCAACTGCAGTCCTACTGTGGAATTCAGCTTTAGTTTAAATGCTACATTAATCATCCAAACACTATACATATTAACTCACCTTTCAAATGTTCACCAGCCCCGGCTAGAAGCTGATAGAAAATGTGAAAAGTCCGTTCATCTTTGGCTTGACGAACTGCACGTGATTTTTCTAATAAATCTAAGCCAGAGCAGTTAAGAATTTTATGAGCAACTGTGTATCTTATCATGTAATTGAAACTATGTGTTTTTGAAAAAAACACAGCACTGAATGACTGTTCCTAATAATAGAACACAAACTGTCACAGTAGAATCAATAAAGTTGTCAAGGGTCCAATCATTTCTCCATCTATAACAACTTCCACAGACCAGTCTATTTAGACATCAAGCTATCTAGCATTAATTATTTCTTTGGGTCTTAAAAATCTCTCGAGTAGAACAATGCTAAAATGTAAAAGACAAATTCCAACTGAAGCTGACATCAAATTGGGAGCCAGAAAGAAAAAAATGCTGGCATAATTTAATAACTTGTAATACAGAGGGAGGCACATAACTGATAAAAAAATAGGGCTAAATGCAACTGGTGAGCTTCCTGCCCATGATTCATAATTGTATCAAGTAAAACTAAATTAAAAATGTACTTTTTTCTGTCAAGATGGCCTGTCCCATTTTTGGAGAGCAGCCCACCTATGGATAGGTACTCTCTAAAGTATTTTGATCAAGCTATCACTGTAGTTTTTAAATTGGATCAGCGCTTATCACAATGCTGAAAAAAGGATACATGTTTCAATGTTGGCCCCAACAATATAGCCAGCAACATCAAAATTTATTCTGATGAACTTGCCCTGAAGAGAAAACAAACCAAAATTTAAAAATTCATTTTTAGAATATACAAATTATGCACGATCCAAAATATTTTAAACTGAACATTTACAACTGTTAGGATAGCAAAAATAAATCTAAACATGTATGTTAAACAAATATAATTTAAAAGTTATTACAATTAGATTTAGAGTACAAATCTTAATTTTAAATAATTGGAAAAATATAAAGTTTAACCACTGCTTTATCCATTAAATTAATATGTTAATGCATTTTAGGATAGCACCATACTTCAATCTAATAAAAATACATAATACCTTAAGGAACAATCCATCTCCTATTTAGTCCAAAAGTTAAAATCCTTACTACTAGATATTTCTTTTATGCATAAAGAAACTACCATCTGGATCATATTAAAGTATTCTTGCAAAAATAGTGCCAAAGCACTTGAAGTGATTGTGTTTACAACATCAGTGCAGATTTACAGAAAAATGTAACAAGAAACAGATGCAGAAGTGCTTAAGAGAAAAAAATGTTCACATAATTCATGTAATAGAATTGAACAAAACCAAATTCTGAACAAAGGACTTATAAAGTTAACAAATAAGCTACTTATGGGAGTTTGATAAAGTGTGGCTGAGAGCTGTTCAAATTCTTGCCATTCCATGATATCCTATTATTTTGATAGTTCTTGGATTTCACCCTCTCTTGTTGAAAACTTGTCTTTCTCACTAAAATCCTGCTCAGAAATATTTCAAACTTGTTGTTGTTAGCTGCGAAGTCGTGTCCGACCCATCGCGACCCTATGGACAACATTCCTCCAGGCCTTCCTGTCCTCTACCATCTTCTGGAGTCCATTTAAGCTCACGCCTACTGCTTCAGTGACTCCATCCAGCCACCTCATTCTCTGTCGTCCCCTTCTTCTATTGCCCTCAATCTTTCCCAGCATTAGGCTCTTCTCCAGTGAGTCCTTCCTTCTCATTAGGTGGCCAAAGTACTTGAGTTTTAGCTTCAGAATCTGGCCATCTAAAGAGCAGTCAGGATTGATCTCCTCTAGGACTGACCGGTTTGATCGCCTTGCAGTCCAAGGGACTCGCAGGAGTCTTCTCCAGCACCACAGTTCAAAGGCCTCAATTCTTTGGCGCTCAGCCTTTCTTATGGTCCAACTTTCACTGCCATACATTGCAACTGGGAAGACCATAGCCTTGACTATACGCACTTTTGTTGACAGGGTGATGTCTCTGCTTTTTAGTGTGCTGTCTAGATTTGCCATGGCTTTCCTCCCCAGGAGCAAGCGTCTTTTAATTTCTTGGCTACAGTCCCCGTCTGCAGTGATCTTGGAGCCCAGGAAAATAAAATCTGTCACTACCTCCATTTCTTCCCCATCTATTTGCCAGGAATTGAGAGGGCCAGATGCCATGATCTTGGTTTTCTTAATGTTAAGTTTCAACCCAAGTTTTGCACTCTCCTTCTTCACCTGCAACAAGAGGCTCTTTAGTTCTTCTTCACTTTCTGCCATTAGAGTGGTATCATCTGCGTATCTTAGGTTGTTGATATTTCTTCCGGCAATCTTAATTCCAACTTTTGATTCATCTAGCCCTGCCTTTCTCATGATGTGCTCTGCATATAAGTTAAATAGGCAGGGCGACAGTATACAGCCTTGCCGGACTCCTTTCCCAATTTTGAACCAATCAGTGGTTCCGTGTCCAGTTCTCACTGTTGCTTCTTGACCCGCATATAGGTTTCTCAAGAGACAAATAAGATGGTCTGGTACTCCCATCTCTTTAAGAACTTGCCACAGTTTGTTGTGATCCACACAATCAAAGGCTTTAGCATAGTCAATGAAGCAGAAGTAGATGTTTTTCTGGAACTCTCTAGCTTTCTCCATGATCCAGCGTATGTTGGCAATTTGATCTCTAGTTCCTCTGCCTCTTCGAAATCCTGCCTGTACTTCTGGTAGTTCTCGATCCACATACTGCTGAAGTCTAGCTTGTAGGATTTTAAGCATGACTTTACTAGCATGAGAAATGAGTGCAATGGTGCGATAGTTTGAACATTCTTTGGCACTGCCTTTCTTTGGAATTGGAATGTAAACTGATCTTTTCCAATCCTGTGGCCACTGTTGAGTTTTCCAAATTTGCTGGCAAATTGAGTGTAGCACTTTTACTGCATTGTCTTTTAAGATTTTGAATAGCTCAGCTGGAATACTGTCACTTCCATTAGCTTTGTTGTTGCTCAGTTTTTCTAAGGCCCACTTCACTTCACATTCTAGGATGTCTGGCTCGAGGTCAGTGACCACCTCATTGTGATTATCAGGGACGTTAAGCTCATTCTTGTATAGTTCTTCTGTGTAATTTTGCCACCTCTTCTTAATCTCTTCTGCCTCTGTTAGGTCCCTGCCATTTTGGTCCTTTATCATGCCCATTTTTGCATTAAACGTTCCCTTCATTTCTCCAATTTTCTTGAAAAGATCTCTGGTCCTCCCTATTCTATTGTTTTCTTCTATTTCTTTGCACTGTTCATTTAAGAAGGCATTCTTATCTCTTCTAGCTATTCTCTGGAATTCTGCATTCAATTGGGCGTATCTTTCTTTTTCTCCCTTGCCTTTCGCTTCCCTCCTTTCCTCAGCTATTTGCAAAGCTTCCTCAGACAGCCATTTTGCTTTCTTGCATTTCTTTTTCTTTGGGATGGTTTTGGTTGCTACCTCTTGTACAATGTCGCGAACCTCTGTCCATAGTTCTTCAGGCACTCTGTCTATCAGATCTAATTCCTTAAATCTATTTGTCACCTCTACTGTATATTCAACAGGGATATGATTTAATTCATACCTGAGTGGCCTAGTGCTTTTCCCTACTTTCTTCAGTTTAAGCCTAAACTTTGCAAGGAGAAGCTCATGGTCTGAGCCACAGTCAGCTCCTGGTCTTGTTTTTACTGACTGTATAGAGCTTCTCCATCTTTGGCTGCAGAGCATATAGTCAATCTGATTTCTGTGTTGACCATCTGGTGATGTCCATGTGTAGAGCCGTCTCTTGGGTTGTTGGAAAAGAGTGTTTGCTATGACCATCGCATTCTCTTGACAGAATTCTATCAGCCTGTGCCCTGCTTCATTTTGCACTCCAAGGCCAAACTTGCCTGTTATTCCAGTTATCTTTTGGCTTCCTACTTTAGCATTCCAATCCCCCATGATGATAAGGACATCATTTTTGGGTGTTAGTTCTATAAGGTGCTGTAGTGCTTCATAGAACTGGTCAATTTCATCCTCTTCAGCACTGGTGGTTGGGGCATAGACTTGGACTACTGTGATATTGAATGGTTTGCCTTGGATTCGAACTGAGATCATTCTGTCATTTTGAGGATTGTATCCCAGTATTGCTTTTCCTACTCTTTTATTGACTATGAAGGCTACTCCATTTCTTCTGAAGGATTCTTGCCCACAGTAGTATACCTGATGGTCATCTGAATTAAATTCACCCATTCCTGTCCATTTTAGTTCGCTGATACCTAAGATGTCAATGTTCAGTCTTGTCATCTCTTGTTTGACCACGTCCAGCTTTCCTTGATTCATGGATCTTACATTCCAGGTTCCTATGGAGAAAAAATCTTTACAGCATCGGACTTTCCTTTCACCACCAGACACATCCACAGCTGAGCGTCCTTTCGGCTTTGGCCCAGTCGCTTCATTCTTTCTGGCGCTACTAGTACTAGCCCTCTGCTCTTCCCCAGTAGCATATTGGACGCCTTCCGACCTGAGGGGCTCATCTTCCAGCGTCATATCGTTTTGCCTTTTGGTACTGTCCATAGGGTTTTCATGGCAAAGATACTGGAGTGGGTTGCCATTTCCTTCTCCAGTGGATCACGTTTTGTCAGAACTCTCTGCTATGACCTGTCCGTCTTGGGTGGCCCTGCACGGCATAGCTCATAGCTTCATTGAATTACGCAAGCCCCTTCGCCACGACAAGGCAGTAATCCATGAAGGGGATTTCAAACTATATTGTTTGAAATATACAACAACCATTTTAAGATTTTCATTTGCATGGGAAACACAGACTAAAATAACTGCAATTGAGTTTTGTTTTGTTTTTTGCTCTTTCCCCTACTTTTGTATAACTGAAAACTATTCTATGCATGACAGCTACATTCAAGTAGCCAATCCCCAAACCAAAACACACATCTGGATATTTTGTTCCATGGTTTTGTGCTCTTTTGGGCAGAAGTAGGTCAGAGCGAAAAGAAGAATGGGGTCAAACAAATAAGAACCTTTATTAGGGATTACCTTGTATCAATAAGGGCAGCAAAGCATACTTATTCGTTGCTATCATTGTGTATGCAGGCAACCAACCAGCATATCTATCACATACTTGGTCCCTTCTGAGGCTAGGAGAAGCTCTGCAGGATCACTGTGAAGACTATTCTAGGCATTTGTCAGATAAAGTTCCACAGTTTTGCTTGGAGAGCTGGGTGGGCAGGTCCTATATGTATAGTTTTGTCTGGTTATCTGGAGAGAGTTTTTGCCTGTTAGTACTGATACAGGATACTCCAGGGGCTTTGAGTCCTGCCATCTTTATTTTAGATCCATGTGCCTCCTGATTGTTTAAGACCTCTGGGGATATTTGATAGGAATCACCTGGTGGTGAATGTTTTCTTGTGGGAAAGGAAGATACTGTCTACTTTGCAAGAAAGTTATAGTTCTCTCTTCAAAAAGCCAACAGTGGATCCAACAAGACTGGACAATTTTCATCAATACCAACCTTTTGTTTCAGGGGATGTACTGATTGTGCTTGGGGATGACCTCTGATGGCTCAGGACAGCATAATTCTAGCCCTTCTTGGTATTTCACTATCCTTCAATAACATCAGTTCTGGTATCCTTCTAGAGCAGTTTATGAATTTGGGAATGGATGGCACAATGTTGCAGTGACTCCCTCCTTCTTCTGAGACTAGTTACAATAGTTGATTGGAAAGGGATGCCTCAGGGCTAAATTGTCTCTCCATTCCTTTTTAACACTTATGTGAGTTTTTGGGTTGCTTGACACTGGAGATCTTTTGTCTTTAACTGTAGATGCAGTACAACTTCCCCAGATAGAGTTAGCACATGGCACCTGCTCAAGGAGTAGGTGGCAGTTGTGGTCATAAAGAACTTTGAATAAATCAATTTTTTGCATCAGTTGTACCCATTCCTGCATTAGAAGATTCTGCTCATGATCTCTCACGTCTTAATCATTTCCTGGTTGGACTACTGCTATAGGTTTTACATGAGTCTATCTTTAAAAAGCATTCAGAAGTGCAGCTGGCATGGAATGCGGTAGTGCATGCAATTTTTGGTGCCCCAAGATACACCCAAGCAATATTACGGTTGCATCAATTGCGTGGCTTCCAGTAGGCTTCAAAGTATAATTCAAACTGCTGATTGCTACATTTAAAAGCATGCTTGGCACAAGGCCAGTACCGGTACTTATTATACTGTCCATGTATTATCTATTAAGCATCAATTATATCCTATGCAACCCATCCCATACTGTATGTTCAGCCATCCATGTACTTCAGCTTTCTAAAATTCATACATATAGATATGAAGGCTTTGGAGAAAAGTTTTTATTGCTTTTTCTCTTCCAAAACATACCCATCCAAACCTTTAATAGCTTAATTTATTTTTCCCCAGATCTCCCAATCTATGCACCAATTCAAAGGAGATTGATTATCTAGATTTTAATTGGTACCTATAAACACTTAAGAACAGGGAACGAGCGAATGGAAATTCCAGACAATAGTCTAGAGTTTGCGTATATGAATCAAACTAATTTAGTTGTATACAAAATTGAACACCAAAAACACCTGAGTTTCAAAATTAATGCTAATTTCAGCAATTTCATTGTAAAAAAAAAATCTATGAATAATGGATTAATAATTAATTAAAACCCATACTTACAAAGCGGGAGGAATTATCATTTTTCACAGTTTTCGCATTTCCAAAGGATTCCAGAATAGGATTGGCTTGTAGAAGCTGACGCTCTAGTTCACCCTGAAACATCCACAGAAATATAAAGTTATGTCAACCTAATTTAAAAGCAATAGAGATCCCCAGTGCAATTTTTAGTTATTCTGTATCTTTCTCTCCAGTACACTATCTTCAGAAATGACTTAAATGTTGTTCAGCTGAGATTGATGAGCTATAAAAAATAAAGGTAGTTAAAGAATGCCACAAAAAATAGTAAACATTCATTAATGTTAGGATTCATGATTAAACAGCAACCGTCAACTTACACATAAAATGCATTTAATTAATGTAGGCCTTGTTCTCCCACTGCTATCACTGCCCTCAGAAGCTTTATCTGATATTTATCATATCAGTAGCTTGATGTGAATCAGAGGTAGGCAGAGATAAAGGAAAATACAAAGTGTGAATTTAACACTTTACTTCACAAAATGCATAAAGCAGTATAATCAGCGATTCCTGCTGTTAAAGGAAGATTTCTGCTTTCATACCTAATCAGCCACTCTAACCCTGTATTACTGGTTTGAGTTTAAATGACCAGCTTTGTGGAATACAAAGTCCATCTCTTGCTCAAGTATTATTCTCTAGTTAGAGTTAAGAATTTGCCAATTTTGTAAGCTGATTTTACAACTTTCAACCTCAGAAAAAGTGTCTGAATTATCAGACAATTTAGATGAGAGGTCTCCATAGTTCTTAATTCATGGCAGCCTTGCTGCCTCAGTCATTTTTTAGAGTGCCCCTAGCTCAAAACTATGAACTACATCAAGCTACCAGTTTGCATGATATTGGACACAGGCTGATATCACTGTTTCCCACTTCAAAATTTAAAACATGCTGTTGTGCCTCGTAACAGAGCATATAACTTTGGAATCATTTGGGAGTTAGGAAAATATCTTATGCCATCATAGCCCACTTTAACATTTGTGTATATCCATTAGCCCACTGAGGAGACAAAGTGCTGGAAGGTATTTCAATTTTGTATGGAACTGTAAGGATGTCAATGAAGTGGAATGAATGATAAATAAAACATAATTGCAAAATGCATGCTTGAATATATCTGGGTTTTTTTCCCCAGACAATCTTATTTACAAAACACATCAATTTTAGAAATGTTCCATATGAGATTTTATTCATAAAATTCATAAGATGCTTCCAAATACCCTTGAATATTTTGTAATAAGTTTTGTCTGATTATAGCTACAGAGATCTTAAAGAGTTTACTTATTATATTTCATTTCTGTGCAAAAAATTCTAAAGTGTTTTTTTATTTTGTTGCTATGGTCTGAGAGCTTAAGGGAAGGTGGATATAATATTCTGTTACCTACTATATATCCCTTCCTGTAATCACTGAATACCAGGACTTGGATAGCTCCTAAAACTAATCCACGATATATAGTACATCTAAAGTGCAAAGATCTGCAAGTTCAATTCCTCTTAGAGCAGGGATGTCAAACTGCCAGCCCACGGGCCAGACGCATCAGGCAGAAGCCGCACCCACCCCATTGTCGGCAATGGCAAAATAGTCCCGATAAATCGTGACATCGCGAGTTTGACATGTCTGCCTTAGAGTGTTTGAATTCTTAGAATAGCATCTGGCTATCTATCTGATGAAACCCAAATAGACAGAACCATCCTAGTGATCAAAGTAACTGCATCCCTTCTCAGCCACTTAAACTCACTGGACTTCATTCACTGGAATGGAAGTAATTTCAACTTTCACATTTATGGAGCTTAAGAACATTTAACATTCAACAGACCGTGCTGTTTATAAATAGCAATATAGTAAAAATGTGTAATTTTGAAGTAATCCATCTTAATTTTTACTAGGTTTTCAAGCATCTTTTGTGCAATTTATATAATGCCTTTCTTGTTCTGCTTGAACACTTAAGGCAGCATACATCTTAAAACAAACTAAAAAAAACCCTCACACAAGTAATAAAACTTGAAAAAAATGTACTTGTCAAGATTGACAAAATCTTATCATTAAAAAAATCCCTTCCAATAACAAACTTGTTATTTCATTTAGAAATTTAATTCTGTGCAGCTTACTGCTAGCTCTAGGTTTCTCACAAAGTCTGAAAAAAAATTATTCTGGGTGAAATCAAGCCCTAACCAGACAAGTTTGTTCATATGAAAATTTAGAGACTCAGCTGCATAAAAAGGTCTAGTTTAATAAACGGAAACAATTTTCAATGTTTTACAAATATAAATTGTAATAGTGAATATGGATGCACTACAAGAGTCTAAGGTTGATCAGTCAAGAATAGGAAAGATCTTAGTTTGGATATTTCCAAATATCTAAAAAGTCCCATCAGACTTTATTTGTAAAAGAAACTCATTTGCCCTCTAGATTCTTAAGTATACAGTTACAATTTTATCTATTTATGATTTACTCTATGAAATGATTCCTTGAAATGCATGGAATTACTTAAACATTCATTAAAATATGTTTGTATTTAATTTCTACTAACAGGGCCTCACAATGTCCAGCATATTTTCTTAAGGCATTAAATATCATAGACCCATCTGTGAAGTATTCTATTCTGGGATATTTCAAAGAAGCTTTAAACTAAAGGCAAGATTTACATTAATTTGCATATAAATTCAAGATGATTTTGAAAAAGGCATCCAAAGTAATGTGAAGGTGTGACAACATGCAATCTATTCATGCAAATCAATTATGTAAGGACAGATTAAGAAAAAAAGTAGTGCCCTCAGCATCCCTGTGATTTGGTTCATTGTGAGTCAGCAAGGTGACAAACTACAAGCATTATGTGCTACTCACATACAATGGGGATCCACTCTGCAGTTAAAAAATGACAATGAAACAATGTTAATAGTTATGAATTTATGAAATCACCAGAAACACAGTGGGTTACAATCAAAGGTCTTAATATTTATTAATTTAATACATCCTCTTTTCCTAATAAAGAAAGTTGGCTCCTACAGGATAATTCATATATCATTTTCTTAGAACTGAAACAAAGCTGTACTCTCAGATTTATTAAATCAGCCTAATCATTACAACAGCAATCTTGAAAAATATAAATGCATTGCCCGAGTGCCTACAGCCAATATCCATCTATTTTGCTTTGCTTCTGTACCAGTGCTAGGCAATCTCAATGCTCTGCAGATGTAAGGCATTTTTAACAAGACCACTGGGAAGAAATGCAGGAATGTTTGGAAGGCACCAGGTTGCTCTATGCTCCTAATGGTTTTTGCTGCCTATTGACAATTAATCTATGTCTACCATAACGATTATATATTATGATTTCCACACCTCCATGTGAGTTTTGCAAAAGAATTATAAAATAAAAATTGTTGCTCATGTGTGTGTGTCTGCACGTGTGCACATGCACATGTGCATATAAATGAAATGGGCAGAAATAATAATAGAGATAATTGACTTTGGGTCACATATTGGATTAAAAAGTGCACTAATTTATCACCTAGCAAACCATGGACCACTCCATCTTCTAGTACTTAGCACTCTGGTATTAAGTCTGTTTGCTTTTCCATTACATCAACACAACAGCTGATTAGAAAATAAGAAATATTGGGAAGTTTGTAACTCCCTACTTTTCAAATAACTTGAGAAATATGGCCATAAGGTTATTTTGTCTTTGTTTCTGTATTAATCCAAAATAAAATGTCACCATTAGTTGCCTGCCTGTACTACCTTTATACAGCATGTTGAGAAAAAAATAGACATTTACCTGGTGCTTCACCAACTTAGGTGATTGTTACAAACAAATAAATTCACTTTAGCAAATATAACCTTTCTCCACCCATTTCTATGTTTCACTCACATTTACGTTATTTTATGATGCTTTGACTCAAACTTCTCTATGAATTAATATTAAAGCGGAAAAAACTAATTTGGATAGGTGCACTATCTTTTATCGTACTGGGATGGATGGACACAAACATGCATGAGTAGGCAATACCCAAACAGTGTATTTGAGCTCTGAGGCTCCATCAGTGCCAGTCAAACTGCACATTATCTGACCCTGGAGTTGTGTTCTGTCTCCAACCTCAACAATGTTCCAAAATTCAGTACAACTTTTCAGCCAGTCATTTCCAACCAAACCCACCTCACAAGATTCTTGTTATAGGAAAATAGAAGGTAGGACCATTATGTACACATGTCACTTTGAGATGACCACACATAAAGGCATGATAAAACTAAACAATCAATCTGTATACCTTTATCTATGGGAGGAAAAAATACTCTCAAGATATACTCAAGTCTTACATCTGGGTAATGAGAGATTTTTAAAAAATGATTTTATGACCTTCTTATATAAGCGTCATTTTGCATTAGATTTTCTCTCACAGAACACAAACAGAAGCATTTAAAATCTGAGAAAACTCTCCAAATGGGCTGCCGTGATTCACAGTTTGTTATGTCATGCAAACTGCAGAATGCTAGGATCTTGTAAAAATGCTGAAAAGTTCATAAAAATTTGAAGAAAAGAAGCAACTTCTAAAAGGCTTTTAAGTTTTCTTTAATTCCCAGCTACATAATTGCAACTTTATATTGATATAGTGGAGTGATGACTTAAGATATGTAACACAGGATCACTTCAAATCTGCTTCTGTATATCATAAGAAACCTTTTGCTAATAGAAAAAATAATCTGAAGGCATTTTAATAATCAGGAGAATACAGGCATGGGGTAGTGGGTTTGAAAAGAAAAAATATTTCAATAATATATAAAGGTAACTAGTTTTATACATGCAAGCTCTGATTAAAAATTCACAACATCAAGATGTACTGAATTTCACAGAAATATTTTACTATATCAGCTTTATATCAGCTTTCCCAGCAGCACCTTCAATAAGTCCTGCAAATTATTTCCCAAATTTAAATGATCAATATTTCAACCACGATTTTATATGAAATTGTTTAGTGCTGACATTTTAATAGATTATCATACTTATTTGCAATCTTTAATAAAAACAGATGATTAAACATGCTAAATGAGATATTGAAACTTACAGGAATATTGTGGTCCTTTCTTCCTTTATGTGAGGAAGCAACATGTGCAAGATACTGAATAACTTTCTTAGTATTTTCTGTTTTCCCAGCACCTGATTCACCTCTGCAAAACATAAATTACTGGAATTAAATAGATGAAAAAAAAATAATCAAGACAAAATAATCAAAATCAATGAAAACAAGACAAATATTGCATGGAATGTACTTTTAACATTAGGCAGCAATAAAACTCTTAATATTGGACAACAGCAAAATAAGCTGGTTTCACTATCAGAAAAATGTGGAGTTGGCCATTGGAATAAAAAGTTCTACAATATTACTTAAAATAAAGCACTACTAAAGCAAAATTATTTAACATTACGCGTATAGATCGTGGGGTGCGATGGCTCAGCTGTTGAAGTCGCTGGGCTTATCAGCTGGAGAGCTGACAGCCCGGGTTCGAGACCCAAGCTCCATGCCATTGGACGAGTTCCTGTTACTTGACCCAGCTCCTATCCACTTAGCAGTTGTAAAGCATGCAAATGCAAGTAGATTAATAGGTATGTCTTCGGTGGGGAGATAACAGTGTTCTCTGCACCTGTGGTGTAATAGCCACAGGACCACAGAAAATCTCTTCAGGACAATGCTGGTTCTCTTAGCCAAGAAATGGAGACAAGCATCATGCCATAGAATCAGGCACAACTGAAGGGAAACCTTTACATTTTTTGCTTGTAGGTCAGACATTCAGAATTATTTCAAATTAAATAAAGTATTTTTACTCTCATCCCATTTAATACAAAATGATGTAATAGAGAAAGAAAGCAATGATTTTATCATTAGTTAGCCCGTTAAAATTCCATTTATACAATTTTTAGTGCTTTAAAATTTCATTGCTTTAAAGTCTTTACTGTCTATACCAGGGGTGTCAAACTCAATTTCATTGAGGGCCACATCAGCATTGCGGTTGCCCTCAAGGGGCTGGGTGGGTGTGGCCAGGGTGGGCGTGGCCTACTGGGTAGGCGTGGCTAGAGTGCGTATGGCCTACTGGGTGGCCATGGCCAGCTCTACATCGTTCGCATCAAGAGTGCCTATGGGGGCCTGGGCAGGAGTGGGACAGATCTGAGGGTCTCTGGCAGAAGGAGGGTCTCTGGGCCAGGGCCAAGGCAGTGGGGGCCGTTCCCTCACTGTTTCCAGGATGGCTTTGCGGGCCACATGAAACCACTTCACGGGCCGGATCCGGCCCCCGGGCCTTGTGTTTAACATGTCTGGTCTATACTCATGCTAATCCCTTTAAATAGTTTACAGTGGTACATGTCTACTGACTTCTTTAGATAGTTAACACAATAACTTTCCCAAATCTGTTCAGTTAACAGCCCATAAAATTTCCAGATCCAAATGTGCAAATCTTGCATAGTATAATCTATGCAGAAGAATTTATTAATAACTGAAAGCATGCATATTTCTATCCCATTTTATTTTTCTATTCTACTATAAGTTAGATATTTTAGCCAAAGATGGGAAGATAAAACGTACAGAACTCTATTCAAGAGTGCTCAGTCTTATACAATCTATTTGAATACATCTTACAAAAGTTTCTTTTGGAATAAGACAGTTAAGAAATGGACTAAAAATCAGTCGCACATTTTATTTAAAGACGATCCCAATTTTTTATATAAACATAATAACCAGCATTTTTACATTCTGAAAAAAAATTCTCTTTAAAACTTTACAAAGCTGCTGTCACTCAATGTATGTGAAACTAAACTGAATCAATAACACTTATGACTTTATAAGGAAGCTTCCCAAATATTTTACATTCTTAAATACTAGCCTGAACAGATGAAATATATTTTTAAGAACTCAATATCAGTCTAATTTTAAAACCGGGACTTTTTGAAACTCTTCCTAATTGTATACAGTGAAATAATTTTCCCTGTGGTTAAAGCTATTTTTGTTATCTACCAAACATTTAATGTCACACATGTAACAATCTGAAACAGATTTAAAAAAACAGAATAAAAAATAGTGTAAATATTCTTGACTCCAATGATCTGACTCTGGAAATAGAAGCCAAAGTAAATAAAAGACTTTACATATTCTCATAAAGTTATATATAAGGCTCAGCCTTCAAGTTTTTGGAAAGAGTATGATTTTTTTTTAAAAAAAAAAACTGTATCGAGACCAGACTTTGGGATGATATGGAAAACTTTTAAGAAAGATCAGCGCTGATACACAATTTTTCTGAAGCTGAGAGGAAATCTCAATTTGCCCACGATTGTGAGGTCTGTTCTGCCGAAAACAGACGTTCTCATACCCACCTCAGCACTTCTTTCACCCTGCACTTATCAATTTGTTTCTTAGTAAAGCAAAATAAATAAATAAATCTCATGTATTCAATTTTAATAGTATTCACTCATCCATAGAAAATAAAAAATAAAAACATTTCACCTACTTTCTAAAATCTTGCATTTCTCTTATACAGGACCACCTCTGTGGTATGTGCATGGATAAGGGGTCTTTTTTTTTTTAAACCCTCAAATCTAATGGAATGAAAGAGGCAGCTTCATGTCTTTCTTGTTCCAGTATAATGTGGTTCTCTGTGTGTATTTACATGTATACATGCTAGTGTACAGGTATAAACAGGAGGGTGGTTCTCTGTGTTAGCATGTGCACGTTATCTGTACAGTATATAAAAGTACAGTGCAGAACATTTTATGCTTCCATTTTTAACGGGAAGGCTATATTTGGGCACCTGCCTCCAAAAACGCCAATACCCCACTGGGTTTAAATAATGTTCCTGAATTTATTCATATGAAAACCGGCAGTCCTGCTCTCCTGCAGAGTTAATAAAATGGATTAAGCATTAAAAAATCTAGATTTTCTTCTCTGCACAAGGATCAACGCTCCTACAAACTTATTTAATTTTGTTCAAGAAAAAAAGCTGAGAGAAATATTTGATTTCCAGTTACAGCCCACAGGAGGTAGCCAATTTTTTATAATAGATTTGTTCCCCTAAATAAAACTGAAGCAAACTGTGTGGCTAATGAAGATGAGTCATTAGGTTGGGAGGGGTTTTGTTTTGTTTTGTTAAAAATAAAATGTACTGTAAAACTTTTCAATTAAAAAAAAAGATGAGTCCAACTTTCCTTATGTCCGGCCAGAACTTGAAAATAACATTTAACGTAGCACAGTACTTAAACAAAATGATCTGGTTGAGATCTGCATATGTGGGACTGATTGGGGTAGATTGCAAGGACGACTCCGAAATATAATTTTATCATATTTTATCTATATCTTAAATTATTGTACATTGTTACAATTTCATTTTAGATTGTATTTTATTACTATTTCATCTTAAATTGTATTTTATTTTAATTCCATTTTAAATTGTATTTTATCAAATTCCATTTTAAATTGCCTTTATCAAATTTTAGTAACAATTTGTTGCTGGAACTTTGCACTTTGATATGGCTCAAGGGCTAATTAATAATCAATAAAAGACCTTAGTGTTTCAAAATTTGAACAGAATATACAGCAGGCATGTAGAACTGCCATCCCGCGGCCCGGATGCATCACGACGAAACCGTGCCCTCCCCATTGCCAGCAATGGGGAAAAAGACGCGAGACGTCGCGAGTTTGACATGCCTGATATACAGTAAGCTTTTGAAAGACATTTTATGACAGCACTGCCAGTTGAACTAGCATGCTTGCACCCTAATTTTTCAGAAGAATTTATTGATACATATAGCTACTTGGAAGGGACGCGGTGGCTCAGTGGGTTAGGACGCTGAGCTTGTCGATCGGAAGGTCGGCAGTTTGGCGGGTCGAATCCCGAGTGCCGCGTAACAGAGTGAGCGCCTGTTACTCGTCCCAGCTTCTGCCAACCTAGCAGTTCGAAAGCACGTAAAAATGCAAGTAGAAAAATAGGGACCACTACGGTGGGAAGGTAACAGCGTTCCGTGCGCCTTTGGCGTCTAGTCATGCCGGCCACATGACCACGGAGACGTCCTCGGACAAGCGCTGGCTCTTCGGCTTTGAAACGGAGATGAGCACCGGCCCCTAGAGTCGGAAACGACTAGCACGCATGTGCGGGGGAACCTTTACCTTTACCTATAGCTACTTGAAGCACAATTCAAATCTGGAAACATCAGCCAAAATGTAGCAGATTTAGTCAGTTACAATGAAGATAACTCTTCAGGTTTTTTTAACACCTAACCAATTATGATGCAATCATCAATTTCTGAAAGATTATGCCATAACAAATTAGTTAAACTTTAGCAAGAAGACATTGCCACTTCGATTATTAATATCCATGTTTTTAGACATCTAATTCCTTTATTTTCAGACAAATATAGATGTAGACTAGACAACCCATGACCTCCTGGGATACTGTTTCAGAGATATTTCCTTACCAAAACAGAGAAACAGAATGATCACACATGCAGTTGAAGGTAGGGGAAATTTACCCAAACCCTGTGAATTATCCCACTGCCTTAGGGAAATAGCAATAGCAATTAGACTTGCTTCACAGTGCTTTACAATTTACAGAGTCAGCATATTGCCCCCAACAATCTGGGTCCTCAGCTTACTGATCTCGGAAGGATGGAAAGCTGAGTCGGTGAGAATCAAGCTGCCAAACTGCTGGCAGCCTGCTGGCAGCAGAAGTAGCCTGCAGTACTGCAATCTAACCTCTGTGCCACCACAGTTCAATGGTGCTACAAGCTATGAAGCAGCATTGGAAATGACAACAGTTATGTGACCATGGCTGATTGGATGTGGTAGAATGTAGTTCAGACTCACAAGAGGGAGGGGTTCTTTCCCATAGCTTGGAATCTTTGATAAGCAGGAAAAGAAAAAGGCAGATACCCCCACCCCCAGCACTTCAGAGTGTATATCTAATAGTTATATAGATTTATGCCTTAATCTGGCAAATTTCCAGTTTATAGCCAAACAGCAATGTCTTCTTCTCTTTAATCTTTCCCAACAGTATAGACTTCTCCAGAGAGCTAGGTCTTTGCATCCTGTGTCCCAGTTATGTGCCCTGTGTGAGGGTTTCTGCTGATTTTATTATTCATTTCTTTGTTTTCTTAGCTACCTACAGTATTTTCCAACTCTTAGCTACCCATAGTATTCTCCAACACCAAAATTCAAAAGCATCTATATTGTTTCTACCCTGTTTCTTCAAAGCCACCTTTCACTTCCATAGAATGTCCCAAGTAAAACCATTGCCTACATGATTTTGATCTTTGGGGTGGACACACATCACAACAGGTGAATGTCTTTCAAAGGTCTTTATTGCTACTTTTTAAATGAAAGTCTTTTTATTTATATATATTTCACATTTCTAAACCACCCATCTCCTTCAAACAGTTAACTGCTAGTTCCTGTACTGTAGAAAAGTCAGTTTTAAAAGGAAGAAGCCATTCACCCCTTCGGTATCTTCACTGTCAAATATTAATACTTGTCCTAAAACATTATGTTGACTGCAAAATGTTATTCTGGATATAAATACTGAATATTGGTGATTTAATGTAATTCTATTTCTTACGATACAACAAACCAAACCTCTCTTTTTTCATAGGATAATTTTTCATTATGATTCTGTTTTAGTGTACGATCATGTTGCAAAATAATTACACACACACACACAAGGTAATATGTGTGAAATAACCTTTAGGTTATTTCGAGAGTTTTTTAGATACAGAGTAACTGACAACATCCAAGCAAATTAATAAATTTTACAACTTGGAAGGGGCCGTTTGGGTAACTGAGTCTAATTTCCCAGGTCAGCTTTGGCTTTAAAACATTTAATGAAGAGATTTCTGCTTATGTGTCCTTTAGCAGTCAAAATGTTTATGCCTTTATGCCCTAGCTTCACTGTAACTGGAATCGGCCTTCCTGCAATTTAAGTTTATCATTGTGTCTTACTCTCTGGGATGCCAGAACACTGGGCTTACTGTGGGACCTGGAAAGTGTTATTGTACTCCTCCTTATCTCTTCTCAAGACTAAATATGGCCACTTCCTTCAATCTCTCCTTATAAGATTCTAGCCTCCTTATCATGCTCATCACCCTGTTTCTAGTTTCTCTGAATCTTTCTTAAATTTTATGCCCAAAACTGGACATAATACTTAAAGGTGGGTTTGACCAATACTGAATACAATGGAATTATTCCCATGATTTAAAAAGTCTATTTTTGTTGAAACAGCCTAAAGCTACACTTGCTTTTTTAGAAATCTTATCGCACAGATAATTCATATTCACCTTCGGATCAACTATAATTCCAAGATTCTTTCCAAGATCCAATCCAGGTAAGCTTCCATCTTAAGCCTGTGGATTTAAATTCTTTTTCTAAGTGAAGGACTTTACGCTTCTTTTCTTAAACTATATTCCATTTAGATACTTCTCTGACTATCGAGGTCATTTTGAATTTTATTTCTAGCTTCTAGAGCAGGGGTCCCCAACCCCTGGTCCGCAGACCAGTACAGGGCCGCGCAGTTGGAGGCATGAGGCAAGTCTGCAGTGGTCTGGGCAGGGGCGGGAGAGTGGCAAGGCAAGAGCCGGCTGGCTCAGTGCAAAGGTTCTCCAGTGGCTGCGCTTGCAACTGGCTTGAAACGTCTGAACTCAGCAACCTTCCTCCTCCTGCTTCTTGCGCTTTCTTCTTCTGCCTCCTCCTCCTGCTGCTCCCTCTTCCTCCTGCTACTTTTTCTTCCTCCTCCTCTTCTTCCTCACTTTCTTCCTCTCCCGCTCCTGGCACCCTAACTGGGCTCGTGCTCCCTTCCCGCAAGTCTCCAAGTTTGCAAGGCAAGTGCACGCCAGCCCAGCTTGCCACCGGGGACTTCCCCAAAACCTTGTTGGAGGGAGACACCCCCCCACCCTAAGGTAGGTGTTTGTGAGGGTGCTTTCTCAGGGTGCAAATAGGGGCAAGGAGAAGCTACCTTTCACTTTAAGCACTGTGTCTTCAAGGGAATCTCTCTCTCTCTCTTGTTTGCACCTTATCTAAGACCGCTGGGTTTTTTTGCTTGTTTTGGTGGTGCTCCAGGTGCCTCATGTTTTGGCAATTTCCTGCCTGCTTTTCGTGGTTTAATTTTGTTGTGTGTGTGTGTGTGTGTGTGTTCCCGCTTTCTTTCTGCAGCTCTCAAGTTTGCAAGCCAAGTGTGCTCCTACCCGGCTTGCAATGGGGGGAGGGGAGAAGCTACATTTCCCCTTAAGCACTGTGTCTCCCCTCTTTCATCTGCAACTTTTCCAAGGCTGCTGGGCTTGCGCAGTGCCACCCGTGCCCCCCCCTCTCTTTTTGAATGGTTTTCTCAGCACTTCCTCAACATGCTGGGTCTTTGGTTTGTTTTGCTGAAAGGCTGAGTTTAGGATTGTCTCTCTTCCTTCCCAGTTTCTTAGAAGCAGAAAGTCACTGGCCTAATCTAATACAATGTAGTAATAATAATAATAATAATAATAATAATAATAATAATAATAATAATAATAATAATAATAATAATAATAATAATAATAATAATAATAATAATAATAAAAAATAATAATAATAGAAATAAAGTGCATTGCTTATTTAGAAAATTTAGAATAAATATAATGAATCATTCTGAAACCTTTCTCCCCTCCCCCTCCCGCGGTCCATGGAAAATTGTCTTCCATGAAACCAGTTCCTGGTGCCAAAAAGGTTGGGGATCTCTTTTCTAGAGTGTTTACTGTATCTACTACCCAAGCCAGTTCTGTTTCACCTGCCAATCTGTAAGCTTTTCCTCCAGTTCCTTATCTGAATCATCAATAAAATGTTCAGGAGTAACTGGGCTTAGATCCAAGCCCTGGGGCACCTCACTTAATATCCCACCATTCAAGCATCTATGAATCTATGTAACAGAGATTCCATCCAAGCTATAAGTAACTAGCTTGCTAAGCAAAATGTCATGAGATACTTTGTCAAATACTTTGCTGAAGGCAAAGTATATTTTCTCCACAGCAGCCCACAGCCTACTAAGGAAGATAACATTTTAAAAAGGAAGCAAATGTAGGTGAGTCATTGCATGCAAACGTAGACAAGAGTTCTAATTTGAAAGATCAGTTCTGTACACTGAACGTAAAAGGTGGCTGGACAACTAAATATGAAATTAATTCCTCCATCAAACCTTATTAGTGCCTGATGACTATGCAATGTTACAAGGAATATTAGTGTGTGATGAAAGTAACGAGCCTTTCTAAATCATTTTATGATTAATCTAGATTTTCACATTTCACTGCCAAACAGATTTGAGATGCACTGGAAATTTACATTGATTCTTATTATTAATTATACATAGAAACAACAGTATTTTTCATGTTGGAAAGATCTGTCAAGCTTGGAAAAATAGTAGTAACCTGAAAACATCACTTCCAAATTTATTTTGCACCTCAATTAGAAATGGATTTTGGAATATACTTGCAACCCAGGTTTTATTTATTCAAAAATGTGAATTGGGGGAATTTTCATTAAAATATGAAACTAATTTTTCATGCATCCCTATTTTTCTCTAGAACTTTATTACCTGTTTTATTATTAATTAAACTGTCAACTAATTTCTAAATGAAAAACTGCAAGACTGAGAGAAGATAGCAATGATATAAAACAGTTGAAAACAGCTTGCCTGAAAAAGCATAAGTGTCAGTTGACTTTACTGTGCTGTTTTGTAATTATTAAATTTTGATTATAAATTGTCTTACTGCTAGACAATCTTGAAGGTTTGGAATTGGGCTGGAGATAAAGCAAAACATGGAATAGAGAAGGATGTTTTATTGAATCTGATTATTCTACTGTTAATTCTTCTCTGCTGCTGTTATTAGTGAAAATAAATATGGGCATTAAAAGTATAATGGAACACTATAGATCACCAGAACAAGATCATTAATGTCTGGAAAACCACTATCTGCAAAAGAACTAGAAGGTAATTGAAAGTGTTATCATAACTCTGTATCCAAATACCTCTTTGCATTTGATACAAATCAAGACAACAATGATGGCTAAATAATATAAGTTGTTCGATATTAAAAAAGGTAATCAGTTTTTATTTAGGTTAAGCAACCTACTAGAAGAATTATGACCTTGAGCTGAAAAAGATTTCAATCTCAATTTAAGCTTGAACATACTTGAAAACTGCATTTAATTCTTTCTACACATTGTTCTGAAAAAACGTCTTACATTATGATTTACAAATTTCTACATTTCTCCAGTACTATTAAATATCACAAGCTGCCAGGACAGGAAAGCAATAGACATTATAACATCACAAGTGGAAATTCTATTAAGTAGAATTGTATAAGCATTATAGAGTTAGAGAACAGTTGCATATTTATTATAATACTAGACTTAGCCCTAAAAATCAGACTCCCTCTTAAAAGAGTAAAGCTTAAAAAGCACTGTAAAAATTATTATTCTAGAACAGCTGAGAAGAAGAGAGTAAAATATTTTGTGAATGAAAAATAGTCTCTACGTGTTTTGAAATATCAAGTGATTCTTTTTAAGGGGTAAACATGTCAAACCAGTTTCAATATTTGGTAGCAATAATCTGTTCCCATGACATTTCCTTTATGAATGTTAAAAAAAATTTAAAACGTATTTTTTTCAGAAGCAATATTCAAATTGAGTTGAAAAGCTAGCAGTAGCTCTTGTCACATGCAATAATTTTAAAAAACTGCAAATCAAAATATATTTACTTACGTGCAAAGAATTGATTGGTCCTCACGATCTGTACAAAACAAAACAAAAAAATTTATAGTTCTGCATGTCAACTACAGAGAAACCAAAATGTCATTCTTTCCATAGTATCCGTCAAAGTTAAAAATTTTCATCTTTAAAACAAGGACAAACACATATTGAACTTGTGTTTTCAGTTATAGCTTTTTAAAAATTGAGCTTGATATTTTCCTAGTAGAAAAATACTGAACAAATCTTGTGAATTTAATCTTGTGTTCTACTGCAACAGAAAGTTCAGGACATTCTACATACATCTAAAGCAGCAGCCCCCCCCCCAACCTTTTGGGCACCAGGAACTAGTTCCGCGGAGAGAGGTTTTTCCGTGGACCGAAGGGAGCGTGGTTCCATGTGCTGCCTGCATTCTGTGGATGGGGCTTTGTTTGTGTGGCCCGGTTCCTGGCATGCTGTGAACCAGTGGTTTTGGGGACCCCTGATCTGTCAGAAATATTTGTTTCCAGTTGATGTCCCTTTTTAAGTTTTTTTTTAAAGATGTATCTGACAGAATATTGTGCATCTGCTAAAAGCTAGCAGATCAAAAGCTAGCATTTTTAGGCAGTTTTATAGTTTCTTCTTTTTTAGAACAGAACGTTGCCACACTCTAGAACAGGGGTCACCAACCCACAAGCTGTGACCCATTGGAACCAGGGCCGTGGAAGTTGTAGACAAGTGTGTGTGGGCAGCTCCTCTTGAGTGAACGGCAGGCAAGCATGCCCTCTGCTTGCACAAACTGAGCTGCGTGTGTGTGTGTGTGCGAGCTCACCCACCACTCTCATTACCCACCAGTCTGCAAATCCGGAAAGGTTGGGGAACGCTGCTTTAGAATATATTATAATGTGCAGAACAGCTGTTAAACCTGTGGTCAGAGTTCTACATATCACTAAAAAAATGCTCATTATAGCATAGCCGTTACAATGTTTTGCTTTGACTTGGACCTAATGCAAGATATATTTCTATTCAGGTAAAGGATGGCCTGATTTTTGGCTATAAGGCAAGGCTCAGATTCTTGCCACCCGATGAAAGCCAACTTTCCTCTTCTGCCCTCTACCGAAAAGGTTTTTATCTTTTGGCAACATTTGGACTGGAGAAAAATATTAAAAGAAGAGAAAATAATAGGAAAGTGAATAATAAAAAAGCAAAGAGAAATCTTGCAATTGTGACTTAAAAATCTATCTCCTTTCAGAAAAGAGCTCCAGCCACTCAGGAGTTCACAGGGGGCCACAAGCCACACCAATCCAAGCTGCAGTAATCAGGCCCACGTATCAGGAAAGAAGAGCTCCTCTGAAAATGCAAATCTATCCATCCATCCATCCTCCGCTAAAAGTAGAAGGTTCTGCCCACACTACAAGCCCTACAAAAGCCTGCATTGTTAACTGTGGTGGCAGCTCCACTGAGTGGGCTGTTACAGGAAGGGAGGGCACTTGACAAAGGCTCAGCAAGCTGACATACTCCCTGACATCTCACTTTACATTGTAGACTGTGTAATTCCTTCCCTAAATTATATCGTTTATGAACAGGTGTAATAGCCCTCCAGTCATTTAAAGAAGATAAAGGTAGTTTCTTAGCCTCCTGTGCACACCAAGATCTCCCGCATTTAGAATCCAACATACAATCCACCTCATATTCCTTTTCCCCAGTTAGGAGAACCAGTGGGGTAGGAGGAGGTCTGTACACAAGGGATAAGGAGGACCTTCCTGCATAAGGAGAGAACAATGAAAAACTAGGTCTACTTTCACTGAAATGGGCAATTGCAAGTGGAAAGCTCCCGCGTTCAATCCATGTATGACAGAGTAGGGGCCAATAAATAGCAAGCGTAGCTTTTCTATGGACATGAGGAAGGTAAAAACTTAGTGGGAAGCAACAATCTTAATGCCTTCTTGTCTATGTAAATCTGCTATACGTTTGTATTCAACCTGGCAAAACTGAACCGTCCTTTTAAGGGGAGCAGTGCCACGTCTCTCTCTCAGAGAAAATCAGCATCTTATAGGACCACAGAAGCAGGAGATTTATAGAGCAAGCAGTTAAGGGTTATATCCCTAAACTGCTTGAAAGGAAAACCCCAATCAAAAATGCAGAGAGTTGTTATACACAAATTCTGGAAACAAGAACAAATCAAGCCAGTTGTCCTGCTGACAGGAAAAATAACAATGCAGAAAATGTTGCAGCATAGAATTAGTCTAGGCCTGCACAACATATGTGAGACCCATCAAACAAGACTTGCACAGCTCACCAGGGTTTTGTTTTGTTTTGTTTTTTTGAAAATTCAACAAATTCACTATTGCCAGGAAGGATCTGCCACTGCCAGCTAGTTTTTTCCCCAGCCACTTTTGCCTTGAAAAGTCATGCTGCCAAGAGCCTTCAACACCTCCAAGTCTCACCAACACCGCCAGCTGCACCAGTGCTGCCAAACCAATAGTTATTAAATAGCTATTCCTTTGTGGCCTGCAATTATTTTAAATGGAATAACGTGGCTTTTTCCCATCAGTTGTGCTGGATTGCCTTAGTCTTTTTTTTATTCCCCCATTCAATTTCAGGTGATAAAGACAGCAACAAATAATTATGAATATTTGTTAAATGGAACATGAACAGAGAATCCTAATGTAAACTCTGGCGACTAAGCCCCTGCACTGAAAAATGTAGTCCAGAGATAACTTTGCACTCTTCAGAGCAGATGATAGCTCCTTGCATGGAATAAAATGAGACCTCTGGGTGACCTGGTCTGTAACCAACAAAATGGTCATGTAACCTTACACATCTGAAAGAGATGGGTAATAAAATCCAGGGAAACCGTGTCTCATAGTCCAGAGGAAGACGGGAGTGGGTTACAGAAAACCAGCAGCAACAGCTTTGGCCTAGCCACAGATGTCTTCTGCCATCCTCGACCACCCTGAAGAAAAGGTGCAACTTTTTGAAAACTCCCCCATGACTTGTATTTCATTGTTGTGACAGAATTGCAATACATCTTCCTTGAAAAGAAGAGGAAGAAATAAGTCACCACCATAAAACAGCTGTCCTTCACTCACAAAAGCAAAGAATTTTCATGCAGTATTTCCCTGAGGTCATCCACCTGAGCTGTGACATGGGTTTTATGTCTTTTTTTGAGACCAGGGCATCGGAATTTCATTTTAATGTGCTTTTGTGTATACAGGTAAATGACAATAAAGACCTGTATACAGGTAAATGACAATAAATGACATTAAAAATTATCTTATCAAAGAGAGGAGCAACCTGGAATTAAGGAGAAACTTCCTAACAGTGAGGACAATTAACCAGTGAAACAGCTTGCCTTCAGAAATTGTAGGCGCTCCATCACTGCAGGTTTTTAAGAAGAGGCTAGCGCTAGACAGTCACTTGTCTGAGATGGTATAGGTTCTCCTGCTTGAGCAGGGGCCTGGACTAGAAGACCTCCCTTTCAGCTCTATTCTATTCATATTATCTTATTGTAGGTAAATCCAATTAAGAGATCTACAGCCAGCTCCCTGACACTAGTTTCTCTGGAGTTTCCTTCTAGAAGACAAAATTATCAGAAGTCAAGTTCAGGGTAGGGTGGAATAGACAAGGAATGTCAAATTAGGGCTTGTACAATACGGCACCTGGAAGTTTATTTTGTGTGCTGGGAACATAGGTGATATAAAATTGAAGTGAGAGAAAAACTATGTCCCGCCTGATCTAATATTAATTGAAGGTCAGTGCCTCCTGCAGGTGGTCCAAATACTTGTGATCTGTCCATCCTCTCCAACAAATGTCATTATTGAAATGCTTTATTTTTATTTATTTAACTAATGTATATAGTTACTTTTCTACTCAAGGAACTCTGGATGGTGAACAGAAATAAACATAAACAAACTACACAACTCCAGTTTTAAATAAATTGGGTCGAGGACCTTAAATGTTTTATTATCGACATATCAAATAAAAATAGGGCCTTGGTCTGATCTATAGGAAATTCTGCTGGCCTGCCATCATGAACAATTCACTCTAAGCCAGGGGTGTCAAACTCAATTTCATTGAGGGCCGCATCAGCATTGCAGTTGCCCTCAGAAGCCAGGTGGGTGTGGCCAGGGTGGGTGTGACCTACGGGGTGGGCGTGGCTAGAGTGCGTATGGCCTACTGGGTGGGCATGGCCAGCTCTACATCGTTCACATCAAGGGTGCCTATGGGGGCCTGGGCAGGAGTGGGACAGATCTGAGGGTCTCTGGCAGAAGGAGATGGGACCGGGGCAAGTGCCAAGGCAGTGGGGGCCGTTCCCTCACTGTTTCCAGGATGGCTTTGCGGGCCACATGAAACCACTTTGCGGGCCGGATCCGGCCCCCGGGCCTTGTGTTTGACATGTCTGCTCTAAGCAATGAAAGTCAGGAATTGAACTTGAGTCCCGTCCCCCTCAAGATGGAATTTGGTCTTGAGAACAAAGCCACACTGGCTATGCAGCAACTTGTGGGGCCACTTTCAGCTGGCTTGATCCCAATTCTTTATCATACCACTGTATAGGTTTTATATCTGTGTATACTGTTGATGCTGCAACATTGACAGGGTCCTGTCTACTTCTTCTGCAGACAGTGGGATACCTTGAAACTCTGTTACTAGATTCCATTTTAGATCTAGAAGGCAAGACACAATACCTTTCTTATGAGAGAGTAGTGTCACTGTCACCGTTAAAGGCATTAAGGAAACTGATAAGGAAATATTTCTGAAATGATGACCCAATGGGCCACAGGTTACCTAGTTACTATACTAGTTATTAAAGCTAAACAATTGTAAAACTTCTAAAGATTTATGTGAACTCAGTTCATTCCTAACTATTGACTTGAATGAGAACTTTACAATGATTTCTGATCATGATATAATGTGTACCAAAACGCATATAAGAATGCATAAATCAGCAATTTGAACTATGAATTAGTCAAATGCTATTTATTTTTTAAAACTTCCATAACTTAAGAGTTTGAGAATTTTAACATATTAATTCTGTCTTGAGAAATCCATAAACATTTGCTCTCTTCTCAAGAGAGCAAATTATTCACATAATGTGTCCAAGATGTAATTTGAGTCTGGTCATTTGTGCCTTAAATAAGAATCATGAATTGATTTTTTTCTATGATTCACTCAATTGTTTTCTTGGCTATTTATGGTATTCTCAAAAATCTCCTCCAACACCAAAGTTCAAAAGCATAAATACTCTCTCTTTTCTCATTTTTCAAAGTCTAACTTTGCATCCATGCAATGTCATAGGGGAAATCATGGCCAGAATGATTCTGATCCTTATACACATATCCCAGCAACAAATTATCTTTTCAAATGCCTACCCACAAGTCTTGGATGTTTAGACATCCAACATCAGCTGCTAGTTACACACTGTTAATTCTCCTTTCTTTGGTAACCAACCTCTTCCTATCTACTGGCCCGTGTCATTCCCCAGATTTGCTGCCATGGTTTGGTTAGAACTTTACAGATTCCTTTTCCATTGTTTGCTATATTTCTGTATATATTCCATAAATCGCTGTAGTCTTTTGGCTTGAAATGACCTGTCCTGGATCACAACCAGAGTAGCCGTCTGCCATCATGACAACGTAGCTGTACTCCAAAGTTGTACCTGAGCCTTTACACAGTAGAATGAGTAGTTGCTAGCAAATAACCATGGAAGAGGTAAAGAAAGTTAGAAATTGGGAAGAAACTTTGTTGTAAAAATTTGGGGTTTTTTCCCACTAATTCCTGTAATTATGTTTGTACACAAAGCTTCCATTGCCTTTCTCTCTGTGAAGCCCTTGTCCTCCTTAAAGGCGCTCCCCCTCCAGTATAAAAGAGCCTTAAGGCATACTGTAACAGTTGTAACTTTTGTCAGATGATTTTTTTTATCGCATTTCAGTTCATCAGTGTCCCATAAAACAAAAGATTCTACAAATGGCCAGATTCAGAGGGAAATGTTGGCTTCTCAATTAGAAAAAAAGCATTTACTCAAATGAACTAGAGGGCAGCACACATTACAGCACATTTTTGTTAAAACACTGGGTGCAGCTGTTTAACATTAGGAAAAGATGGGTTTGTTTGCATTCCTATAAGGCAGGGGTGTCAAACTGCCGGCCCACGACGAAACCACGCCCACCCCATTGCCGGCAATGGGGAAAAAGCTCCGATATGTCGCGCGACGTCACGAGTTTGACATGTCTGCTATAAGGAGTTAAGCTGGTAAAAGTAGAACAGTTCTTAACTCTGAGAGGACTGTTACTGGAACAAATTCCAGTTACCTTTCCATGGCCTTCCCAAGGATGGTGAACATGAAAAGACAGGAAGGAAAAGTCTAGGATTTAAACTTAGGATCACAGGCCTATAAAAAGGAGCTGTAATAAAGTAGATAAGATTTTCGGTTGCACTATTTCATACTTGTTTACATAGAATATCCAGTTAAACTATGTCTTGTCCATGAGTCCGTTGCCAAATAAACTAATTTTTGAATCAGACCAGCTTTAGCTTGTACCAAGCTGAAGCATAATAGCTCTCTTGCACTGAGAAGCACCTCTACCAGAAGCAGTGCACAATCCTATCCTACAGGTGGGTTTGCACAGAGATCAAGAAGAGGTTTTACTCTCTTTAATAAAATATGCTATATCATTGACTTTCCAGGCGTAATAGCTACTGCTTGTTCTTCTACATTAATATTAAAAAGAGACAACTCTTCTGATATTTGCCAGTTCTTTCCTACACATTTAGGAAGCTTCTCTAGTTCCAATCCACATCAATATTTAACTGAATCTTTGAGACAGGTTCATTTACTCCCACAGCAGTCAAAATCCCATCAGTTGAAGTGAATGATAGTCTGGTAGTTTGACAGACTCACAGTTGCAACTTACTCTCCTCAAAGCTAAAGAAGCACAAAGAGAATAGCTGAAGAGTTAAAAGAAAAATAGCAAAATAATTAAGGATATTGAAAGATATTGGAATTTTTTTTACTATTAGATTCTTTAAAAACGTGAAGTGCCTGTCTAGCTACACATTACGTCAACAAGAGGCAATCTAACAGCCATCTAAAGTCTCAATTAGACTTCCAGATTTCCTGACAACTAACTATACTGACTGCAGTTTATGGAATTGAGGTGCAAAATATCTTAAAATTCTTCATTTCACAAAGGAAGGCCATTTACCATCTAAGAATTTAAACCAATCAGATTTCTAATGACTGAAGTGTATAGAGCTAATGACATTTATTATGATGTTACAATTTTTAATGTTAATCTTCTATTTACTTGTAATTCTAAAATGCTAGGCACAATGTCAGTGTACAACTTACAAATAAGTCTTACCTTGCAACATGCATCTATATGCAGATTCTGATATTGCATAAATATGTGGAGGCATTTCATGACGTTTCTTTCCCCTGTACATCTCAATGATGTTTTCAGAGTAAATTGGAAGGTTCTTGTATGGATTTATTACTACACAGAAGAGTCCAGAGTAGGTCTACAGCAAGAAAAAAACTTGTTTAGTCTTCCTTATCCACAATCAAGAGATTTTCTCCAGAAATAATTCCATTGAACTGGACACTTAAATATTTTAATGCATGTTTATTAAAATCAACACCAATGAGCTACTTCTGAACAAAATCCTGGTTCCAAAGGGATATACCAGAGTACAGCAGTTGACAAGCTGGCAAGACAGATGGTAACGGAATTTTCAGCTACAGTGAAAACTATTGTCAAAAATCCACTAGGGATGAGATTTATCTTCAACTATTTTGTTTTAAAAATACTGCTGAAACAACTAATGAGTAATTAAAAGAACTAAAATAAAGGTAAAAAAAAAAGTAGTATGTCATTTGGTGTAAATAAGTTCAAACGGTCATAAAGAAGTTTGGGTGTTCAAAATAAATTACCAGGCTCCAAAATGTAAATCTATTCAAGGTAAAAAGTTCAACAGATTACAGTGTTAATGCCTGCTTTTTCAATAACACAAAAATAAAGCTAATAAATAAATGAGCATGTAGGTTTTCTCTGAACTTTTCTTCCCAGCCTGGCTCTTCAAATTTAACATCACTTAATCAAGATGAAGCCTCTGAATGATCAAGAGAAGAAAGTGGCTTGAAAGAAGAATGACAGAGAAGTTCCTCCTTTGGTCATTGCCTCAAAGCTGCTCTTCATTAAAAAAAATAAAAAACCCAAACAAACAAAGAAGAATCTGTTAGCAAAGAACATAGAAGATTCTACCTGTGACATATGGTTTAGCTATTAGAATTCTTGCAACACTGGAAATGCTACCTAAAGTTGCTAATTTCTATACCATGGTCAATTGTCAGCACTAAATTTCAAACAGAAAGTGGGGTTGGAATAAAATGTACAGTTGTCACTCAAGATTTAAATTTGGATCCCATGGCTGTCCTTTTAGTGTGAAAAATGCATATTGAGACTATTATCACATCAATTGTCTTCGGCCCTACACTGTGTTTTATGGATAGTTTGCTGCATCATGAAGTAATCAAGTAATTTTTCATATTTTGTACTACAAAACAAATGGAAACATGCAGGGCTGCTGTTTATAAAAGCAGATACCTAGCATTTAATCAAAAATAAGATATAATGGCTTTGTTCAATTATTATATAATACTATACAATTTGACCCAACTGACATTCTACCTACAAGTATCCTCAACCTATGACATTTCATTTAGCAACCATTCAAAGTTACGACAATTCTTAAAACTGTTGCAGCATCCTTACGGCTCAATGACCATGACTTGGCAACCAACCCACACACTTCTAAGGTCCTACAATTGTGTGATCACCATTAGTGACTTCCAGCCACCTTCTGACAAGCAAAGTCAATGGAAATGTTGGCAGGGAAGATCACAACTCATGGTCATGTGATGTCCTGTTTAACAATTGCAGCAAAAAAATTTGTAAAATCAGGAGCAGTCACGGGATGCCTCACTTAATGACTCAACCGCATCAAATTTCCCAGGCCCAAGTTTAGTCATAAGTTTAGGACTATCTCTATTGAAATATCCTAAAGTATTCTTAGATGTTATAAAAATGACAATATTCATTTTAATTTTCTCCATCAGCTCAGAAATTTTACTTTTTGCTTATGGCCAAGAACAGAGTGGGAACTAATGGGTGTGTTCTCAGAGTTTAAGGAAGCCATTCCTTTTGATTTTCTTGCAGCTACTTCCCAGAGGGAACTAAAGCTTGCTGTAACACTCTCTATAACCTTTGTAAGATGCTGTAACCACTCTGTACTTGTTGCAACTCAACTTGTACAACTAAAACTTTCCCTTTATCAGTGAGACATCATATAAACATGTCTAAAATCAGCCATTTTTTCTGTTTTCCTAACATTTGTTCCTTAAGTAGCTCATTGGAATGGGACACTCATTTATTTTAGATACTGCACCTCATTCACACAGCGACTCCATCATATTCAATTATACTGAGTATAAGGTGTATCTTCTTGGAAAGACAGCTTGTTTTGTGTGTGTGTGTGTGTGTGTGTGTGTGTGTATACACACACACACAGAGAGAAATTGTAACATATTCTTTATAGCATATTAGCTTCTATTTTAAAATAAATGAATCAGCATGGAAACAAAATTCATGCTTTAGCATCACTTGAAGCCAAGATTTCTAAGTAGTACTTAATTGTCCCCACTTTATCTCTTCAGCAAACTGAAATATGTTATACAGTTGAAAATCCACTGAAATTATAATTACAATAGCTATACTGTATCATGAGAGTAGTCTAGGACTGCCTATTATCAATCTACATGCTGAAAAATACTACATTCCAGTACCATATGTCTCAATATGTAATACAGAGCTTAAAATATTGATGATTTTTAAAGCTAAAGAAACCCAATGTAGGTAATCTTTGGTTAACAATATTAACTGGGACCAGAATGAGCAATGCTACTAAGTGATGCAGTTGTAAAGCACAATGTCATATTGATTATACACTTAGCAATGGCAATTCTGGCACTTCCGGTTGCCATCATTAAGGGAATCACCATGGGTCATTAAGCAACGATGTCATGTGGTCACCATTTGTCACTTCCTACCATTGATTTCGCTGTTGGAAGCCAGCAAAGGTGGTCACAAATGGTGACCATCAATAAGAGACATTGTAATTGTGAGCCAGGTGCTGAGCACCCAATTCACACCACATGGCCACTGGAATGGCCAAAATTCCAGGGATCTGTAAATACCACTTGTTCAGCATTGTCACAAGTTCAAATGATCATTGAATGAGTGGTTGTTAAATGATGACCACATTTAATCTAGAAAGTCTCAAAATAGATGTTTAAATATATTTATTCTATTTCCCAAGTAAATTAACACATATTCACAGGGTAACCTCAGAGACTTCCCTTAGTATCTACTAGAAAACATCTCACAAATTACTTTAAGAAAATCCTGTTTGTATTATTTTTTTATGTGCTATACCACTCAGTGTCTAATGGAATTGAATAACCTTTTAAAGCTAATCAATGGATCCTTAGATCCTCTCTGCTACCATAATATATCAGCCTTGCGTGGACAGAAGGAAATACAAGCTATATTGTTTTACAACTCAAATCAGTGCAAGACTCCACATTTTAGCCTATATTAGATAAAAAAATATAGCAGTTATTAAATACCAGAGGTTAAAGAACAAAATAAAAAAACAGATAGCACCTACAATTTACTAAACAAAATTTCTAACCCACTCCAGTCCTAATAGATTTGACAATAACTTTTTAACTTAATAAATAATTAATAAAAATGTGAACTAAGGATTCCAGTGTTTTAAATTTAGACATAAATCATAGTGATCACTGATCTGGACAAATTTGTTATAAAATATAATTTAGGAAAATTGCAGGAAAAATAAAATAGTTAATAGTTCCAAAACAATCTCTAAGTTTGCTACTAAGCAGTTGTGAAATTTATGAAATGCATATGGCTACCCATCTCACATAAAGTGACCCAGGGCAGCATGCAACAATTATCTACACTGCCATTTAGATAAAAAATGCAAGACAATGTAAACATTTATAAAATAAAAGTTATAAAGATAAAACTGATTAAAAGACAAACTTAAAATTGAGATTAAAATTAAAAAAGAAAAAACCTGATGGATTAAAAAGTTTTCTTAATTTCCAAAAGACAACAGAATAGATAACATGGGGATACTCTACAAAAAGGCATACCATAACTGGGAAACTATTCAGAAGACCAATTCCAAAACAGCCAAGCACTCTACTTCAGTAGATGTGACAATCAAAAGTATCAAAGGTCAGAGAAATAGCAAGTACAACATAATTTGGTGATCAGAATTAAAATCATACTACTAATAACCAAGCTTACATTTTAAAATCAGTCTACAGACTAAAAAGCAGCATTTCCTTTTGGAACATTGCAACCAATAAAGTTGATTTTTTGGTTAGCACATGTCAGCAAATAATTATTACTTACATAAATGAGCCCAGAATAGTATCGATCCTTCAAATTATGAAGAACAGAGGCTTCATTTAAGCAGGTCAATTCTGCCATGTCTTCTACTTTAGAAAATTTGGGAGGATTCATTTTTTGAATATCATCTTTGTTGACAACTGCTTTCTTTCCATTCTCAGCCAATTCAACCAACACTTCATCTCCCCTCTCTTCTTTGATGCTGGCAGCTTCAAAGCCATGACGTTCTGATGGAATCCAGACTAATTTTTTAGCTGTCCAGTCAGCCTGGGTAGCAGGGTTGTAGATTACTGCTCTGTCCACAAAAAGGTACCTCTCAGGGTCTTCTTGCAAAGTCCTCTGAGCCATTTTTAGAGAACTATCCCACAACAGGAACCTAGTAAATGCAAAAGCAGAATTATTAGCTACCAATAATCAATTATTATTATTATTTAGAGTATGATGAGAACGTGATAGAACAGAAGTAATTTATACATTATATACAAAACATCTATCCATGCCCACTGATTCACAGTAGAGGTACTTCTTCCACTATCACACCTAATTCTATTCAATTTCAACCAGATAAACCAGTGGTCTCCAATTTTGGTGGCTTGCCGGCAGGGCTGGGGAAGGGTGAGAGTGGAACAGGGCTGTGTGAGTGGTGGACTAGCTCGCATGCACACAGCTTCACTCAAGCAAGAGAGAAGCCTTTGGGGCATGATTTCGTGCTCCTTTAGACTTCTCCACACCAAAAGCTTTTGCAAAGGGACTGAAGGCCTGAAGCAGCACAAAAGCCTTTCGTCCATTTGCAAATGTTTTTGGCACAGTCTCATGCTCCTTCAGACTCACCGAGGCTGCCCGATATTCCAAAAGCAGATCCAGGTGTCCTGCGCTGGCGGCCTCAGTGAATCAGTGAAACTGAGCAAGGCCTGCTCGCCCAACTAAGCCTCTGCTCTCTCCGCTCTACTTTTGGAACATCTGGATCAGGCGGCTTGGTGGCCCGGCTTGGTGGGGGGGGGAGAGGGGAACTGGGGCGAGAGGCTGGTCGGTGCACACATGCAGCTCCACTCACGCAAAACAGAAGAGAAGTCTTTGGGGTGCTGCTTGTATTAGTGGAGCTGCGCTTGCGCACCGGCCCCTCTTATGCTTCCCAGTTCCAAATGGGTCACGGCCTGGTGGTTGGAGACCCTTGAGATAGAGTAAGGAGAGTCAAAACCAGGTGGTTTGGTAGAGGGATCACTTATGGTCAGGCCACAAGAAGGTACCATGGACCATTCCACTCTCCAGGCATTCTCAAGTTAAATTAGGTAGATGTTAAGTCAATAGCTGTTTTCCATGCTAGCCTATGGGATTTCAATCTTGTGGTGGGCTGTTTATTGTTCTGGTGAATAGGGAGGGCCTTGTTGTTCAGCATCCTTGACCCTAGACCAGGGGTAGGCAACCTTGGCTCTTTTATGACTCGTGGACTTCAACTCCCAGAATTCCTGAGCCAGCTGGCTCAGGAATTCTGGGAGTTGAAGTCTACGAGTCATAAAAGAGCCAAGGTTGCCTACCCTGCCCTAGACCCTAGTTGTCTTCTAATGAGAGACGGTATGATATTGCTAAGTACTGGTAACCAGTGCACAGGAGTGGGATGCAATGTGCCAAAGATGATATGCATTGTCTGGTGGAGTTGGACATCGACCATTTGGGTGTGGACACTGTTAAGCCACACAACAGCTCTGACTTTAGTTTATTCCACAGCTAAATATTGCAACAGCATGTGGCTTAACAGCACCCTCACCAATAAACAGCAACTATTCAGGACAGCGGTTCCCAAACTTTTCTATACCCCGTACCCCTAGAACGCTTCTGATATATTCTCACACCCCTTACAAAAGCTCAAAATAACGGCACAAATTATGCATACACACTATAATTTTGAAAAGCCAAGTTTTTGCAGCCCCTGGAAGCACCACCCCCCCCCCCGGTTGGGAACCCCTGATTTAGGATAAGAATGTTGGACTAGGATCTAAGATACTGAATTTAAACATTTACTCAACTATTAAATTTTCTTGGGTAATTTTTGCTACATCAGCATTTCTCAGTACAGCATCTTAGGGTTACTCTAAGGACAAACTTGGAAGATGAATAAGAAGCACATCACCTTGAGAACTTACAATAAAAACAAACTAGTAATTAATTCTGAGATTGAAGGCTCTTTGACAATTTAGAGGAACCTAGACAATTCAAATGACTGTGGAATAAAAACAGGCTACAGATGAGGTTTTGGAGCCTAATCTATAATTCCTTCCAGAGTGCTATGTTTCCCAGATATAAACAAATCAATCCTATACCCGTATCCCTAAAATCTAATCTCAGGTATTTTCAACCATGCTTAATCTCATTTAAAGGCTCGCAACTGTATCTTTTACATCAAAAAATAACTTTCTGTATAGAATTATACTTTATATGAAATACATTTTCTATTAAGCAATCTGCACTTATTGCAGGAAAAAGTAGCTGTGAAACTATTTTAGTTTCTTGCCCAATTATAATATCCACTGAGAGCCCTAGAATACTCATCATAATGCACATTGCTAGACCTAACAGCTTTCCAGGAACAAAGCACTAAAGCTGGAATGTGACAAAAAGTGCTAGATACATGGCCAATGTCTCACTGAGAAATAGAATAGGAATATTCCTGCCTTTGGCAAGAACTTGGGAATTGAGTCTTGCAAACAGTTTCTGAAAACTAACTCAACCAGAATATGCTAGAAGATGAAAATGAAGAAAATCACTTATTAAAAACCCTTTAAACCAAGTTTAAAAATGCAAAATAGGATGCACTCTCAGCATCACTCAGGATTGTATTAGGAAGGAATGTTATTTGCTGTAGTTAAATTTATTCATCCCCCCCATTTGCCTGTCCCTACAAGTGCAAGTGTTTTTGTTGCACTAAGACTATTACAACCTTATTCTTAGGGATCTGATTAATGGTCTTCAAAATGACATAAAGTAGAGGTCCCCAACGTTTTGGGCACCAGGGACCGGTTACACGGAGAGAGGTTTTTCCACAGACCGGAGGAGGCGTGGTTTTGTGTGCTTCCTGCATCCCACGGATGGGGCTTTGCTGGTTTGTGTGGACCAGTTGCTGGCATGTCGCGGCCCGGTACTGGTCCACGGACCGGGGGTTGGGGACTCCTAACAAAGTATGTAATTATAAATATGGCTGCAATTTAATGTATGCACAAAGTTTGTAGTATATGAGGACATATATTTTTCTTAAGAGAATATTTGGCAAATATTTAAAGTCTTACTAATGTAAATTCCCAATTAAAAATACATCCCAGGAAGGTGTCACCTCAAGTAGGTAAATCACAAGTATTCAACTCTTTTGCGAAATTAGTTTTAAGGTACTATCATAATTTCTGCCGTGGCCACAATATATATCAAAAGTCATTTACTATTAAAATAGCAAATTCATCAAGTCTATAAAATGACCAGCAATGAAATCAGGAATTTAATTTGTCTTTGAACTTTGAACTTTTTGTGACAAACAGTTGGTTATATCCTGAGCAGTTTTTTTAAAAAACAAAACAAAACATCTAAGCTTAATAAAAGTATTTCTTTCATTGGGTAACTTTTATCCAACCCCTCCCCAAAAAGGTTGGCAAGTTAAAATAAGAAAGTTTTTTTTCTTTTGAAAGATAAATAACATTTCAGCTGTTATGTGACAATTTCTATATTCAGCAGTTTGGTAAGATATTGTCATACAAAATAATTTTACTATAGGAAAAAAATATAATAAAATATTAACTTTTATTTATTTTATTTATTTATTTGGTTTATATACCGCCCTATTCCCAAAGGACTCAGGGCGGTTTACAAGGCAAAATTTAAAAACAATCCAATATAAAATTAAAATAAATTAAATTAAGTCTAGCCACAAAAATTAAATCACAATTTAAAAACATTAAACCCCTCAGTCCAGACCACATAGCTCAAAGAGCCAGGTTTTTAGGTCCCGGCAAAATGAACGAAGGTCGGGGGCAGTCCGGAGTTCCGTTGGCAGTTGATTCCATAGGGCAGGCGCGCCCACAGAGAACGCCCTCCCCCTGTGGATCGCCCGTCGGCAATCCTTGACCGGTGGTACCCTGAGGAGGCCCTCCCTGTGGGAGCGCACAGGACGATGGGTAATTGACGCTGGCAGCAGGTGCTCCCTTAGATAATCCGGGCCCATGCCATTTAGGGCTTTATAGGTCATCACCAGCACCTTGAATCTCACCCGGAGGGCAACTGGAAGCCAATGCAGCTCGCGGAGAAGAGGTGTTACATGGGAGTATCGGGAGACTCCCATTACAACTCGCGCGGCTGCATTCTGCACCAGTTGAAGCCTCCGAGTGGTCCTTAGGGGCAGCCCCATGTAGAGAGCATTGCAGTAGTCTAGCCGGGAGGTCACGAGCGCATGGGTGACTGTGCGTAGGGCATCTCGGTCCAGATAGGGCCATAACTGGCACACCAGGCGAACCTGGGCAAAAGCTCCCCTGGCCACGGCTCCTATATGATCTTCCAAACTGAGCCGTGAATCCAGGACACCCAGGTTGCGGGCCCTATCAACGGGGGGTAACACCTCACCCCCCATAGTTAAGGATGGAAAAGATTGGTTAGTCTGAGATGCCGGTATACACAGCCACTCAGTCTTGGCAGGATTGAGACGAAGCCTGTTTCTCCCCATCCAAACCCGGACCGCTTCCAGGCAACGGGACATCACGTCGAGGGCATCACTGGGTTGGTTCGGGGTGGAAAGAAAAAGCTGGATATCATCAGCATACTGATGATACCCCACCTCGAAACCACAAATGAGCTCACCCAGCGGCTTCATATAGATGTTGAACAAGAGGGGAGAGAGGACCGACCCCTGAGGAACTCCACAAACGAGAGGCCTCGGGGCGGACCTCTGCCCTCCCGTCAACACCGACTGCGAGCGGCCCAGGAGGTAGGAGGAGAACCACTGTAAAACAGTGCCCCCCACTCCCAACCCCCTGAGACGCCGCAGTAGGATACCATGGTCGATGGTATCAAAAGCCGCTGAGAGGTCTAATAGGACTAGGACAGAGGAACAACCCCTGTCCCGAGCCCGGCAGAGATCATTCACCAGCGCAACCAATGCCGTCTCCGTGCTGTACCCCTGTAACTTTTATACTGGGAATTTCTTAAAACAATCATTTCACTGCTGCTGAACACTTGAATAAGTAGATTAGTATTCCAGCAGCATTTTCTGCACCTTTTTTAGAAAATAAAACTGGATCTGTACATTCAGATTATTACTTGGATCATTATGTGACAGACTAGTTATCAGCTTGCCAGAATATTACCCACCAGTATTAAACACCTATCCAGATAGTGAACAATTCTCAATACCTGTAAGGATACAGATTCCCTACATATAGGATATTTTAAGAACTATGCATTTAAATGGCTACCCTCTTTCAAACTATCATTATGTTACAGTATCTACATTGACATGCTAGCCCAATAATTAAAGCTTAACAAACATAAAGCAAGCATGAAGTCATTCATTCCACCAGAGGGCCATAAAGCCTGCTTCACTTATTTCAGACTATAACCATAGTAGCTAAATTCACATTACAGCATTAGAATATTGGCTGGCTACAGAAAGCACAGTTAAAACAGACTAGGAGCCAAGGAAGGGAAGTAACATGTATGAAGTTTTTTTCTCCTCAACTATAGTACCTCAGACGATAATGAGAAACATGAGGCAGTTACTGTAAAACAGCATATATGCTGTCTAATGATACCTAATGATCTCTACAGCATTATTTTTTCTCATATATTTTGTACATGTAGTTGTCTAGCATATGTTTGTTGTTTATAACAGTTATTAGGCCTTCCCTTTCTCTTTATCTCCAAGTGTTATTCTAATACAAGGCAGCTGATTCCCAGAATGCTAGATCTGCAACGCAAGCAGCATAGTTGAGAAATATGTTCGGGCCCAGCGTTAAGGTCTGGAAAAGTATAAGTAGCTGGTTTCATATATATATATATATATATATATATATATTAACATCTCACTAAATTACCTAATTTGCTTTAGCTTATGCACTTTACTCCTAAGGGAATCTGCATTTAATTAGGCATCGTTCCCCTAATCAAAGAAAGATCATCTATCGAGGTGCATTTTCACATTCCAGGAGCAACTGGAATGCAAAAAATGCAACGCTAACAATATTGAGAGGCCCTTCCTACCCACTGCAACAACATGCAGCATCTCACATATACCTAGATATCCCATAAAGGAACAATGCGATGACAACCGACCGAAAGGTTAACGTTTCTCTCGCGGTTTAAGAGGAACTGGCCAGAAGATCCGTTGCGATCGCCAAGTTTGAAACCAGTTTTAACCCAAGTGAAAGCCAAGAGAATGCATATGAATTACACTAATCGGGAGACAACTTCCAACCCTCGTGTAAGCGAGGAACCTTCAATAGAAATTGCCAACATCTTCCTACGGCAGGGAGACCAGACGATCGCTGGGAGGGATGGGGACCAGCAGGCGAAGCAGATCCTGGAGATTCCGCACAAAGGGCTCGGAATGGACGAGCGGCAGCTCCACCGCGGGCTGCCCACGGGGTGATAGCACAGCCCCGTTCCCAGGCAAGTCAAAAGGGGGCCTCGGCTTCCTTCGCTCGCCCCCTCCCCGTTCATCCGACAACCTCACCCCTTAAACAAAGAGACACGTGCGCTCTGCTGTTACCCGGCCACAGGATCCCCCCTCAAGCCCCCTGCGGTTAGACCACGTCTAGCCGGCTTATCTCTGCGAGGAGCAGCGAAGGAGACCGTAACCAGCACGCCCGTCAACCCCTCGCCCAGGCAAAGGAGGAGCCACTCCTTTCACGCGTTTCGCAGGGCTCTCTTGAAGGGCGGGAGGAGGACGAGCCGGGGGCAGGTGGAAGATATCGCCGAGGGTCCAAGGAGACACTCCAGCCCGAGTCCAGGCCCTGCGCGACCTTCCTTCCCGCTGACCGCCCACCCTCCTTCTTCCCCAGACAAGGCGGGAAAAGAGTGGGTGGGTGGGTGGGTGGACGCAGAGGCAGAGCTGCTCGCCTCTTCCCACGTCTCACCTGAATCCAGCCAGCGCTGGATAAAGCGCCTCGATTAAACCGCCCGGGCGGCCGCCGCTGATGCTACTGCTGCTGCTCGGCGCGGAGCCGCTTCGCCCAGCACGCGCTCGAACTGAATCCGCACTAGCCGCCCCGCCCCCGCTCGCGGCGCCTTTAGCGCCACACCGACCACTGGTCCCGCCTTCCCCTCCCCAAATCCCTGCCAGGCTTCCACTGGTCGTTCAGCCGGCCCATCGGGGTCCACTCTCGCCACCTATTGGCCCTTTGCCGCTCCGCCCCAAGCCGGCCTCATAGCAACCTTCTCAAGCTTCGCCGCCGAAAACGCCCCCTTCTCTCTCTCTCTCTCTCTCTTTTTTTTTTTGGGCCGGGCTTGCGATTGGCTGGCTGCGCCTGCCTGTCTAGCGACGGCTCTCCTTTCAATGGCGCTTTCGTGGCGTCCGTAGAGTGAGGCGGGAGAGAGGGGTTGAGATGCACGGCTGCAGTCTTTCTGCACCCTTTCTTTTTCCGAGCTTGCCCGGGTCGTCGTGAAGGGTAGCCCTGGGGTCAGCGGTGACACGTGAAGCCCAGGGTGGCGTTCGGGTTATAAAACAGTGGCGGGGTACATCGAAATGCGTTTGGAGTCTCTCGAGCGTAGCCTGCAAAACCCCGCCCCTTTACACGGTGTGTAACTGAACTGCAGTAATCGGTAGCGCGCTCCTCTTCTCTGTTGCGTGGTAACGTAATTAGGACGTTTACTGCTACCGGTATTTAGCTGGATGCGGGAGATGCATTGCCCGTCAAAAAAAGTGCATCCACCACTGGGGCAGAGTAAAACTTGCTAAATTGCGTATGCTGAGTGCTGCATCCCTCTGCTATCCATGCAGGCCCTTTTCACTCTACTTTCTTCATAGAGTGCCTGTACCCTTAAAAATCTATTCTATGGCTGCTACAAATACTTTAATATAAATACTTCATTGCATTCTATAGATTGGGTAGATGGACTTTCTCTCTCTCTCTCTCCCTCCCTACAACGTATTTGCTTTTGGACAGGTCATGAGTCCTGTACTGGATAGAAGAATTTAAGTTATTGAGTTCAATTTACTATCCACCCCATTGTCTCTAATGTATCTTTAGTTATTGTGCAAGTTATTCTATACATTGAACACTTTTATTTAGAGCTGGGCAAAACCATACATTGTAGGGAAACAATTTTGAACCAAGGTACCTCATATGGTCCAAGTTACAGAATGTATGTAAAATCTGTGATCCGAAACCACAGGTACTGCTGTGACTGGGCGGCTTCTGTAATCGCTGTTGTATGAACATATGAACATTCTGTAACAATTTCCCAGGCATTCTTGCAATTCCTTGCTCCCTCCCCTACTCAATAGCAGACAATTATCCTGTTGGGAAGGAAAGGGATCCCCTTGCACACTTACCAGCTTGTGCCACAACCCATGCTCTTTGACCTGCGCTACCCTAACCACCACTACCCATGTCTTCCACATCCACACATGCTCTCTTCAACTCACACCCCTTCCCCAAACCTTGTGGCATCTCTTACGTCCTCTTCTGTGCTCCATACTGATGAATCTTTTGACTTGCATTTATGTTGACTTGCACCCTACTTGACCCACATGCTACCTCTTAAATACCTTCATGACCCCCACATACTATCCTTTATCCCTACACTCCTTCTTGTCATGTGCATCCAGGCACCGTTCCCTTCCAAAGCCACATGGACCTCCTTATACCTTATACCATTCCTGACCCATAACCCCATACATCCCTTCAATCCTTCCCCCCCCCCCATCCAGTAGCTGCCTCTTACCTGCCTGCTAGTCCTGGCCTTCAGTTTCCTACAGCTTTTCTATAAGCCTTCTCCCTTCATGCTTCCCACAAGCAAGTTAAATAGGAGAACAGGCAGGAATTGGAGACCTGGAGGGAGGAACAGAGAGAGGGTTGGAAAAGGCAAAGGGAGGGAGAAAAGGAATGCAGGAAAACACTCCAAATTTAGTGTTAAGGAAAACCAGAATTTTCTAAGTGCCAGTAATGTACTTCATAGAATCTATCATGAGAAAATATATATATGTAAAGTACTAAGCACACAAATCTTGGAATCATCACCAGAAGCTCTCAGTCTGCTTTCTAAATTTCTCACACATTTTCACATTTGTTTTTGCAAACATATGTGTATGGATTTTCAGAAAGAGTCATTCCCTTTGTAGGGGTAGATAATTTGAAGAAAGAATCAAAAGCCCAACTTCTCATTACTGTATAGAAGATTAGGATTATTCAACAAACGTTTGTAGTTTTAGAGCTACCTGTAATATATGGTAGTATCCCTCTTCAACAGAAAATACTTATGCTAATCATAGTATATACTACCTTTTTCCCAAGCTATCAAATGTGACTTGTAATTTAAATACCAAAATGTCTTAATTTCTTCATGCTGTTTCTGCATTAGCAAATGCAGCACTTGGTTTGGCAAACAAAAAATATACTTTATGTGAGTTGCCTTGTTGAAATCTTAGCCCCCTAGAGAACCAATCAGAGGAATCAGTCAAGGCATGTTGAACAAAACAAACATAGCCAGACCACGAGCCTATCTAATCCGAGAACTGGTAATGTGGAATAGCCAAAGTATCAATCTAAAACACATATTTATATGTGATGAAAGCATCACTGTAAGGTTATAACCTACAGCCAAGATTTTGCTGGGAAGCTATGAGAAAGTCCAGAAGAGTTGCTAGTTGAAGAGAGAGGGTAAGAACAGAATGATACTTAATACTGCCAGAAGCTCCACCTTAGGTTTACACATCTGCAGGTGAAGGTCTGCCAGGAACAGAGGTGCAGAAACAAGATGTATTGAAAAAATTACACTGTATGCCCAAGCAAGAATACATACTTCTTTAAACCAGCCAGAAAGGGTCCCAAACTACACCAGCCTTGTTGCAAGGGCTAGTAATTTCTACTGGAATCGGAATAAGAGCCAAGATGTTTATAGTCGCTGGCTACAGTAAGTCGGCAAGGCTTTGAAAAGAGCAATAAAGCAACTACAGCTTCTCCTAATCAAATACACTTCAGAGTTACTCTGTGAGGAACCTGCCTGCTAATAAAGAAATTCCTGCTTTTAATGAAGAGTGAATAGATTAGAGCTGGTGAATTGATAGCCCCCTACATGCTTCTGAGCCACAACTCCAAGCATGGTCAGAGATGAGGAATACTTGGATTCATACTGTAGTTCAGCAGTGATCTTAGAATATAGTACAGTATGACTGAATTTACATTTTTTTTAATTTAAGCCAGATTTTTTGTGTAAAGCATGTTGCATTAACTTCACATATCATTTTAATATGCCAATAAAGCAAATTATACCATGCTATCTGAATTGACCAGCACGCTCCCCTTTCTATAACATGGTCATAATGCTGGTTACCGTATAGGTCTCTTGCAAGAATTATACTATAAGCACTATTCTTAATAATTCTATTAATATACATTGTGTTTTCTTTTTTTTATTTAAAAAGTTTTACAATACATTTTGACTTTAATCCCCCCCTCCCCCACCCCTATCCAACCCTCCCTATCCCTATCCCCCATTCCCTCCTCCCCCCCCCGACTTCCCAGAGCTAAATACAGGGTATAAAATCGAAAAACAAACGTAAACACCCCTATGTTATCAACAATAAACTATAAATTCTATCTCCCTCTAGCTCATATAAAATGAATACAAACAATATTAATATTACAAATAAAGTAAAAAAGAAAAAGAGGAAAACAGAAAAAGAACTTTACTCAAAATAAATTTTCTTAATCCCAGTCCTTATTCATATTAATTTCAAAAAAAAGAAAAAAAAACTTTCACCTGCTATTTGCATTCTCCCACCTTTCTCTAATTTCCAAACAAATTCTCAGTTACGCGCCAAAAGCGCCTATCTCTGTTAACCTTAATAATCTCCGACCAAACTAAACTATGATCAAAAATAGTTCTTGCATGTATCACGCCAAATGTCTCGCCGTTCCAAATCATCCTTGAGTTCAAATAAAAAGAATATAAAAAGAAGGTTTAGGCAGTCTCTAAGACAACTTGTTGTTAATTAGGAGCTTGCGTACCCATTCTTAGTTCAACACATACTTTAAGTCCATAACCCTAATATACTTTTCTAGCAAGCAAATAACATCAATCTTAAATTGTGTAAAATATTAAAAAAAACTTTCTTTCTCCTCTATAATAATTTTACTCCATTGACATTCTAATTTAAAAATTTAATCAGCAATCTTAACACCCCAAAACTTTTGGAGCACATCTGTCATGACCCCCAAAACTTCTTTAGACCGCTCCCCTCCCAGATCTTCACTGTAAGCACGCTTTGGAGATTCCATAACTTTCTGCTGGTCTTGCTCTTGCTCTCGTCTCACTCTTCTTAGGGCGGCACGCGTCATCTTCTGGCCTCCTGCAGCAACCGATGAGACTGTGACTTGATCCCCTCCAACACCATTGTCCTCTGTCTGTCTATCTGCAACATCTTGAAACTTTCCCACACCGTATCCTTTTGCAGCTTCCAAAAAAAATAAGGGGGTTGCTTTTAACACATTACTATAAAAATCACGTGCCTGAGCCACAGTAACCAAACGATGTCTTTTACCTTCATGCGTCGCCACCAATCCAACTGGAATCTCCCATCTAAACTTAATATCACATTTCTTAAGTTCCTGTACTAGAAATGCAAAATCTTTCCTTCTCCTTAGGATCTTCGGAGGGATCTCTTTTAAAACCAAAACTTCTTGCTCAGCCACTACCAATTTAGTATCATAAGCAGCTTGAATAACTTCATCTCTAATTACTCTCTTTGTAAAATAGACCACCACATCTCTGGGTAACTTCCTCTGTCTTGCAATCCATGAATTTACACGAAAAACTTTGTCCATATTTCCCTCAATTTCAGATGCTGGCTGGCCCAGTACCCCTTCCAGAGCCTCAGAAATCAGCTGCTTTAAATCTTCTTTACCATTCTCCTTTAAACCCCTGATTCTAATAGCATACTGCATCTGATGATACTGAACAAGGCTCAATTCTCCATCCATTTTATCCCTTATATTTTCATTTTCTAATACCTTTGCTTCTAATATAGAGTTCTTTTGACTGAGATCCTCCACTTTTACATCCAGCTGTTGCACACATTCAGCTACGGATTTAACCATAGACAAGATGTCCACCCTCATTGCTCTCAACTTCTCTTCCATCTTCTTCTCCAATTTCTCCATTTTCTCCTCCAGCTTTTTCAAGTTTTCATCCATCATATCAGACATCAATTGTGCATGCTTTCCAAGAGCATCTTGTAAATCCTTAAGCGTCAATACCGGGGGAGATGCAGGAGGAAGCAAAGCTTGCAATGAGGTCTCCTGCACCAGGGAAGACCCCGCATTCTGAAGAGCTTTAGAAGTTTTAGCCGCCATCTTCCCCCACTTTCACTTATTACGCACTTTCACTTTAAAGCTATAAAATCCATTGAGCTAGAGAGTAAAAATAAAGAGTCCACTTCACCTTGACCTCCTGTACCGCTCTGCCTGCGTCTTGATAATCAAAAGTATTTCCTTTTGGCAGGGGTGGTTGCTAACGCCTGGCTCTGCTCCAAAAATCCCGGAGCAGAGGCGCTGCGCAGCTCGGAGCAACCCAGGCTTCGGGGGGGGCTCATCCTTCAGCCGCCCAAGCTCTCAGCTCCAGCGGCCCCGGAGAGCTCAACCCCTACCTGGGGCCTCACCCCCTCCTCTTCTCCCGAGGAGGGGGCTTCAATGAATCTAAACAGCTGATCGGCGCTGTTTACGATGGAAAAACACAGCTGCGGAGCGGGCAGCCCGAAAACGGCTGTCTTTGGCGTCGCGTCGCCACCGGAAGTTACATTGTGTTTTCTTTGCATATCTATAAATCTCAGAATGATTTTTGATTGAAATTATTGTTGATAGATCAATGGAAAATAAGCAAAGTAATAAAATAAGAACAAGTTATTTTTTATAATTGTTTGAAAAGCAAAGAAAAGCAATGAGGCAAGAGCTATGCTTTTCCATTTTTATTTGCTTTTGACTGACATATTTTCTTAATTTTTGAAGGGGTTTTCTCTCTTTTCCACTTGGAAAAGAAGCCAACTGAATTAAGTAGATCAATCAGGATTAAACAGAGGAGGCAGAGTGAATTTATTATTTCCTTGTAAAAATGGGTTTAGATTGTATTTATATAGCATCACCATGGATTTAATTTTAGGCAGAATGAGATAATTTTCTGTTTTGGCTTTTGACCTCCACAATTTATGGAAAAGCTATGATTTCTTTAAGCCTAGTTCTTGAAATAAAAATCAGTAGATTTTCATTTAAACTTCTTTATATAAAATTGGTACTGTAAAATACTACTTATGGACTGAGGTTTGATTTTCCATTTCCCCTAGAAAGTATTTATTTTTAATTTTATTTGTCTAAATTCTACTGAAGGAAATAGTTTTGTCAACTACATTACTAAATTCTGGAGAGGATTCTGAAAAATGCCCTCCTTTTTATACAAACCTTGGTGTATAAATTTCAGCAGTTGAGTTCACTAAACATGCTGGGTTAAGCCCGAAGAGATCGTATACTGGTTTAGTTGGATATGCAGACCAGTTCTTGAATGGAATTTTCTCTGTAGGATGCCAAATTAGCTTGAGCATCAAGCTATTTTGGTGCTTGGGGAAAGAATGTTTGTTTGTCCTCTGCGAACATATTTTGGGCTAGTCGTCCCTGAAACTGTTTATGAGGAAATTAACCAAATACCTCTTCCAATTTACCAGTGGATGCACATTTCCTTATCACATTTTAGCGTTAAAACATCCTGGAATATAGTGGAGATAAAGGATTTAGAAAAGCATGAAGTCATCAAGTTTTATTATATGTCTTATGTTAAATTATAATAATATTGTCTGCAAAATTTTATTTTTATTTATTTTATTTTTATTACATTTATATCCCGCCCTTCTCCGAAGACTCAGGGTGGCTTACAAGCTTAGCAGTAGCCTTCATTCTATGTATATGCCTGCTTGTTAGGGCTTTCACACACACCCCAAGCGGCATTATTACAAAGTCAGCTTATTGCCCCCAACAATCTGGGTCCTCATTTTACCTACCTCAGAAGGATGGAAGGCTGAGTCAACCTTGGGCCTGGCGGGATGCGAACCTGCACTAATTGCAGGCAGCTGGTGTTACTTAAGGAGGCATTAGCCCACTGCTCCACCAAGGCTCTTTTTTTTGCTTTATGGAGCGGCCAAAACTCAACCCATAAACTCTGCAGATGTATTCCCAACTGCAACACTCTGCTTGTACTGTGCTTGCTTTGTCCATATTTTTTTTTACAAATGCTTAGTCAAACATAAATAGTGATACCAATGTCTCCCAGAAAGGAATAGACATTATACAAGGAGAACCATGTAGGATATAGTGTTAAAAACCACTTCTATTTGCTGAGACTTGAGATTGCCTGACATCTTTTAATGTATGTGACAGGTTCACCAATTTTTCACTCAATGGTGCTGTTTAATTCACAGTAATAATCTTATTTCACTCAAAATCTTCCACTTTGAAATCTGTTCCTGGGGGGTTGAAATTCGTTCATATTACTTTGTTCTTCTTTTGAGTCCTGATGCCAAGCTTCTGTTAATTCCATTAATATACGATGCCACACATTACATTGCATACAAGTGGACATCATCTGCCAGTAATCCCCCTTATGTTTAATTAATAAACATAAGTTAGGGTAGATTTTAACATATCACAATTGTTAATTCTTAAGGGGCTTGTAATGTATCTTGCTTATAACTTACATCAGCATAGTCAACTTCTCTTCCACTCCTTTTCCCCCCATACTTCATCCCAATATAAATCTTAAATTGTTTTAGCCACTCCATCCATCTCATAAAACAAGCTACAGCTCCCAAAAGCATATGCCTTTTAATAAACTCTGTTAACCAGAAAAGATGCTGATTTTTTTTGCCAGAGAGGGATAAAACAGAGTAATGATCCAGGAAGCCCTGAAAGATTAGTACTAATATTAATATTAGTATTAGTATAATGTTTCTCATGCTGGCTGGGGAATTCTTGGGCTTGAAGTGCACACATCTTAAAGCCAAGTTTGAAAAACACTAGCTGAATGGTACCAAGTGGCCAAAAGCAAATTCAATAGGAAAAAAAAGAACAGATGCCTCAAATGTGCTTTTCCAAAAGGCAACTGGACTTTCTTGGTTTTTTCCTTGAAAACATTTCATTTCTCATCCAAGAGCATTCTTCAGAACTAAAGAAGCAAAACATTTTGAAGGGGAAAAAACCAAAACACCCAAGGCAGTCCAGCTGCCTTTTGGAAAAGCACCTTTGGGACAACCATGCCCTGGATGATTGAGAACCTCCATGGACCAAAGGAGCAGATGGAGCTTCCTATTGATGCTGTTAAGATCACTGCCTCTTGAGATATTATTCAAAAATGTACCACACCACCTTTTCCTTCTATTCTAAAGTATGGTGCCATTTAAAGATTTAGTAGCATAGGAGTTTCTGAATTCTTTTTTAAAAAGGAATTATGGATTTGGCAATAAGACAACGATCACAAAGGAGACTATTATAACAACAATAAAATATATAATAGACCGAATATCAATGAAAACTTGAAATAACTAATTGGTTTGTAAAAGGGATCAAATAGAAGTAAAAACCATTGTCCAAAAAATAGCATCAAAATGATACCTCTGTTGTCTTCCTACTGTAATTTTCCCTGAAAGATAATAATAGACCAAGATGTGAACAAGTAGTCCATTCCCTTCCCTACCTCCTCCTTTTACAACTTTTGCTACAATATCTAAATCGAGAGAATAATTCTGCTTACTAAGAAAGACAGGCTTTATAAACTGAGGGTTCCTGCTGACTTCTATATTCTGGCTTGTTTACAGTGGGCTTCCCTAGTCGGTGTCAATCAAGCAATGATGAGCTTTCAGGCTAAATAATCAGGATGCAGTTTTCTGATGTTCTGACCTTTCACCGGGAGCTTTGGCTGCCATCTTCAGAGGCAGAGCTCAATACTTATAGTTAAATTTGTTTTGTGAAAAAGCTACCCCTACAATGAGCAAGGCCTGCTGTTTTTCTTTCTTAATATGAACAGTAGCTCATGACATAAATGTTTCCCATAACATCATATGCAAAGCCATGCAGAGTCATGCTCTTCAGACCTTGTCAAACAAGCTAAAATAACCCAGTGGAAATAACTGTGGAACTCAACAGGCACAGACTGTCAATAGGGCATTGTAGTCGAGGCTTCTGCGGAGGTCACAAATAGACCAATACAGTCAGGATGCTTAGTTGTAGCCTTATACCTTGTCCTCTATATGAGTCTATGCGAGTCATCTCATGTGTCTGTTCAAGAGCAGTTCTCTCTTCCTGGGATATCGAATCATGAACGCTAATTCAAAAACTATGCACAAAGTGTTGGAATGTTTCTTTGATAGTGATTCTATTTTTAATGATTAAACACTTCATGGTCGTGCTCATCCTAGGCAAAGTCTGAATGGCCATTTTTGGCTTTTGGTACACCGGTTACCAAAAGTGACAGAGAAGCTGCTAGACACTCATGTTTTTGTTATTGGTAAAAGCATAGATAGATAGATAGATAGATAGATAGATAGATAGATAGATAGATAGATAGATAGATAGATAGATAGATGATAGATAGATAGATAGATAGATAGATAGATAGATAGATAGATAGATGCGTGTACGTATGTACGTACATTTGGATGAGAGAGAGAGCATGGCTGAGTTCACATTTATGACTTTTTAAGAAAGCATTTTTTCTTTTTTATTGCATTATTACAAATCTTGATACATTATGTTATTTCAATACAGTGTTACTTATTTGGTGTAATTAAATTTTTGATATTCTGTTACTTAGATACCTCAAAGTATATATTCTATCAATATTAATTACAATTTATGTTATATTATGAGCATTATAATTTTTTTAATACAAATTTAAATATAGCACTAGAAAGAAAGATAACCAGCTGTGACATACATTGGAATATTTGTTACGTAATGAAATATTTGGAATATTTGTTACGTAATATTTGTTACGTCTTAAGCTAAATTACTTGATATTGAAATCTCCATTGTATTGTTTCTTGGTATATTTGTTGGCATGTATAAATCTGCATGTATTGTTTGCCCAACATTAAACAATATGATCATTTATCCTAGTATAGGAACCAGACTGCATGTGTTCCTAGCCTGTGTTAAATCATAATGTAAGTTGGTTTGTTTAGTTTGATGTTTGGAATTTAAGCTGCACGTGTCTGGAATGAAAAAGAGAAACAGAATTTAAAATCATAGGTTTGGAAAGAATAAAATGCATCAAAATTTTCCAACCTCCGCAATTAAAAGGTACCCAAGATAAATCTAAAAGCTATTAACTCTGGTGGATGAATGTCTGACATCACAGGTTATATTAAAGTAAATTACTCTTGGATATCATTCATTTAATTCCATAAATTATACCTCTTGAGATTAGTTTTAGGCTATGTATCAAGACACACATTTTTTTAGGTGATCTCTTGGATCTTGTAGGACAATGTGTCTGTCTGAAAAGATTGCTTCAGCTGCTGAAAGTTTGTACAGTACTGCAGCTCCAACAGGCGTGAACGCTGTGATTCTCATTTAACCCAGAACTTGCACAATAGCAGCCGGGCAAAACTGAGGTCAGATCAGCAAAAATAGCTCACAGTGCAAGTGGAGAGTGAGTCAGGATAGAAGCAGCAGGGGCCAGAGCTAGGAATTTCATTGGAGTTATTTTGTCTGTAGCAAAAGCAGTTGCCCAGTGTTAGAGATCAGCTGCCCAGAGTTGAAGATAAATGCCCAGTTGAAGCCAGCTCCTAGTGACACATTCACAACTATTGAAATATGCTACTAGCATGCAGAACTCTGAAACTAACCTTTTTCTTATGCTGTCACAAGCACAATAAATGGTCACCAGCTCCTGGGTCATAGATGTCCCACTCCGCACAGTTCAATTATGTGAACTGATTAGATAAGGACTCCCCAGATAGCTCAGACAAAGATAAGCCACCCAATTTTAAATTTAATACTGGTTACATAATTGATTCATGGATAGTCGCTTGCCCCCAAAGTCTTATTAAAGAGTCAGTACTATAGATCATTTTTTCTGAAATGGTGCTATTGCTGCTAGGTTAACCTTGATTAGATTTACAATATTAGGTCACTGATACACTTTTGCTATATATGAGCTGGTCTCTCCTGATGTGTTTCCTCAATATATAGATTGATCAATATTATTTCATAAAGTCAGAGTTTAATGAAAAATTAAGCTGAATGATTGTGTAGTATGTATTATTCTCTTTTTGTCCTAAGTCTGTTGGGATTTGGTATTTTTTCTTATTTTAATTTTTTATAATGTGACTAAAACTGGATCCAGTATGCCAGGTGTGATGTTACTAAGGCTTTGTAAAATGATAGTAGTACTTCCTATGATCTTGATTCTGTCTCTTTGTTAATGCATCCTAGGATTGCATTGGCTTTTTTTGGCTGCTGTGACACAATACTGGCTCATATTTAAATGATTGTCTATTAGGACTCCATGATCCATCTCACAGTTACTGCTATTGAGCCAGATTTAACATAATCTGTACCTGTACTTTGGGTTTTTCTTTCCTAAGTGTAAGACCTTACTTTTCTCTACATTGAATTTCATTTTGTTGGATATTTATATTGGTTTCTAAGGTAGCTATCAAAATTTTTAATCATTTGACAAATTGCAGGTCATATTAATCTATTTCTGTGATTACAACTATGTGTGATGGTAGTATATACATATAGATTCATCTGATTTGTGGGATATAAGTTATATAAAGCCTTTATTAATTCATGCAATGAATTAATTGACTGTTGTACCACTGTAATGGTATCCATCTGTGGCAGGGATTTTTCCCTCTCCTTCCAAGCATTCCTGATTTCTGCTATAGGAGACATGGGCGAAACACTCTGGAGCAAATCTGGGATGCCTGCAGGAAAAAAGGAAGCAAAGAGCCAGGTCTCACTGGAAATCTCCTTGCATAAAATTCCATGAGGCCAGTCTTTCATGCTGTTAATCTTTCTAAAGCTATTTTTTTTAAAAAAGAAAATAGCTGTATAAGCAAGAATATTAGTTTGAAAACAGGCTTTAAATATGAGGTAATATATCAGTGACAAACATTCTAAAAAGAAATTATATAGAAAGCCTGAAATAAAGTGGTTTTGAGAATCATTTGTGTAAAAAGGAATGATTCCTTTAATAAATAAAAATAATGAAATTACATTAATTTTTAAAAAGTTGTTGCCATTGGCGTTAAAAATCAAACACAATAACATTATTTTTAAAAATTGTTGCCTCTTGAAATATTATACTGTCCTGCATTTCCAGGTAAGAAATGGGCTTCTTATTTCTAGTTAAAATGAGGAAAGGAAAGAAAAGTGGGTGGTGGGGTATTGCAATGCAACAGAAGGATAATCCCCAATAGGCAAGAACATTTGTCTTACAGATATTTGAATCATATCTGTCGGATATCTGCCTATATTTGCCAACTATGGCCCTTTTTATGATGTTATTACAGTCAAAACACACTATATGGAATAAAATATTATTTTATTTTTATTTCTCTACACCTATACAAATTATTTGCACCTATTTGTACCTACCTATACAAATGAGTAGCCAACATCCCAGAAGACAGACTCAGGATCCAGATGGATCTCAATAGGCTAGTTCACTGGGCCCTATCCAACAATAGAAAAAGCGAGGCAAGAAAAATCAAAAGTGCCGGTACAGACTAAGTGAAACCTGGCTCAACACTAATAACAGCAAGATGGATCTTGGAGTCCTAGTAGGCAACCATCTAAACATGAGCCAACAGCATGCGGTAGCAAGCAAACAAGCCAGGGCAATCCTAGGTTGCATTAACAGAGGGATAGAATCAAGATCACATGAAGTATTGGTACCGTTCTACAAAGCCTTGTTAAGACCACACTTAGAATATTGCATCCAGTTTTGGTCACCCCAATACAAAAAAGGTATTAAGACTTTGGAAGGAGTTCAGAGAAGAGGAGCCTAGAAACTCAAAAGAGTTAAAAAATGATTAGGGGGCCTGGAAACTAAAACATATGAAGAATGATGGCAGGGACTGGGTATACTTAGTGTAGTGAAAAGATGGACCAGGGGTGACATGATAGCAGTCTTCCAGTACTTGGAGGGCTGCCACAAGGAAGAGGGGGCCAACTTATTTACCAAAGCACCTGTAAGCATGACAAGAAACAATGGGTGGAAAACGAACCAAGGAGAGATGCAACCTAGAACTAAGGAGAGAATTCCTGACAGAACAATTAATCAGTGGAACAAATTGCCTTTGGAAGTTGTGGGTGCTTCATTACTGAAGGTCTTTAAGAAGAGATTGGATAGCCATTTATCAGAAATAGTATAGGTCTCCTCAGTGCTTTTTTTGTAAAAGAAAAAGGTGCCGGAACTCACACATGTCATACAACCCGCCTTGCCTACCCTACAAGGTTCCATCCAAAAAAGGTGCCGGAACTCCGTTCTGAGTGTTCTATGAGAAAAAAAGCCCTGGGTCTCCTACAAGAGCAGGGGATTGGGCTAGATGTCCTCCAAGGTCCCTTCCAACTCTGTTACTGTTACTGATTTTCCTCAAAACTATCTGTGAGAGTTTTCATGTAATCCTTAACTGGGTAGCTAGCCATTTACTTTATCCACCACTTCTTCCATACCAAATTTAGTGTTTGCAGTGGATGGTCCATCATAACTACAAACCGGAGTTAAGCATCCCAGAAATAATGACATAGTGATATTTTTCTTTTTTTTTTGTTTTTATTTTAATAATTGTTTTAAAGTTGGAAATTGGTATGCGTTGGCCTCTTTCATCTTTTTTTCTGAGAATAGGCATGCTATTGAACCCAAGCACTATGCTGGAACATATCTTTAAACTCTTAAATAGCATGAGAGCCAAATTTATGAAGAAATGCTTTCCTCCCTATTTGCCTGTCTGTGCATTAAAATAAACCAGGGAAGCCCCTATACTTAGTTCCATTGTCATGAGTTCTGCATTCATGGAGGACAGGGCCTTTTCTGGGAAGCCTGCTGTACAGAGAGCTACACCTAGGATCCCTTGTTTTTTGCTCAAACATTTTAAATTCTTTATAGCTGGGTGAAAAATCTTTCATTTTTGCCTCTGGATTACAATATATTGTGATCAGTAAAACGTGATCCAATACTTCATTATTAAATTACTGTAAATTACATAAAATATTATTTGTTAGATTTCTATGACCACCTTATCAAGAAACTTAAGATGGCACTGTTTGTTTTAAATGTTATTTTAATATTAATTATTAGATTTTTGTTTATCTCCCTGAAATCCACTTTGGATAAAGGCACAGCACAGCGGTAAGTAAAGTTAATAATAGATCCTTTTTTATTTTCCTTTTCTTCTCAGACATTGCTAGAAAGATTAGTGCATACTTAAATTGGGTGTTCTTTTTAGTCATTTGCCAGGTCCTTTAAAAAAAGAAAGGAATGTAGCTAAACATAACAAGTCCATCCCAGGAAAAAAAATCCAGCTAAGAGATGGGGCATAGGATCTTCTCAGGCGGTACAATAGAAGACATTTACAAATTCAGTGCAATTACAGAATTTTAATTATTTAAACTGATGTGTTGCGACACTTTCTGGGCCATTCACATAAGGCAAAACTGAACCAGCAGAATCTTTAACTGGACTGTTTGAAGTGTCAGACTTCCTTTAATTCAGTTTAATTATTGACTGAAAAAAATCTATTAATTTTTAGCTAAGCAGTATTTGGCTCTCAGCTGCTCATTGGCTATAGCATGGTTTAGATCAGTAATAGCAATTGAGAAACAGAATCAAACTTTATTTTACCACCTAAGAACACTGCAAAATTCAACCTCAAACATTTGAGCCTGTACATTTTTCTTTTAGATTGGACTATCAAAGGGTTGGCCATAAAGCAAAAATTCTTAGTTTAGGTCAAGATCCATGGCCAAATGATCTAATAGCAAAAAAAGTGATGTCTACACCAAAATATATAGTGAGTTTGAACAGTTCTGCCACAAAGGAGAAATATAAACTTAATGACTTTATCATGTTACCTTATAGTCTTTGTGATTGGAAATGCAAACGCAAATAATGGAATTAAGTTGAATTGCCAGCAGGTTTTGATTACTATAGTTAATGAATTTCCCAAAATGTTTGCATTATTTGAATTTGCATTATTTGTAGTGATACTTCTATGCAGGGCTTTTTTTCTCATAGAACGCTCAGAACGGAGTTCCCTCACCTTTTTTGGATGGAACCTTGTAGGGTAGGCAAGGCGGGTTGTATGACATGTGTGAGTTCCGGCACCTTTTTCTTTTACAAAAAAAGCACTGCTTCTATGGAAAATATGGTAATTAGTTGCAGTTCAACATAAAAAGGAAATGAACATTTTAAAACATAAATTGTTATATGGATATTAATGAAATATTGTAGTAAATATACTACAATATACAATATTGTAGAAAAAATATATAATTTAAATGCATGGTTAACTCAGAGCGTAGTTATAGAAAAGAAAAGAAAAGAAAAAAATTCAGGCATTCCAACATCTTGTCCTATTTTAAGGTTGCTATAAACCTGTTCATATTGGTCAATTATGTCAAATTTTTGCTCTAATGTAATAATGAGCCTCTTCTTTTTTTAAACTTACACAGTTTTCCTCTGAAGATCCTCTAAATCTTCCTTTTCATCATTTTGTGCACACTCAAATTGCGCACACACACAGAGTCTAAAATTGCAACTGCAACTGCTAGCCTCAATTCTGCACAAGTTAGTCTTACATTAATTGAATTAATTTAATTTGAAGTTGCACTAAGTGTGACCTGGTTTCAGTTTTCAAATTCACGCTATCTCAAATATTGCATTCAAATGTGCACTAACCATGATCTACTGTACCTGTGACAAAGGTTTGTTTTATTTTTATTTTATTTCATTCCACTTTGACACCATCTGACACCAAACAACTTTGGGTGATGCACAACATCACCCAGATGAAAAGAAGGTAAACAATAAATCTACAAAGAACATGTAACAATAGTATAACAAGATGGCAGAAGCACTGTTCAAGACAACATGTCATATACACACAAGGGGCTCAAAGGCTTGGGAGAGGAACGAAATTTTTAAGGCCCCCTGGAACATCATCAGGGCAGGATGTCAGGGGAAACCTTATACTGGACGGCAGGTTCTGCAACAGTGAAGGCACATTTCCAGGATCCTGATAGATGGCACTGCTTGGTCAAAGGAGGCCAGGGCACACCAACCCTGCTAGATTGAATTGGCAGGCTGATACCATAAAAAATGGCCCTTCAAGTAACCAGCTCCTATGCCATGTAGGACTTTACAGACCACAATCAGAAGGGTCAATGAAAAAGCAGAGAGAGGGAAATGAGATGAGTTTTTACTCATCAGATTTCCAATATACCAGGTTTCTAGTTTCCACAAAGAATTGGAAAAGAGTCCAGAGGCTTGGTCAAGAGTCAACTTTCCCACTTTCCTGCTACCCATCCCAGCCCTGCTTTACCAGGCAGAGCCCAATCATCCCATTGATCAGCTATCTTAGTGTTAGGTTTTGACAGATGGCTAAATCCATAGATCCAGCGATCTGTCAAAGCGTGCCTCCTCCCCCTTCCCCATCCCATGTTAAGAAGTGATGGGTGTTCGGTGAGGGAGGAGCCAGGGGAAATCAACTAATCCCTTTCTGTAGCTTGACTTACACAGAGTGGATAAGGAAGTGAAGAGAACTGGGACACAATCCTGAACTCCTGTCCCTGTTCATAGAATAGGTAGCAGCCATGATAAGAGGGCTTTTGCAGAACATTTTGTGCACCAGTGGCACTCCTTTCTGGACTGGGGAGCATTGCTCAGGGCGAGTCACATCTTATTCACCACCTGAGACAAATGGTGCGATATGCTTCACATAGGGTTGTTCTTGAAGACCATCCAGAAACTGCAACTTGCCCAAAATGAGACACTATAGGAAGCTATTACCCCCATGTTATACATTTGCTCTGTGAGATGCAGTGGCTTCCATTGTGCTTCTGGGTGGATTTCAAGTTGCTGGCTTTCCCTTTAAAGCTCTTCTTTCCATGGGGCCAGGCTGCATGAGTGCCTCTTTTAAGTTGTTTCTACATATCCCACCGTGTTTGATGGGAGGGCTTGCTCCACCTAATGGGACAGAGGGTTAGGGTTAGGGACATTGTACCTCTCAAGATCAGACTGGCCCTGACCTGTTGAGCTTTCATGAAACACCAAAAACATGGATGTGCTCCAGAGTATGAAGTTTGGGGGTTATTTGGCCTGTCCCCAGGGGTCATTTTGCTGATTGCTTTGGGTTTGTTCTTGCTGTAGACTCATTATGTTGCATGGATATTTTCAGTGCTTTTTTTGTAAAAGAAAAAGGTGCCGGAACTCACACATGTCATACAACCCGCCTTGGCTACCCTACAAGGTTCCATCCAAAAAAGGTGCCAGAACTCCGTTCTGAGCGTTCTATGAGAAAAAAAGCCCTGGATATTTTTAAAAAAATGTTTTAAAGCTATCATGAGCTGCTCAGAATCTCATCTGTGACATGGGCAGCTATATAAATCAAATAAATAAATGTTGAAAGTGTTGTTGTCACAGAATAACATAGTCTTGTGGATAGGTAATGGGTATATAAAATTATTATTATTATTATTATTATTATTATTATTATTATTATTATTATTATTATTATTATTATTATTATTATCAATAAATATTAAGCTAAAGAAGCTTTATATCAGAAAGGATGCTTGGAAGAGCTCAATGAGATGCATACAACTATGGCTTTTTCTATGGTATTCTCAAAGCTGTTAATGCTTCGTTATCATCCAGTTATTTACTACATTAGCCGGGGAGGGTTGTTGTTAACTGAAAAAGATAGCATGATGAAGACAGTCGCCTTGTGGTGAGATGAGTGGCAAACAGTTTTAATAAATGAAGAAAATAAATAAGCCATCAGCAGCAATTACATAGTTCTACAACAGACCTTGTCCTACTTTAGCATAACATTTATCATTATAGCTGAGTATCAAAAAACATAACTATTGATCTTTGTTAGAAGAAATCAGTGGCATTTCTTTTTAATATCCTCAGGTCTCTCAGGAATGTTATTTTCCCAGTTTTCTGAAATTTAATTTAAATTCTCTGTAAGGGTCCTGAAAAGCCTTCCTTAGCTGAGCATAAATGAAATCTGCAATGAATTACTGCTGAAAACTATAGCTAACCATTTTCTGGTAACATTAGAGCTTGGCTGTAGTCCAGATCCTGACTCCTAGACAGGGACAGCTAAGCTCTGACAGGAGTTTAAGATACAACAGGAGACATCTGAGACTGAAACATGTTTGGGGAGATACCTCAGCAGCAACATCTGTGCCCAGGAGTCAGATTATCCTCCTGCAGGAAAGATCCATGTGAACAATGCCGTTTCCCAGCCCTATGTGGCGAGAAAACCCAAAAACTAGGAAGATCTAACATTGTGGCAAAGCCTGAAGGGGCATCAAGGAGTAATCATCCATAGTCCGTAACCATCTTCATCTTGTAGTCAACCAGGGTTTGTTTTTTTCAACCTTTTTTTCTTTTTGTGTAAATTTGAATGATGAGACTCCCTTTCTTCTCTACAAATATTACAGAAGCAGAAAAATGGTTGTAAGTAGATGAGCCCGACTTTACAAGGTGGTGGGCAAATTGCCACACACAGAGCTCCTTTTCTACAATCCTCCTCCCTCCCCCCACAACCATGTTCCTTTGACAAAATTGGTCGGCAAAAATGCTAAAAATTAGTTTAATGATTGTTATTTTCTTTGGAGGGTTTTTCTGTGTAAACAAAAAACAAAAAACAAAATAGGTGAATTAAACCTACACAGAATGAAGATTATGTTTCGTGTGGTGGTTAAGGTACTAGAGTAGAAAAGCATGAAACTGCCTTAAGCACAAAGCCAGCTGGATGACTTTGGGCCAGTCACTCTCTTTCAGCCCTAGGAAGAAGGCAAGGCAAACCAAGAAAACTGAATAGACTTGTCCAGGCAGTCTCCTGGAGTTGAGACTGAAACCAAGACACACGCTCAAATCTAAAAAGGCTGAAGACATCTATTTTGCTTTAAAATAAATTCAGTACAATAAAGACAACTTGCCCCCAAGTATGCCTGCCCCAGAAATGTCAGCATCTCAACACTATTTGCCCTGTGCTGCTAAGATAAGAGAGGGAGGGAGGGAATGATTGCAGAAGGGTTGCCCTTTCCTGCTTTCAAGGCTAGGGAGTAATTCAGTCTTTGGATATTTACGTTGGATATTAAACTTTGGAAGTTCTACTTGAAGTCAACTGATGGCACTTCCACAGAACAGGTTATGTGACTTCACAAAAGGACTGAATAACTGTGTAGCTCTATGTGAAGCAAGAACTAAGGGACTAAAGCGGTTGGTTGAGGAATTCTGGGAACTGAAGGTCTTAAAAATCTTAAAATTGCTACTTTTGAAAAACGCTGGACTAGACAATTCCGTTCATATTACTGCCCAGTTTAGTTCTCCGCATGCCAAGGAAAGGGCCAGGTTAAGGCCACTGTTTCTTATGGTGCTCAGTTCCTCCCTGCGTGGAAGGAATTTTTAATGTAAAGAAACAGAATGTGGGTAGACTCCTTGGTGGCTATGCAGGAGTGTTCATAGGGCATGATCAAAAAGGTCAGAATGGCAGCTGTAGAGGTACAGTCGAAGTTCTGCCTGTTTTTTATACGCATCACACACAGAATTGGGAGTCTTGATTCTACCATCACAACTACCATCTTGACTTTTTTTTTTTACTACTGTATACTCTGCTGACACACCTGTGGCTATGTGTCCCATTTTACCAGGCAGATTAAAAGGTGAACTCATTGGTACAAAAAAACAGGAAATAAGAGTACATTGTAGCACAATTTTGCCAGAATGTCCGCTACAATGGGTTTTCTGTAGGAACAAGCGAAAATCCTTTGATTTCTTTGACCCCTAATTTTCTTTTCAAACAAACAGAATGCTATGTAGCCCCACCTTAATAAGAAATGGAAAATAAGACTACCAGATTCATACATCCAAAGCCTTGCTAAATCCACAGTAAGAGTTTGAGATGCTCTACCAATCATGTATTCCATGTCATCCACAGTGATCCACAAATGATTGTCACAAAATCATAAGTTATTGGAGTATGTTGACCCAAAGAACCCATGTTTTATACCCATTGCAGGTTTGCAATATTTGCAAATATAGCTTGCTTGGTTACAACTCTCCCTCTCTGAAACAGTGACACACCACTGTTGGTCATCTTACTTTCAAATAATCCTGTTATCACACTTCCTCTCTGAATGCAGCCACTTTTCTTTATGTATTAGTTAGGACAGCACCCAGAAAGCAGTGCATAGCTCCTCACTCTCTTAATGTGGCAGCAAGGACCAGGTCTACTGCTCCGTGAATAAATATTTGCCATTTCGTATCCCTGTTCAAGGTCAGCGGCCATCAAGCGCCTCTGTCAACGTGCAATTACTCCAAATTCCAGCCTGATTAACGGCTGGTCTCCTTTGTCTTGGGAAAAGCCAGCTGCTTAACCCTTCAGAGATCAGCTATAGCAAAGCCGCAAAGCGCTGGTCCTAAGAAAGGTTAGAGGGAGGGGCACAATATTGAAGGGGTTAACCCTTGAGGAAGCAACTGAAGCTGATTGGTCAGTAAAAAATGAATTGAGGGCTTCCCATTTATTACTAGGGAAACATTACAGAGCCAGGTACAGCCGCAGACCAGTGTAGAGCAGGCGGCACTAAGTCTGGGGTAACGGAGGATCCTACCAGATCCTTTGCTATACTGAAAAGCCTTCATATATACAGCCAGGATGCCCTTCAGTTTTCCAAAGTTGAGATCTTATCTGGGAAAATGAAGCAGCTGACTTTAACTGTCCCAAGTCACTCTACTTGTTCAACAGGAGCTTCCAGTTTGCCTAGTTTCTGTTGTTAGAGGAATCTCATGCAGTTTATTTACATAACATCAGAGATGGACTTTAAAAGAACAAAGAAACAGCCCTGGGATTTTTTATGCTCTGCCAACTTGGTTTAAATTTACAAAGATGAACTGCATATTCAGGATGTGTCAATAGTTTAGGAATATCTGATCTAAGCCATCTCCTCATCATATCCTCTTCCTTAAGAAACCAAGAATTGGTTTGAATTGGTTTGAATTGAATCCCTTTAATATATACCAGATATTAAGTGGTCTATTGATATTAATCATTGGCCTAATCTACCCTCTTCTATCTTGAACTGAAGAGTTTGTGCAGCTAAACGTCATAGCATAAGAATGTTCTCCCAGGGACAGTTTGCCTGGTGCCTATGTTGCGTTCCTTTTGGTGCCAGGCTGGGAATATTTTTGTTCTCCCACGCCTGTTTAATACTTGCTATTTCAATAAAATGAATGATGGTTTTAGGACTATTTTTAAAAGAAAGGTTTTCTTGCTTTTCTTGTAATAATATTCTTTTTTTAAAAAAAATCCGTTTTTTATAATGCCTAACGGTTTTATATGAGAATCTGATTAGCAATAAAAATAGTAATACTAGATATCATACTAGATGATTTTTAACCAGGATAATTTGAACATGAATAGAACAATAATTGGATTGTGTTAGAACTCATACTTTTGAGATTTCCTGGTTTTACAAGTCTTTAAAAAATGCAGTTGGTTGAAGCAGTTTAAATTTTAACAGCTGCCTAATAGTATTTTTTTCAGTGTAAGTATTTGATATTATTGTCTTGTTGTATTATTGTTTTTCCAATGTAACATTGGGAAATAGTAGCCAGAGATATAAGTCTTACATTTCTAGGCTGCTTCATGCCAAGTTTGTTTATGTACATGTCAGTATAAAACATCTGTGCTGCAAAAAGACAAGGTAGCAAAAGAATACAGAAAAATCTAGCTTTTTGAAATCATCCAGTAGTTGTCTAGATTTCTGCATTGTATATATGATTGCCTATCCTGTATGATCATGTATGTTAAAGGCATGGGGAAAGGAGTGAGCGGCTTGGGAGATCTTTTGCTTTCACATTTAAGGCAGTTGCCTCCCTTGCCTTCACTATATTTATGTTATACTTCAGCGAATCACATATACTACAACTGAAAATACATTTGTTCTGTATATACTATAGTCTTACAGGTATACATTACTTTTTTCTTGCTGCCTTTGTATTGAGTTGCCTTGATTCCTGGCAATTGCCTCAACTAGTCCTTGCAGTTTTCTTGGCAAGGCTTTTTAGAAGTAATTTGCCCTTAGAGAGAGAGAGAGAGAGACTAGCCTAATATTAATGCATTAACTATTAACTCATAAACACCATATATTGAGGGGGGGGGGTTATCATGGTGTGATCTTTATATTTGTTATAAAATCCCCTGCCAGCTGAGGTCCATTTTCATTATTATGAGCCATAGTCTTCCCAAGTCTATAGAGCATGTCTTTATTTTAATCTGAATTTCTATACATACATTCTTGAATCTCTTAAAGGCTTATTGTTTAGCTACTGAATCTAGGTTCACTTTCCTAGGAATCTCTGGCCGACTCAGCAAAATGCAGACCAGAGTGCTATCTCTTTCATTTTAGTATGGTTCCAAAGTTCTTTTTTTTTCACCACCTCTTGTGTTTTGGAGTCTCTTTATTTGCGAGGAATAAAGAGACTAAAGTTGTCCTTTGCCTTGGGCAAAATAATACAGAAACATGGAGTGTTTTCCAGATCTTTTGTGTACTCTTCCAGGTATTTGTTCACTGCTCTAATATCTCAAACTTAGAATATAGAATAATGGGGTTGGATGGGATCTTGGAGGTCTTTTAGTCCAATTCCTACTCAAGCAGGAGACCCTATCATCCCACACAAATGGCTGTCCAGTTTCTTCTTGAAAACCTTCAGTGACAGAACACCAACAACTTCTGGAGTAAGTTGTTCCATTGATTAACTGTTCTCTTTGTCAGGAACTTTCTCCTTAGTTCTAGATTTGATCTCTCTTTAATGATCCTCCATCCATTTTGTCCTACTCTTGGGTGCTTTGGAGAATAGGTTGACCAGTTTTCTAATACTTGGTCCCTCAAGTACTAGAAAACTGCTATCATATCATGTCCTTCTCTAGACTAGACATACATAGTTCCCTCAATCGTTCATCATATAGTTTAGCCTCCAGACCCCTTATCATCTTTGTTGCTCTTCTATGCACTCTTTTCTTGTCCTATATGAGAGGAATGGGGATTAGACTTAGCAGATTCTAGTGTTGATCATTGCATTGGTTCCCAGAAAATGGGAGATGGAATGCTTGACAATTGCACATGCATATATGACAGAAAGAGAGATCTCTTGCCCTTTTTTTAAAGCTAGTGACATGGGTGCGTGTGGAATAATGAATGGCCATCTTTCAAAAAAGTTCTCATTGGTCGGGTTTTTTTTTCAACAGAGTAGATGGGCACTATCATACCAAATTCCACGTTTCCTTTAAAGGAATCACGTGCGTAGGTTTAAATATGGGAGAAAAGCAGAAAAGAACACAGCTTTTTAAAATAGTGATATGTCTTCAATGCAGGTCAAAGAGCTAGTTCATTCTGGGTGATCTTGAACAAACTTAACAAAGTTATAACTCATGATTATTTGGATTGAAAGCACTAGAAAATCTGAGGGAGGAATGTCAGGCTGGAAACTTGAAAAATACAATGTCATGAAAATTACACACTAGGTCAGACATGTCAAACACAAGGCCCGGGGGCCGGATCCGGCCGCAAAGTGGTTTCATATGGCCCGCGAAGCCATCCTGGAAACAGTGAGGGAACGGCCCCCACTGCCTTGGCCCTGGCCCAGAGACCCTCCTTCTGCCAGAGACCCTCAGATCTGTCCCATTCCTGCCCAGGCCCCCATAGGCACCCTTGATGCGAACTATGTAGAGCTGTCCATGCCCACCCAGTAGGCCACACCCACCCTGGCCATACGCACCCAGCCCCTTGAGGGCAACGCACTCTAGCCACACCCACCCAGTAGGCCACACCCACCCTGGCCATACCCACCTGGCCCCTTGAGGGCAACCGCAATGCTGATGCGGCCCTCAATGAAATTGAGTTTGACACCCCTGCGCTAGGTTCATGTATAATCTTTAGCAGCTGAACTTGACTTGAAAGAGACTACCTTTTTTAGTCTAAATGATGGAAGTTTTCAATAAAAGATGGGATGGGACAAAATAACTTTTTGATAGATGAGCACACTTCAAGAATAGTCTGGCTCCACAGTCACTCTTTCCTTTTTCTCTTCATATTCCTCTTTGTTTTTGATTTCACCTTATAATTATCAAAAAAAGGTTTGTGATCAAGGCATTGCCCAGGGCATGAAAGCCTTATCACTCTCATATACTAGAGCTATGTGGAAGATACCAGGTGAAGTGCCAACTGAAAGATAGATGGGATATAGAACTAAGGAGAAATTTCCTGACAATTAGAACAATTAAGCAGTGGAATGACTTGCCTCCATAAGTTTTGGGTGTTCCAACAATAAAGGTTTTTAAGAAGGGATTGGACTAGAAGACCTCCAAAGTCGCTTCTAACTGTTATTCTATTATTCATAGTATGAAGATTTCTGAGAGCGGAGACATAAGAAAACGTGTTTCCTGATTTACCTTAATCTTGCATAGGTTTCTCAAGCTGTGGGTGATGAGCACATTTTATTGTTTGTAGTTTTCAAGCACATCTTGGAAATGTCTGTGGAGATTTTCATTCATCCAAATCATGATTGTCCCAAAGATGTTTTTCCCAAAAGGCAACTGGACTATCTTGTTTTTTTCTTTGAGAAGCTTCTGAATGTTTTCAAAGGAAAAACCAAGGCAGTCCAGTTGCCTTTTGGAAAAAGCACCTTTGAGACACATCTTAGAAAGTTCTTACCACATTTCATACAGTATATTTTGATGATAAACTCCCTTTTCATGATTTTGTAATGCAAAACATGGAAATAATTTTTCACTTTCAAAAATAAACCAGTCGCAATGTTGGGACAATGGGTAGCTATTTCCTCAACTCTCTCAGCATTTTGTATCCCTTCTGACCTTGGCTTGGTGTTTCATAAATGTCCCCATGTTATAATGGGGCTCAGCCCTGCTCCTATGGTAGAGAACACACAGGAGTGGAGAAATATTACCCCTTTGTTCTCATTAGGTCAGGAGGACACTTCAGTTTTGATTGAGTCCAGATGTGCATTCTTTTCCTCAGACTATTGTAGCAAGTCAAAAGAGTATTTATAAGAGGCACCTATAATAACTGAAATCATACATGGTAGACAGTATATTTGACAAGGGAGTTTCCTGTTAGGCGGGATCTCTTTCTTCTAGCTCAGCCAGAGAAATCAAGAGATTTAAGGGGTCTTCGCTTCATATACAGGAATGCACAAGAATTTCCCCGGGGCCTTGAAGATCCAAGCTTTCAAAATATCCGTATCAAACTTTTGTCAGAGTTCTGAAATAGATTATAGCAGCATGCTACTACCTCCACTTCCTCATAATTGTGTGTAAAATGTACATGGACTTGGAAAGAAAAGCAATACTTCACTATCTCTCTTCTACTCCAGTTGACATATTCTGAAGGTGTGGAGCACTGCCTCATGGGATCCAAGTATGCTTTTCTGGCATTAAATATTCTAGAAGGAAATCAGATGTTCCTGTGATAAAAAAATTATTTGAGATCTAGGAATATTGTAGTGGATTTAAGTGAAAAAAAAGTGACAATTCTATAACAATAGTTTTGCCCTCTTTTTTAAATAGTTCCAGAAAAATGAAATCAAACCAGAGTCCTGAACAGTGGTTTGAATTGTATCCTCATTTGTGGCATTATCCTGGGTGCATTGTCAATATATTTGATTCAGAGTTGCTTTTTTCCAGTTTGGCTGTTATATTAAGAGAATTGGTGTTATCTTACTCTTGGAAATGTACCATACAGTACTTACCTGGGAGAGGCAATGCCTTGATCACAAAGTATACCATTAGGTGCATTAATCCCAGCTTTCAGGAAACCCACTTGAGACATAAGTAGCACCAATCAGCACATCCTTATTAATGTTGTGTTTAGATCGATTCATTATCTGGCTGCAGAAGCTGCTGAAATTTTGCAGAAGTAGGTTTATTTATTTATTTGTTTGTTTGTTTAAAACTTTGGATTCCCCAACTCCAGTGGACTCTGAGCAACGTATGGAACTAAAACTACATAAAAACAGAGTGAAACAGATTCAAATACTCTGCTAACAAAACAAAACAAAACAAAACAAAACAGGGGACCATTAAACAATGACAACATCAACTCAAGGCCTGGGACCAGAGTTACATTTTCAAGGCTTTCCAGAAGCTCAGGAGAGAGGTCATCATCCTTATCTCCAAAGGGATGCTATTCCAGAGAGTGAGCGCCACAGCAGAGAACGCCTGGTTCATAGGTCCCATAAGCAGCAATATTTAATGGAAGGGACCCAGGAGCACAACCTTTCTGCTAGAATGCACTGGGTGGGCAGAAATGATTAGAGACAGGTGGTCTCTCAGATATCCAGCCATGCGCCATACACATACAAATGTGGTACAAGAGAAATCGCTGGAAACCTTTGGGAAGTTCTTATTTCTTCTTTTGATCCCAACATCTCAGAGATACCCGAGTCAAATTTAAATAGGAGCTAGTAATGAAATATTTACATTACTACTAATTTCTACATAAAATATACTAAAAATTGGTGAGTATCATCACCTATTCTATTATAAACTGAAGGGGTAAAAATCAGAATTAAATACTTTACATGGTATGGTGAGTCCTAAATCTCTTTGTCTTTCCAATTATATCCTTATACTGCTTATTAAAAGTAAGGCTATCTGAGCTGCAACAATTGGATTGGACAGCAGCAAAATAAAGAAAATCCTTTGCTCCCAGCTACTGGTTATCTGGATTTTTGCAGCATATACCGTACATAAACGTATACATACACATACACATATAACCCCTATTAAAAGAATGTAGTACTTGATTATGACATTGTGTGGGTGACAACAAATTCCTTGAGATAATACAGAATCATATCAAAGCAAATATCAGAGGGTAATATGGTTTTGAACATTAGCATAGTATATGAAGTAATGCAGGAACTATTATCCATTGAAATACCAGAATGTTCCATTTATAGCTAAAATGCTTACCTAGGAAGTAACTAAATATTCTTATGAAACAACTAGTGGTTTACAGATTAATTGAAATTGCAGACATGCAAATGGCTCGGTCTGCCTTCTGACAAACTAGCCATGTCCACTTTGTCCCATTCAAGACAATAACGCCAGTCATAACTGAAAGTATCTGTGCAGAATAAAGAGCCAATAATTCCATTTTTATATTTTGATCTTTTATTACTTTTTATTTTTTATATTTTTAGTTTTATCAGTTTTTTTCCCCAAAGAAGCACAGAGCAACACATAAAATGATCCACACAAATTATTAAATAAAACTATACAAACATTGAACATAACATGTCAATACTGTAAAAAGAGTATAAGAATACAACAATTGAAACAATGACTTGGAAAAAGCAAAATTGTAGGAAAGTGGTCTCTGGTATGCTTTAACTGAGAACTTGTCAGGCATGACCATTTGGGGGAAAAAGTTTAGCTCTTGCAAAAAATAATTGCCCAGCTTCAAAAGAAGAGAGAAATGGAACTATATTAATCATCCTAGAGGTTGGTGGGTTTATCTCAGAATGTGGCCCCCTAGGCAATATTTTCATTCTAATCTAATACATTCTGGATAGAGATTTATTTCTTGTAGAAGGCATTAAATGTAGTTTGTGATACAAGTACTGACTTGAATCGGGATATGCGATACTTTTTGTACATCAGATGATCTAGACTACCAGGATTGCTTTATAGAAATACTTGAAATTAGTGTCATAAAAATAGAACATAGATTTTGAATATAGCACACTCAGCAACTTAGGCATAACATATGGTTATAATCATAGGCTTGGAGCTCTATAGCCTGAGATTTTTACCTGCAACATTAGTGTAATGGTGCACGATTTTACAAGTATCAAGGGCAATTACACAATAAAGCAGAAAGTCTCACTTTATTCAGGCAAGTGAGCACAGGATTCCTACTTGAACGAAACGCTATTTCATTCTCTATAAGAATCCTATAAAGATATTCAGGCATTCTAGCTTCAGGGAAACTACAATCCTGATCACCTGGGTAGGGAATAGTAATTAAATTTCCCACCTTTCCAAGCAATAGTTTGGAGAGTTTGGAGAACTGACATGGTGTATGAATAGACCATGCATGTATGCACATGCAAACCATCAGGCACAATATATAATGGCCTTGGGGCTTAAGCAAGTGCCAGCCCTTGTTCTCATATGTTAAGAAAATTTGTTTGCAAGCTATCGAGCCAGACTACATAAAAAAATAGAATTATGCATCACTAGTATCCAATGTGGTTTTACTGGGGGATGTTTTTCCTCTCCAAAGGACAAAACCAACGCTTCCCCCAATCTTTCCATCTCCATCTCCATCTTGGACTGCAAGCATTTTGTAAGTGAACTCTGTGAAAGTCCTTCACTCTCTATGGAGGCATGTAACAGCAAAGTCAATGGTCCCAGAAGATACAGTGTCCTCCTTAGATACATTTATTAATTTTATTTTATTGGCACATCCCTGATAAAATGCCTCCAGGTCATGCTGGTAGGGAGGGTAGGGAACTAATATGCCCACTGTAATTAAACGTTACTGGGGAAAAACTGCTTCATTATGAACACTTGTTCATTATTATTGAGCTTTTCCGTGTAAACTGTTCTGCAGTTTAGATGCATCTCTCATGTTCTATAATATCCTTGCAACAATCCTTTAAGGTAGATTTAGCTCAATGTTGCAGAGCTAATGGAGCTGGATGCAAAGATCTGGAAGGTTATTTGATGACAGCTCTAATGCTCTGCTATCTTATCTGTAAGTATGCATATCTCTTCTGAAATTTATTTGTTGCTGAATCTCCCAAGAGAGTTCAAGTGGCTAACAAATTAAATTAAAAATACAATTTAAACATTATAGAAAAATTTGAAAATTATGCCACAAACCAGACCATAGCTACACATCCTTTTTGCATCATTCTGCCAAGAAGTGCTATTCTCATATTGCAGGGCAAGGGCCCACCACATGTCCAATTCCCAAAGGCTTTCTGAAAAACTGATCTTTATTGGCTTACCTACATGCCAGCAGGGTTAGTCCTGAACTGATATGAGGTGGAGCAATATTTGAAAGAATCGGGGCAGCAATACAAAGGCATGCTGTTGTGATCCCAAATGGAAACAGTCTTTCAAAGAAGGAATTTGAAGAGTGTTCTCTCTTTTGGATAGACAGAAACTTCTGGGAGACAGAATATCTAGATCCCAAGCTATATAAGTTTAAGACTTACCGTGAAAAACAGCAAACTGAAGACACTTCTGCCCTTTGCAGACATGCCATTGAGCAGTAACTGATAGCCATGGGAGATTCGACCTCTAAGCAAGCAGTGTTTACTCGGGCCAAAAAGAAACCAGGAGATCACACATTTGCTTCCATAAAAAGGTGGCTTTTCCAAATTTTGGGGAAATCTGAAGGGGTCTCGCTAATATTCTTCCAAGCTGAGCCCTCTAGGAAGTGTAGGAAACATCAAGCTCAGTGCTTTTAAAGGAGACTTCTAATTACTAAAATCTGTTGTTCCTTTTTTTCTTGAACTACTAAAGTTAATGTTTTATGGATCAGCTTTATTTTCTCAGTAGTCTTCAAGGGCAGCCCCAGGTAGAGTGAATCCAATCAAGAGTTCCAATCAAGAGGTGACCAAGGACTGAGTAACTCTGAGCAGTGGCTCCTGATCCAGATGTGTACATAAGTGGAATATAATATGGGCACATATCAAATGCCTTCTAACCACATTGGAATGTAGAAACCTCATTGGCTTCCAAACTCCTATCCACTCTATTTTACTGGAATTGAACCCCTTCTAGATTTCCCAGCTTCTAGGCACAATGAGAGAAACTTGCTGTTTGGTCAATGTTGAAGATATATAGTTGGGGATTATCAGATTATTTGCTTATTAATACCATTTATATATCTGCCTGACCTGAATAAGGCAACTCTTGGTAGCCTACAGTAAAACGTTAAACCAAAATATAAACAATACCAGGTAAAAATAAAAACAAATTTTAATTGGGGATCCGGAACTCATTGCATTCTTCCAGATAGGAACTCTAATCATTCTGATCCAGATGCCCAGACAAATAGCTAGGTTTTTACTGCCTCCCTAAAGGCTTGCAGGGTTGGGTATGTTGGGAGGAAATACTCTGAAATGTATTTCAGCACTGACAAAGGAGGCTTTGCTGGGAGCCCAGTGTTCACATGCTAATAAAATTATGTTGTGTCTTCGAAGTGATTTGGTTGCTTTAGATGAGCCAGGTTTTCGCCACAACAGAGGTTTAGGCTTAACCTATCTCCCCTAATTATCCATGACTGGAACATCCCTGGAGGAAATGTGAGAACCAGTGTAATACAGTATCCTTGACTTCTATCTTCACAGCCAGTTGATTGATGGTACTGAAGGAAAATGAGTAATGAAGTAGGATCAGGTGGGTCATACTCTCCATCCTGCTCTTACCATAGGTCATCCTCAGGAGTGATCTTTGTGGTCTTGCTGCCATATCTCAACCTGAATCCAGACTGGAACAGATCCAGATAATTCCTCTCCTCCCGGGCCCTCTGAAATTTCAAATCCACCATCTTCTCAACATCCTACCTTAGAAAGAGGAGGTTGGAAGTGATTGTCTGGATTTACAACCTAGTGTATTAATTTTAGTTCTTTAACCATTACAACACTTTAGTTTTCTCTAAACTTTTTAGAGTTATACCCACAAAGTATATAACCCATTAAATGGTTATAACAGAAGAAATTACTGATAAAATCTCTTTCTCTCCCCCCCCCTCATAATTTGTTGACTTAAATAAGTTTTTATTTGATCTTAACTAGAGCAGGAGAAAAAAATCAGTTCAGCTATTTAGATCTCCGCATACCCGTGGACAGAGGGAAAAAAGTAATGCTTATGTCATGTATATCCTTTTCCAACAGGAAAGCTCAGCATTTTTTTCTCTTTGTCTCTCTTTTAAAGATTTTTATAGTCTTTTCTAAAGACAAGAAATATTTGAGACGGTTACTTTGTCAAATAGTCTCCAGTTTTGTGGCACTGTTTTTTATTCTTCTTTTAAAATCTGTTTGTGTAAGAGAAGGGCTGGAACCTGAAGGCAGAGTGAAAAGGGGGATCAGCCTAGAATTATGACATAATGACAAGTGAACTAAGTCCAAATCCCCCTTGAGTACCTTTGGCCCTTATCAACTCTAACCAAGTGTTGACCATTAATTGAGAGGGTTCCTGTGCATAGGCTCTAGCAATAAATCAGTTTAACTGAACTTCACATGTGGACCTGGTCTTTTGTCCTTACAGTTTGTTAATAGGCTGATTGTAGGAAAGTGAACTCCAGTGAGGAGCTACTAGACAGCAACTTTGCTGTTTTTGTAAACCTCAAGTTAATGGAGAGAAATGGAAAACATCAGAAGTGGTAGTCATATTATAAATGAGGAGGATCAGCATATTCATTGAAAAATATAGGGTGAAGGCATAGTACTTAAAACCTTTCATGCTCTCTGACTAACATTACCAGATCTGTAAGAAGCCATCTGACCACTGGGTGGCACTGGCCATAAAGGGATGCAGATATCTTTTAATTCTTTGCCACCATCCAGTGGCCACCATGAGTTTAACAGCCCATACAGTACTTGCCTTTCCCTTGGAAACATCCTCAGAAGATTTTTCTCCATTATTCCAATTGCAAGGTCTGCCCTGCTTTTGCCACATTACATTGGAAGGGCTGATGCTCTGACAATGTCTTTACAGGCCCAATATCTCTGGAGCTCATTCTCTTTAATTGCAAGAGACAGCCGAATGCTCCAGGCCCAACTGTTCCAAGGATAGACAGGCGTACAGCCCAGGAATGCGAACAACCTCATCTAGTGAGTCCTGGAGGCTCAGAAGGGGAAATGAAGGAAGGTGGAGTGAGGGTTACAGCAGCCCTGACTTGTGATAAGGAGGCATATGGTCAGTATTGTGGCTGCTTCCGCTTGGAACTAGAAAAAGAGAAATTTTATCCCATTTTATGACAGCTGCTTTCCTGGCCCCCTAGTTTCTTCTTGAGACAAATTCATTGAAGGGTTTAATAGAACACGAGAGGAAAAAGATCAAAGGTAGATTGAATTTCCAGAATATGAAAAGTGAAATAGAAGTAGGGCACTAACTCCTCAAATCCTTCTTTAGATGTTCCTTAAGGAATCAGAAATCCCTTTTTCATCTTCTTCCTTTCCAAAAAAACCAAACCCTACAGTACATGCACAGTGTCATCAGGCAAATGCTTTTTCCAAAGCCAACTCCTAATTTCAGAAATAGTGGTTGCCAATGCTGGGATCTAAGCAGGTTCAGAGAACATTTCCTTTATAAAAAAAACCAAGCTGCTTCTGGTCTATAGGCTGAACGAGAGAAAGAGTCTTTCCAACCACAGGGCTGTCACTGGTGGTTTGGAAGCATTTATTTCTGCACAGACCTTTTCAGTGTTAACAGTGAAATCACCAAGTTCAAGAGGATTCCCACAATACCAGAATTTCTCCTTCCATCCCTGAGCTCTGGATGAGCTCTCTATTTAAAAATTAAAAAGAAGCCTCTTTTTTCCCTTCCTTGTGCTGTTGAATTAAAATAAATTGATTTTACTGTTGGAGCAAGACATGTGCAACTTCTCTGGTCCATTTGTGCTTGATCCCGGACATTTGGCTGGCTTTGGAATCCTGAATATCATGATATTAAAAAAAAGTAGAAAGGCTCCAATTTGCTGAGACGACTGTCTATGTTTAATTTTAGCAGTACACTGTTTCTATCATCCCCCTTTCACCTAAACAGGACTCTGTCTTCCTAAACAACTTGCCTTGACAAGTCTTGTTCTTCTGGAGACCTCAAAGTCTGAACAGATAGTGGTATAGGTGACAGAGCCTCAATAGAATACTTAATCATTTTTTTCAAATGGCACAGTGTTTGTGAATGGGCTATGTATCTTAACGTATCTTAATATTTTACAGATTGAAAATGGCTGTTTTAGATGCTATTATTTCAGATGAACTTGTCCTGCAGCTTAAAAAGGATTAAAAAGGATTCCTTTCTTAAGGAGAAAGGAAGACAGGCACAGTTTTACCTCAGATTCTGCTGCTAATTTTCATAGGGAAACATCTGACTGGTAGCCTTGTCCTTGGTCTATGTATTCATTGCACAAAGATAGTGCAAGGGGAGGTGAGTGTCCTAGTCACAGAATAACCAAAGGGCAGCAAATGACTCTGATTGAATTCATTTATGGATAGTTCTTGATTTACGACCATACTGTAATGGAGCCCAGAATTCTTGTAAATCGTAACAGTCATAAGTTGAGGCATCCATGTGACCAGACTCGATTTTACAACTTATTTTGCAGCAGTTGTTAAGTGAATCCATGTATTTCTATGGGTTTTTCCTGGAAAGTGGCTGAAAAGCCAGAAACTGGCAAACAGCTGTAAATCACAGTCATGTGACCACTGAACCCTGCTGTAAAGGTGAGCCCATTGCCACCTTTTTGTTGTCATGTGAATGTGGGAGAGATGCGTGAAGCTGTTGGAACTCTGAATCCCGGTTATAAGTAGATTCTGGTGGGTCCTTTATAACTTCAAACAGTCGCTAAACAACTGATCCTTAGCAAGGAGTATCTGTACTCTTGTTGTTGGGTTTTTTTTGGTAATATGGGGAAGCTTAGCTTTTTTGCTTTAGGTAACAAAATGCTTTTGACTGTTTCCATTTGAATTACACAATTTCTGTCTCATTGGATTTGGACTAAAGCAAGAATGTTCATGCTAACAGTAAAAATATATTTTCCCCATCTGTATTTCCAGCCTTCTGTTGGGGCAACTGGCCAGGAGGATTCCAGACATTGAAAATATATAGGGTACTTATGTCAAAGTTTAATGATTTTTAAAAAAATGTATTTTCAGCAAACGTCGTAGAAAGACTTCACAATTTTTATGATTGCCAGAATTTAAGCTTGATTTAAGTTTAAATAAACAAGCCTATATGCAAAATGTAGACAGTGGAGATTTGTTTCTCACTTTATCCTAAACATTCTCATAAGACAGCTGTTAAATATAATTCAGTTGAGTCAGTTTAAAAAAAAAAGGAAGATGGAAACACCACACTGGAAGTGGTGCCATAGAAAATCCCGCCATATGTGAAGAAACCAAAGGAGTACTGCTAATGAAGTTCATGGAGCATGGTTCGACCATCAATTCAGAAGTCTACTCTGAAACATTACAAAAACTCTGATGAGCCATCCATAACAAACATCAGAGCATGCTGACTCCCAGTGTGGTGTTGTTAATGCTTACCTGCACACCGCTAGACGTACCCAAGAACTTCTGAAGAAGTTCTGTTGGGATGTTTTTGATCACACACACATACCCCCCATAGCCCAGATTTGGCGTTGAGCAGCTACTGCTAAGAAATTTCAAACCTTGTAAGATGTTATGACAATAACATTCTAATTGCCTCAATTTGAATGGCAATTATGTCAAAAAGTAATGTAATGTAGTTTTCTAATATGTATAATAAAAGTTCTGTATCTGCGATTGATAACCAAATGGAGATTTATTTCCGAATTGCCCTCGTAATCAATTTTCTGTTCATATTAATCAACATACCCCCAACTGAAATAGCTTGTGCACCAAGTTGGACAAAACAGGAATTTGGGAATTTTCAGATCATTGCTTACAATCCCATGCTGATCTTTTCAACTTTCTTTTCCAACCCAATCTTCTTTCATTTCTCAAAATCTCTGTTTTTATTAATCAGCTAGAAAGCTGACAGAGGGTGATGGAAATCAGTCGAGTTGTAAGCAATGTATTTCCAATTCCAATTGATGATGGAAGCTGTCAATGTCATTGTACAAATGCATTTATTTGAAAGTAGCCTTGATACATATAGAAATGAAGATTAAAGCCAGCAAGAACATTTCATAGTTTACAAACTAAATCTGAAAGTCCATAGAGAAATGAAGAAGTCATCCAAACTTGGCTGGAACAGCTCTTGATTCCAACTTCAAACTTAACTGAACAAAAAATTTTGGGCAGACTTTCTAACATATCAGGTCAGTCTTATGATTTATGGCAAAGCTAAGAATAGCATTCACATTGTCTGAATGCCACACTAGCCCTCTATAACACTGTCCCACCCTTCTCTGACCATTGATTCTTGATAAGCAGATTGCCTACATAACTATGGCCCCTTGGCTTCAGTACAATATCCTGGTGCCTTGGCCTTAGTTGCTTTTTTATCAAATAGCCCTTCCTTTCTCTTTCCTTCTTGGTTGTGTTGTGGGTTTCCAAAAGCATTTCTGATAAGCTACCCTGCAAAATCTTCAGCAAAATAACAGCTTACTCTGAGAGTTGTTAAGTCAAAGGTGTTAGTCACAAGTGGCCATAATGTTCTTTTATTGGGGCCAGAAAGTCTGAAAGGAAGAAATAAATTCAAAGACATTGATGAAAAGCACGTTGGCGTCCTTTGGGAGTAACATCCTCTGCATGCAAGATTTGTGTTCTCCAGGGGACAGCCTGGAGGAATTCAGAAGAGGGGTACCATGTTGAGCACATGCTGAAACAAATTTCAGAGGTGAAAACAAAGTCTGACCAAGTCCAGTTCTGGCTGAGTTGCATGTTTAAAATCTACTATAAGGCCACTTTCCCACTAGTGTCTTATGGTATCTTTTAGACTCATCCAACCATTGTTCTGAAAAAGAGCATCAACAAGAATGGATTTCATGGTGTTAATAAGCCACCCTAGGCCACTAGTGGAGAAATAGTACAAGTTGTTTGGGGTAGCTGCTCTTTCTTTGCTTCTCTCTGGTCATGTCCTAACCATATTCTATTTGTAAATTGACTAAATTGTTTATTTGATACTTCCTTACTTATTCTCATCTACCTGGGTCTTCTCCTGCCCACAGATACTGTCATCTGCTTATCAGAAGGAGGAAAGCTATCAGTCAAAATCACCCTTTGTTCTTATTAGGGATCTAGTAATTTTTCTTTGGCGGGTTGAATCCCGAGTGCCGCGTAACAGAGTGAGCACCTGTTACTCGTCCCAGTTTCTGCCAACCTAGCAGTTTGAAAGCACGTAAAACTGCAAGTAGAAAAATAGGGACCACTACAGTGGGAAGGTAACAGCATTTCGTGCGCCTATGGCGTCTAATCATGCCGGCCACATGACCACGGAGACATCCTCGGACAAGCGCTGGCTCTTCGGCTTTGAAACGGAGATGAGCACCAGCCCCTAGAGTCGGAAACGACTAGCACGCATGTGCGGGGGAACCTTTGCCTTTACCTAATTTTTCTTTCTTGTTGTCTACTGGTTGTTTCTGTCTATTCCTAGGGTCCCTTGCCAACTTTTTGAACCAAAGAACCTGCCAAGAACTTGAATGAAACCCATCTTGTCCTTTATATGGTAGCTTATCTTGGTATGTAACAGAACCACAGTAGCTAGACCAACTTTCTGGTACAGTATAAGGTTTTATATTCTTTTACACCACAAAACCATTCTCCTCTTCATTTTTATGTACATTTTTATTAAAAAAAAACATTGAGCTATCAGTGAATTTTTATGCACTTTTAAAGAATCACTCTCCCACACGATAAGATTTCATAGAAATATTTGTCTATGCTTAGTTAAATTTGCCCTCAGAGCAGGCTAGATTGTTCTTTCATTCCCCACCAGTTTTGCAGTTTTGGAGAGTCGTCTGTGCCAGGATCAGAGGAAATGGGTTGGGCAGAATTCCTCACTATTTTAGTCTGTCATATTTTGCAAGGAAGTTACAGAATGGAGGGAAAGAGACTGAATTTCTGCCATTACAGGGACACTGTTGAAGTATGCAAGTGCTTTATTTTACTTTGCTGGAGACTATCTTTCCATTTGAACAGCAGTCTAGTTTAAAGCTTAAGAAAAAAATAAAGGTCTTGAAGTTATTACTCGCAGTAATAGTTGAGCAGGGAATGCCACTCCTTTGATCAGTGTTTCCACCGATGACATTACTATGATCATTTATTAGACTTAGAAAGCACATATCATCAGTTCCATTTAGATTTATGGTAGCACACAAACAAAAATTTAAAGTTCCATGGTTCAGTATTACTGTTAAGAATCAAATAATAAGTATAAACAATAAAACTACTATAACCAAATATTAAAGTATATATGGTAAACTCTAACAAAAACTCAATCAACACTTTTAAATAATATAATTAAAATCAGAAAGTGTAACACTCTATAATCACATAAGACCATCTGCAAGCAACCCTCAACCACTGAAGACCCTCCAAAATAACTTGGTCTTTAATGCTTCCCAGAAGACTCAAGTTAAGTCTGAATGTGACATTGGAAGGAAGTTGTTCCATAATGCCAGAGGCATGACCCCAAAAACAGTCTCGTGAATTCAGCTCTCCTTATTTTGTAGAAATATGAGTTCAATAAATGTACAGAACAGATTGGCAGTGGTCCTGAGGGTACCTGGGTGGTTAAACCATGTAAGGCTTTATGGAACAAAACTAGCACTTTGCATTGCATTCAGAAACCTATTAGCTATCAATGCAGCATAACTGTGATGTGTTGGTGGTTGTTAGAACTTGCCAGCAACCGGGTTGTTGCATTTTATATCCTTTATACCTTCTGAGTGGTCTTGTTACAAGGATTTCACAGTCCAAGTAAAGGCCAAAGCTGAGTGAAAGTTTTCTCACCACACAGCCTCCACCTGCCTGTCCTTGATGTTCCGTTATCTCTGGATTCAGTGACAGCAACAGCAAGCAGTGTGTTTGCCAGTTACATCTAGAATGCCAGGCCATTCTGGGATTGCTCATATCTGATAACAGTTATCTAAGCCGTGGTTACATCTTGACTTGATTACCACAATGCAGTCTATACGGGGTGACCATAGGAGAGTGGCAGGAAACGTCAGCTGGTGAAAATGTGGCAGCCAAACTGCTAACCGATATACAATGCTGCAAAAAAGGTATTATGTGCATGTTGGAAAAAATTGCACAAGTTCTCATTTCTTCTCCAGCCCCAATTTCAAATGTTGGGATTCACTTTTGAAGTCCTAATATTCTTGGAATCTGTCTATCTGAATGGCTTCTTATAATAATCTGAAATGTCAAAATCTTAACTAGGCCTTCAGTTTCCGGAGGCTGTTTATGGGACACATGGGAGAGGACCTCCTCATTGCTCCCGAATGATGGAATGTGCCTCCACAGGCATTGCATCCAGGCCCCACCTCTTTTGCTTTTAGGAAAAATGTCATGATTTTGTTCTTACTCAAGCTTTTATCAATTTAAAGCAGCTAATTTGACTTCTGTTTTTAATCAGATTTTCTGTGTTTACTCTTTATTTTTTTTATATTACTATCAGCTGCTTTGAATGTCTCTTGAATGGAACGGTAGAATAGAATTTCTCTACATAAACAAATAATCAGAGTCAAAGTCCTTAAAAGAATGAAAGACACTCACAAACCTAACTGGATTTCAAGAGAGAGAGAGAGAGAGAGAGAGAGAGAGAGAGAGAGAGAGAGAGGGAATCTCCACCTCATCCCAAAATGATTTCAAGGAAGACGAGAGAGCAAGCTCCTCAGGGTGTTTTTCCAAGACAAAAAAAATCAGGTTTGTGTGTCAGAAGGCAAAATAAAAAAGTTTTGCATATTTTTTTAGAGTAGAAAATGGGGATAAAAATGTTTGAAGCAACCAAATAAATAACCGATATCTCTGATTGTCCTGTATATTCACTTGAGATGGAAAGAGCAATACCGAGAATTGTAGCTGGACCTGCACCAATGGCTACACAGGTCTTGAATCTGGTTCAGGTGTGTGGTGATCTGGCACATGACACTACCTGAGGCCATCTCGAAGGTTTGTTTTTTTTCTTCAAACGGCAACTGGACTGTTTCTTCCTCGAGGAAGAAAAAGAAGAAAACATTTCGCTTCTCATCCAAGAAGTTTCATCAGTTCTGGATTCATTCAAGAAGCTTCATGGATGCGAAGCAAAATGTTTTCTTCTTCCTCCTCCTCAAGAAAAAAAAACAACCAAAAACAATAACTCAATACTATTCCTGTTTTCTTACCATTCTAAATAATCTTGCAATTTATGGTATCTCAGTCTAAAGGCATTCAGCTTGTGGATACACTGAGAATGCAGATGACATTTCCTGTTATTTTGTAGATAGTGCAAACAAAAAAAAATAGATGGTAAGATTGAAGGAATATGTACAGAGTAATAAGACAAAAGGTTTTGGGGCTTAGCTAAGGGAGACAGCTGTTAATTCTGCAGTTCAGTAAGAGATGATCCCAAAGTATCTGGTATGTGCAGAACCCTTTGGGATGTCCTCAGATTAGCTTGCTCCAAGACATGGTGCATTGCCAGAAGATTTTAGAATTTAAGTGGCTGTGGTGTGGTTAGAGTCAAACTATATATGCTAGGATAGGCTAGATTTAAGGATCTGAATGATACGTTGCTTGATTCCCTTGTGTACAGGTAGACCTCAACTTATGACCACAATTTGAGCCCCAATTTTTTGCTGCTAAGTGAGAAATTTGTTGTGAGTTTTGCCCCATTTTACGATTTTTCTTTCCACATTTGTTAAGTGAATCCCTGAAGTTCTTAAATTAGTAACACCGTTGTTAAGTGAATCTGGCTTCCCCATTGACTTTGCTTGTCAGAAGGTCAGAAAAATTGATCATATGACCCTAGGACACTGCAACGATCATAAATATAAGCCAGTTGCCAAGCGTCTGAATGTAAATCACATGACCACGGGGATGTTGCAATGGTTGTGAGGAAAACAGTCTAAGTCCCTTTTTTTAATGCCGTTGTAACTTCGAACGGTCACTAAATGAACTGTTGTGGGTCGAGGACTATCTGGAAACCATCTGGAAACAAAGCTAATTTAAGAACTCCCTTTCTGGATTTCAATTCTTCTGCGTGATCCATGTCAATTATCTGATATTGGGCTAGCCTGTTATTTATCACAGCCCCAGACTGGCAGAATCCCTTTCTTCTTTACCCCTCCCATCCATGCTGGGACAGGAAACTCCTGTTGTTTTCTTTTCATAATTGAGCTTTTGAGGACATAGAGCACCCATTGGTAGACTTTTTGTAAGAGCTGCTTGGTGGATAGTCTTCTTGCCCAATATCTTTCTCTCTAGTGCAGCCATTGGTGGATTAGTTATAAACAAATATAACCCCGCCCCCCAATGGTTGATCATTTCTTCCTCACAGTTTTTAATATCTAACATTTTCACTTGAGTTGGAAGGGAAAGACAGCAAGACTCTTGTTAGTTTCCCTCGTTTAACAAAAGGAGAAGTAAAAGTTAGCCTTTGTTCTTTCCATGAACTTGCAAAGAAACACACACCACCACCCCCGCTTTTCACTGCTCCACTGGTAAACTTATTTTTTTTTTAAAAAAAAAAAAACTGCTGCAGAGGCAGCAAGCAGTGACCATAGAGAAGAGGGCAATCTTGCCACAGCGGTGAGGAACCAATTCGAGCAAAACGTGAAATGAAGTGAAACAAGCAAACCAGATGGTCCTGTTTCCAGAACCATTTGGAAAACACTACTTTTGGTGCATGGCAGAAAAAGAGGAAGGGTCCACCTATCCACCTATCCACCTTCCAAGTGGGCTCGGAGAGGTAGGTGAATAGAACATGAAGTGGTGCGTTTCTGCTCACACTGGGGCAAGTTGCTCATATAGACCAGCCATAAAAAGCAAAAGTCCATTCACAACATCTGTGAGCAAGCCAAACATTTAGTGTAGGTGTAATCCAGGTGGATTTGCCTGATCTCTCTGAAGAAACTCAGACTGGATTTAGCAGTCTCTTTCTTTAACCAAAGAAGAGTGCAGGACTCCCCCTTCTCTCTTTTTTTCTTTTTTCCCCCTCAACCACTATGGAGCAATCCAGCCAACATCTGTGTTGTGGCTTCTCCTCTGAGAGAGGAATGCAGCTTTGCCAAAGGAAGGCCAGAGTTCTGTAAGAAATAGCCTTTTTGTAAACTGTGTTTTCTGCTCTGGCCATTTTGAATTAATTAAGGAATGTGATAGAGTCTATAAATACCTTCCTCCTGTATGATTGATGGTCTATTTGTGCTGGATTGGAATGTGCCTAATCTCTAATTGGGAGCCCACCATCTGGTTCTATTGATTTGCCTGCCAGAAGTCCAATTGTTCTCTCTGCCCATATAAGGGAAAATTAGGTACATGGAAGGCCAGCCAGACCCTCTGCCTACTGTGACATCACTACTTGGCCCAGGCAACTGAGAGTTTGTCTGCAGCCTTCGGGTGGAATTCTATTTACTGATTGTGTGAAACTTTAACTTCCACTTCCAGGCCAGCCCTTCCCTCCCCCTTGTTCGCTGGAGCCTCTCCTGTGTCAGTCACTCATAAACCCACACTGGGAAAGCAGAAGCTGCCTGACTTCCTGACTTGGCTGAAACAAATCAATGGGCTGCAAAGAGTCTTAATGGATGACACCTCTTATTGTACAACAGGGTTTTCTTGATTTAGGGCACCTAAACTGCAGGCAACATGGGATGATTCCTGATCAAAGACTCTACTTTGATATGAATGGAATTGGATCAATCCAGACAGGAGAGACAGAGTCCCTAATGGGTTAAGGACATGGTGGAAATATAGTGTAATGCACCAGTAAAGCTGAATGACTTAAGTTTCATAATAAAGAATGTACTGCTGAACATTTTTTTAAATTTTAATTCCATTTATATCCCGCCCTTCTCCGAAGACTCAGGGCGGCTTACAAGCTTAGCAGTAGCCTTCATTCTATGTATATGCCTGCTTATTAGGGCTTTCACACACACACCAAGCGGCATTATTACAAAGTCAGCTTAATTGCCCCCAACAATCTGGGTCCTCATTTTACCTACCTCGGAAGGATGGAAGCCTGGTGGGACGCGAACCTGCACTAATTGCAGGCAGCTGGTGTTACTTAAGGAGGCATTAGCCCACTGCTCCACCAAGGCTGGAAAATGCTGGAAAATGGTACTTTTAAAATAGAAAGATGGTCCCTTCTGTTTCTTTTGAGCAGACCCCTTGATGTGAGTTATGAAGAACAAGCTAGTAAATCTCCATCTTCCTGTTGGAACAGGCAATTGCTTTCTTTCAGTGTCCCCAGCACTCCCGTTTTGCAGTCCTTTCAATAGCACTGCCAAATTTCAATTTTGAAATGGGAAACAAATGGAGCATGGGTTCAAACATGCTTTAGAATGATAAACGTAAAAGGAACCCCACCCCCACCCCGAACTTGGGAGGGTGAGAACAGAAATGCCTGCCTTCAGCTATTTATCCAACTTCCACCCATTTTGCATCGTTGTCAACTTTAGCCACCCCCCCCACCCCGACAAAATTTAAGCCAAGGAAAAACAAAATCTATTTGTGCTCTTGCAGACATATCATCACTTCCAGTATCAACTGTAAAAAAGAAAATGCCTGGAGACCTAAGAGAACTTAGAACAAATATTTCCAAAAGAAGAGAAATAGTTTAAACTATTAAGTACCCTGCCCTAACACGAAGAGTGATTGTAGTTTTCTTGGCAACAAAAAGAAAGCAGTTTCCCATTGCTGCCTTCAACTTTCCATTCTCATCCACAGACTTGGAATTTCTTAGTGGTCTCCTGTCTGAATAGTACCCAAATTGCTGAATAGTTTAACTGCTTAGTTTTTTAAAATCAGCCAAGGTCGGGGTCCAGTAGATGTTGCCCCTGCTGTAGGAATCTTGAGTTGCAGGAACTTGGATGTTCAACAGTGGCACTGACAGTTTGGCTAAGGTTCTTTGGACAATCGAGAGCATCCTGTCGTATTGCATTACAGTCTGGTTTAGAAGCATCACTGCTTCAGACAGGAAGGCAGTGCAGAGAGTGGTGAGGATGGCTGAAAAGATTATTGGCAGTTCCCTCCCTTCCTTCCAGGATATAGCATATAAGCGTTGCTTGAGTAGGGTCTGCAAGATTGTCTGGGACCCTACACATCCTCTTCACGGCCTGTTTTCCTTGTTACCTTCTGGGAGGAGGCTTCGTGGTATCCGAAGCAGAACATCCAGATTCAGTCAGAGTTTTGTTCCATACAGCATTAACCTTGTGAACTCTCAAGCTTCCTCCTTCTGTTATGCATTCAAGATGGATAGTGATTAATATTTATATATTTCTTATATGTAAGGGTAGGTCTATATATATGCTGTATGCAGTATGTTTAAATGTGTGTTATGTATGTTTACACTTTGAGAGCAAGCAACTAAATTTCATTTTTAATGTGTGCCATTTTGCCCACAGTAAAAAATGACAATAAAGGTTGTCTGTCTGTCTGTCTGTCTGTCTGTCTGTCTGTCTGTCTGTCTGTCTGTCTATCTATCTATCTATCTATCTATCTATCTATCTATCTATCTATCTATCTATCTATCTATCTATCTATCTATCTACAAATAGAATAAAAGAAAATACCCCATGTGTTTTGCAAAACAAGGAGAGCTAAAGGACCTGCCTTCCTATTTAAAATCAGGCTTTGAGCATAATTACAGGGATAATCAATTTTTCATTCTCCGTGAGCGAAGAACTGCGTTATTCTCTTTTAGATGAGATGTGAGAGTCTTGGGTTTTCTCTCATTGGTTTTTCTGGCCTGGTATTTGTGAAGCCTTGAACTTAATGTGGAATATGGCTGATAGTGTTTTGTTGGTTGAAGGAACCTAACTGTGGTTTTGGAAAAACTAAAAGTAGAAAATGTGCACCATATCATAGTATAAATTCTCTTTACTGCAGTTGGCACAAATGCATCAATAAAAAATTAGCCTTGCAGCTCCGGAATCGGGATAAACACAAGAAACAGAATGGCATCACAGTTCACTTGCTGAGAATTATTGATGCAATACCTGCAGTAGAATATATCGAACTGGGATGAGCTCTTTAGCCACTTGGTAAAATACGCATCAAATAGTTGCATGTACGCAGGTGTGGGATTGCAAGTCATTCTTTTAAGAAGACAAGTGTGCTGGCTCTCTCCAGCTTCTCAGATGCTAATTATAAAGCTGGGGTGTAGCAGGGACACCTCAGGGGTAGGAGATTTCTTTAAAAAATATTTTCTGTAGTAATTGTAATGAAAGGGGAGGAAAGAACAAAGTCTAGGATCATAGTGATGAACTATGGTTTCTAGCCTGTCTCCCTGGATGATATAATGCACAGTGTTTGATATAAAAATTGAGATCAACAATTTACCCATTCATAAATTTGGCCTATCAATACATTTAATGCAGGGCTAAAAATGTAAATGGGATTGGTCTTCAGCTCTCACAAGCACTGCTAAATACCTCACCGTCAGCAGCTCCCATTTGGTCTGTTTCCTGCTTCATAAGATAGGGCTGGCAATTCTTCACTGAAGCTGAACAGAAATTGTGCAGCTTTTTCCCAGGTGATGAGCCTGGGAGATGAAGCATGGAATCTCTGTAATCATTGCCAAAGGCTGTCCAGCACCATCTAGCACTTCACCAAGGTCACCCACCCACCCCTCCCTGTGAAATCAACCATTCCCTCTGCTTTATTCCCACATTGCCAGGCAAACATACTTTAGATGTGACAATAACTTTGTCATTTAGAAATTCACAGTTTTGCCCATAGGCTAGAAAGTCCCGTTGACCCATAAGAAACAATCACTGAGAAAATGTGAAGGCCAAGGGAAAGTTTTTGAACCTCCGCTATATTTTTGGAATTAGCAGGTATAAAATGCACTGTCGTTACTGATAGTTGACTGAAGAGAATGAACCTGTTAGATTCCTCAGGGCGCAGCAAGATTTGAAGCATTCCGTTAAGGACTTTTTGGTCATATTCTTCTCTTTTAAGGATAAATCTACCTCTTTCTCTCTTTATCATGAGGCAGCAGGGGCTTGAATACATGTTAGAAACAATATATGTGGTTAGGACTGAAGCCAAAAAAATATATCAGAATAGTGGAACAATCTATTCAATATTCCCAGTGTTATGTACTGGGCTTTTGGAATATCACCACGTGCATTGCTGGAGAACTAATGGTTCTCCAGCAACCCAGACAGGACATCTCCGGTCCTGCAATTGGTCAACTTTGGGCGGCAAACATGGGTACAATCTGATTGGTTGCTTCCAGAGGGCCTGGCTATATATTGTGGCAGGGTGACTCCAAATCCTCAGTACAGTTTCTGCTTAAATAAAGTATGAGTTTGTCTGTACTCATCTGCGTGTTCTCGTTCCTGCTCATCAGAGCCCATGACATAATACCCAGAATTCAGAAGAGTTTCTTCCACAAAACAAAATGAAGCAACTACATCAGATGGCAAATGTAGAAGATCCTTAGCAGTGGCCTGCCAACTTCTCAACTTCCAGCCATTCTCCTCTATTGGAGAGCTGTATATCTAGCACACATTGCCTGGTGCCCTTCATCGTGATGGAGGTTGTTGCTTCATTGCCAGTATTAAATAAACTCTCTCAGTTCATATTGTTTCTCTATATAGTTTGATAGTTAGGGGATATCATGCTTTGTCTAAAACATGCCAAAACTAAATTTTTAAGTGTTTGACAGACTGAATATACAAGGGCCCTTCATGCTCCTTGAAGTGCCTAGTTCTTTCTATCAGATTTTGCTAAGCATATGTTAAGGGATGTATTCCTTCCCCAAATATATTTACTTTTGATTTATGAGAAAGAAACCTTTGTAAACTGACCTTTGGTAATCTTGGCTCCTATTCTGTGGGCAAATAGCCAACCTGAACCCATGTTTGACTGTGATACCCTGTCCTTTTGCTCAGAGATCACACTGTCCTTTTGTGAGCCTGTCCATCTGAACTAGGCCCAGAATGGGCATCCATTCCCATACTAGTATTTTTCCATTTGCCCTGGTATTGCTAATATTTGCCAAGCCTTTTTCATTGCTCAAATACTTCAGTGATTTCTGCTGACATGACGAGATAGAAACAGAAAGATGAAGGAGAGTTTTATGGCATTTACTGTGGAGTCCTAGTGACACGGAGAGGTGACTGGCCCTTGCTGTAGTAAGGTGCAGTGGCATGCAATGTACAAAAATGCAGATCTACATACTGTGCACTGTATAGGTACATGGAAGTGGGTTTCAGCTGTTGCAAAGGTGTCCAGGAGATAACTAATCAGTGCAATAGATCAATTACACCTTGCAACCTATAGAACCTTTTAGTACAGTGGTCACTGAGTCATTTAATTATGTGACATTAACCTTAACCCTTCTGCAGCAGAGCTGAAAGGAACATTACCAAAGCAATCTATTATTGCTTGTCCCTCATTTTATCTTCATTTTAGATTGCAGTGCAGAATAATCCATCTATTAGAAAAAAAGAGAAGACAGGCTATTGATACACCCAGCTTCAAAGATACATTCATTTTTGTCAATCATTTCTGGGGAACTTATGGTCCACATACCAGATCTAAATTTGATCAAATCTATTCCACCAGATCATGCCCTTCTCGTGTCCCTTTACTACAATGATTACTTGATAAAGAAAGAATATTGGAAATGGGACATTTTTGTTTTCTGTACATACAAAGGAAAACAAAGGGAGATAACTAGTCATTTATGTTCCTCAATGTCCAACAATACTCTTGTTCTATGTGGGGTGGGTGGGTGGGAGGTACGGGCTGCTTGGTCCAATATCACACTAACCTCCAATCAAAGAAGGTACCTTAAAATTTAAGAGCCAGTTTGGTCTAGTGGTTAAGGCACTAGGCTAGAAAGTGGGAGATTGTGAGTTCAAGTCCCCACTTTAGCCATGAAAACCAATTGGATGACCTTAGGCCAATCATTCTCTCTCAGCTCAACCCACTTCACAAGGTTGTTGTTGTGGGAAAAATAGGAGGAGGAAGGTGTGTTGGACATGTTCACCATCTTGAGTTATTTGTAAAAATAATAAAGGAGGGATACCGATAAATAAAAATAAAATAATACAATGTTTGAACCCAGCCTATATCTATACCTGCACTTTCTTACACTAGAATAATATTATTTAAGTGGAGGGAAAGAATGACTAAAAATGACAGCAGAGATTTCTTTTGTTTGAAGGCAAAACATTTGTATTTAAGAATTAGCAAGTAGAGATATTAATCAGCTGTATAAAAGAAGTAAACATTCCTTAAGCCTGAATGGCTTCCATACATACTATCTATTACCCAGCAAGACAAAAATAAGTATTTAAAGTATGGTTTTTAATGGAAAAATAATTGACTAAAAAGTGAAATCAGATACACACACATACACACTCACAAATGTCTGTAAATATTGTACATTAATCAGAATTTGACAAACGAGAACTTAGAAACTAATTAATATTTGTGTTTTAGTAGGGTCTTTTTTCTGCCTTTGCATTTTAAATAACAGATAATGGAGATTTTGGCACTATCTTAGATATTTTCATTCTTAAATTATATTGTTAAAATAATTTAATCTACCTAAATGTAATTTGATGTCGATGGTTAACTTCTAATCAAAGATACATCGAGCACTAACGGTATAACCTTAGTCATTTCTTTCTCCCCAGCTATTGTATATCTGTACCACTTCCCCCTCCTTTTCCTTTTCCTTTGCTTGCTTGCTTGTTCACTTTTTTACTCTAAAAAATAATTAACAATATTGGTTTTAAAAAGGAAAAAAGAAACAAACATCCCTACTACAAATGCTCTTTCCATGAACTTTCTTAAATTATTATGATATTCCGATCAGTTCGGGCTTTTTCTGAAAGTGCAGGTTAAATGCATTACACTCATGCATGCTTAAACAGCAGCACAGGTAGTCCTTGCCTTACAGCCACATTTGAGCCCCAAATTTCTGTTGCTAAGGGAAACACTTATTAAATGAATTTGCCTCATTTTACGACCTTCCTTGCCACAGTTGTTAAGTGAATCACTGCAGTTGCTAAGTTAGTAACACGGTTATTCAGCAAATCTGACTTCCCCATGGACTTTGCTTGTCAGAAGGCTGCAAAAGGTGATTACGTGACCCCAGGAAACACTCATAAACATGGGTCGGTTGCCAAGCATCTGAATTTTGTTCACATGACCATGGGGGTGCTGCAATGGCCTTAGGTATGAAAAATGGTCATAAATCACCTTTTTCAGTACCATTGCAACTTTGAATGGTCACTAAACGAAATGTTGTAAGTTGAGGATTACCTGTACTGCTGGCCGTTGTGCTACTGCTGGGGGCAAACATTGACCTCCCTGCCTCCTAGTTAAGTTCCTGCTATTCTACTCCTGTCACTTAGCTGCTTCAGAAGCACTGAATCTCTGCAGTAGCAGATTAACAGGGAGCAGTGATAAATTGCCAGACTTTTTTTTCTCCAGTGAGGAGTGGACTGTAGCTGATCCACTGACCCCAAGAAATGGGGACTAAAGTCAGAGGCAGTGCATAAAATTGCTGGAGGGAAAAGGAGATGCATCTGTACAAAAACCTGACAGTTGAACGAGGCGTTCTTCATTCATAACATCAAGGAAAGAGATTCTGATTAGGCTGTTGGAGAATTACCCACAGGAATTCAGGTGAAGCTAGACTTCCGTGGAACAGAAGTGCTGATTTTCATGTAACAAAGGTGGCGCTCGTGAGATTCCCTTCTTCAGTCTCCTCTGACCTCTAAGACATTGGGCTTCCTTTCCTTCTCCTGCTTCCTGGAGAAGACAGGAAGTTTACAACATGGGGATTGTATCCTGTGTCTGAAGAAAGCTTATTATGCGGAGTAATCCAGGTGTTTCCTGATTGCTTCATCGAAGAGCTGCTGCATCTGGATCTTTGAGGATAATTCCTAATATTAAACTTCTGGAAAGGGGATGTGGGTCATCTAGGATGTGGAAATGTTAATTGAACAGGTATCAGAAGGTCAATGTTAAGTCTCTTTTGGTTATGCGCTGGGAACATACTATATATCTTGAAGATACATAAGCACGCCCTAATTGGGAAGATAACATGACATATGATGTCATGTTACATTAGGGATGTTACACTGTACATACACTTACTCAGGGGCTTCTGTGTATCATGTGGCATTGCAAAAATATGTATAATCTCCTGAACTTCAGCTGTTGCCATGCCTTTTCCCTCTTGTATAGAGCAATATTCTGTAATGAGAAGTTGCTGTTTATTTAGGGCTAGATTTAGATTTAGTGTGCAAGAATCCAGAGAGCTATTTGATGGTAGCAAAGAGACCCAGAAATCTCTCTCTATTGTATTTAGACTTCTGCAACCTGAATCTTATCTTTTCATTCACAAAATTTTTATCTTGTAGAAGAACAAGAATCCAAACCTCCTGAATTAGAAGAATTGGCCCTTTGCTTTGCGACACGCTTGTTTGCCACTCAGTGGTTTTTTAAAATAAAAATAATTTAATGCCAAGTAAATCCAGGCACTTGGTAGGCATGTCTGAGGGCACATGGGTATTCCAGGGCACTGTTGTTGGTGATTGCAGACATAGGAAGAACAAATAAAAAGCACAAAATAATGGAAAAGATATAGCTAATGCAACAAATACTTTTTTCTCAGCCTTCAACCAATAGCTGCTAGGAAGCCAGAGGCTCAGGCTTATAGCTACATTCCACGACAAAGCTGTTAAAACAGGCCTCAGGTGAGACTCCCCAGCTGTCTCTAGTTCTTTTTTCCCTTTGATTTTCTTAAAATCACAATCTATTGTTTGTTTCCCCCTTTCCACTTCCTGAGTAAATAAATGTTTCACAAGTGCTCTCTTGGCTATCATTAACATTTTGATTCATATTTCAAAGTTTCATAACATCTTTGCCAATTAAAAAAATTATGTGCAACTGGCCACTTAAAAAGGCTTAGATAAAGCCAATCATTTTACCCAGCTAAATGGACTACAGTTTACTTCTGAGCTAAATAGTACGTTTGTTCAAAACTTGAAACATTCTTCATTTCTTTTGTTAGTTAAATTCTTCAGTGTCTTTGTAAGGACTATCTTATTTTGTCACATGTCCTGCCAGATGAAGAGTATGCCCTTCAGCACTCTAACAATCCTGGATGAACACTCAGAGTATCCTATTGGAGCATGTGAGTCCTTTGCCGATTACTGATGAGTGCCCCAGTCAGCAATTTGTTAACAATCTCCACTGTGTTGAATATGAGTAATTCAGGGGATGAGATTTATAAAATAGAAATATAATTTATGCTTCTTCCCTGTTAAGTGGTATAGAGTATGACAAGACCCAAACTATTAGAAGGAATGTGAATTAAGAGCCAGAGGAGCAAAGAAAAAAGTTGAAAGAGAGCAGAAGCAACAAAAATTCTATCTATCATCTATCTATCTATCTATCTATCTATCTATCTATCTATCTATCTATCTATCTATCTATCTATCTATCTATCTAATTTATGTGGACACCTAAATGTGACCCAGGGTGGCTCACAAACAATAACAAGCCCAATATAAAAGAATAAAAGAATAAAAATTAATAAACCCCCCCCCCACCTTAGTGGTGCAATTATATTGCCATTCTGGGGGACAAATGCATTGCACTTTTGCTGATTAATCTTGGCCAGGAACTTGCCATAATGTAAGGGGAATGAATATCTCTCCTGTTTATCTATATGCTAATCATAGAAGGACTAAATTCCAATCCATTTATTGTGTGCACTGACATCATCCTACTTTTTTCTATCAGGCTCATTTTTTCCATTCTCTAAATACTGATACATGGAAACCTGGTGGAGACAACTATATAGAAATCCAGTGCATAACCTCAAATATGCCTGAAGCAGTCATTCACCGTGAATTACTTCTAGACAAGGCCAGCCTAAAATGCCATAATTTTCAATATGATACATTAGTCTCTTACCCAGACAAAGAAGGCTCCTAAATAAAATTGGAGGAAATCATTTCCCATCAGACACACAGCTACCTTAGATGGAATTTCTGTCTCCTGTCTGTATGAAATTGTTTTTTTTAAGAAAGCAGAAAGTTTCATGGGCCAATGTTAAAGACACAGCCATTGGAGTTTCCTCATCTTGAGCCACATAGAATACTATAATGACAGCACAACTTGGTTATGATCCTGTTGTATGTTTTTCATTTGGCAGAGGAGTTCTTAAACTAATTTCCTCTTGGCATGGCAAAAGGTTCTTGGCTTCTCATGAATTACAGTATGTAATATACAATGTATGTCTCGCTCTTAGTGTAATTGTTCAAATATTACCAGGCAATATCTATGCCTCAGTTTCAGCAGTGCCCTGCAGGGGAGAAAAGGTACTTACTTATTTGTGAGTAGTACAACTTTCATCTTCTAACCCAACTGAAATAGTAATTCTTTCTTTTGTTCCTGCTAGACAAGCCAGCAAAGTAACATGAATGATTCAATTTGAAAAACATAGGTAAAGGTAAAGATTCCCCCGCACATGCGTGCCAGTCGTTTCCAACTCTAGGGGCTGGTGCTCATGTCCGTTGCAAAGCCGAAGAGCCAGCGCTTGTCTGAGGATGTCTCCGTGGTCATGTGGCCGGCATGACTAAACGGCAAAGGCGCACGGAACGCTGTTACCTTCCCACCGTAGTGGTCCCTATTTTTCTACTTGCATTTTTACGTGCTTTCAAACTGCTAGGTTGGCAGAAGCTGGGATGAGTAACAGGCGCTCACTCTGTTACGCGGCACTCGGGATTCGACCCGCCAGACTGCTAACCATGTGATCGACAAGCTCAGCGTCCTAACCCACTGAGCCACCGCGTCATACAGTGTCATAATAGACAAAGCAAAATGATGGTGATGGATGGATAAGAATGTATATGTAGTTTCCTTCTAGATTTTTGTTTTTCACTGAAATTGCCACCTTTTTAACTCCTTCCATGTGCAAATTACCAATGTTTTAACTCCTTCCATGTGCAAAGAACACGCTAGTCTCCACAATGTCCTCGCACTTGTAACCATCTGGGAAATCAGAACCAATAAACTCTGTAGCACATGAACTTGGCTCTTGTAACAGAGAAGACACTCTGGTGATATGTTGTAAGTTTTTAGAGCTGTGAGGCACTTGCCTGTTCATGAGAACTCCCACTTTTGGGTATCTGGTAAATGGGGAGGTAGCAAAGACCAAAGGGAAGTATTCCCTCCCTTCCCCCACCTTTCCTGGAACATGGTGAGGTGAAAATTGAATACAGAGATGGGACACTGGTTGCCACAGTTTTAGTATTCCTTCCATTACTTGGTTGGGAAAAAAATTCTGACTGGGGACCACAAAGGATAGAAAGGTGAACATAGCTGAGGATACCACAAAATGCTTATTACATTGAGGAGAGCCTTGGGGTCCAATGGGCAATGAACGCAGTCAATTTTAGTATCTGCCTAGCTGAGTCCTTTCTCAGTGAAGCTTAATTTTCAAAGGAATTCTTGTCCAGTCCACAATATTCTAATTTTGTCATGCAAGGTTTTGCGTTGTTTTTTAAAAGAAAAAGAAGAATGGGCCTGTTTATCTTCATCTGTAGAAGAATCTTTGTAAGCTGGGACTCAGCACACACCAAGATTTATTGAGCCAACTTATTTTGAAGATAAAAAAATCACAGACTTGGATGCCCTATTTCTACTCTACTGGAAGAGGCCTATTAAAATAATTTGCAAGGTCAAAGAAAGCAGAGGAGGATGTACATTTTCCTTTTGTGAATTGTTAGCACAGATAGTGATGATTTCTAATGATAGGACTCAGCTATGTTAAGTAATAAACTGTGTTTATTACAACATTTACTAGGCATCAGGTCTTGGCTGAGGATTATGTTGCCCTTTTATAAATTGTTAAGGACTGTTTCATGATTATTGCTGCAGAAAAGATTCTGGTCTTTTTTTTCCTTTTCTTTTTTAAAAAATTAATCTGTCATACTTCCTGAATGGAATGTAAAGCAACGAAGAAGATTTTTGAGATATCTAAAACACAAATGGGTTTATTGTGGCATAAACAGAGATGCTAGCCCATAAAAGTTTATGTCACACCAATCTGTTATTATTTAAGATTGCTCTGCTACAAATAGGTCAGGCTAACTCTCTGAACTAAAGTGAATGAAAACTGAACAGCACCACCTCCAGGATGTTCAAGAATAAAAACCAAGCAGCTTTCTCCTTCCTTCTTCCCTTTTCACTGTGTCTTAGTAAACATTTTAGAGGGAGTTGAAACCAGTCCTTCTAATTGCTGTGGACTGTGGGTGTATATATGGTGTGTTGTCAGCTTGGAGAAGACACCTCCCTACTGAACATACCACATTTCCAGGTCAGACAGTGTGTAAATCAATTCTAAGAGTGCTTACAAATATTGTAGAATAAAGCAACATATATCACATAGTTTGAGAACTTGTACTCAGCGAAACATCTTGCCTGGTCTTCTATCCCCCACCTAAGAGTTAACAGGTAATCCTCAACTTACAACAATTCATTTAGTGACCATTAAAAGTTACAAAGGCACTGAAAAAGTGACCTATGACTGTTTTTCACACTTATAACAGTTACAGCATCCCCCATGGTCATGTGATCAAAATCCGGACACTTGGCAACTGACTCATATTTATGACGGTTGCAGTGTCCTGGGAGTCATGTGATCTCCTTTTGTGACCTTCTGACAAGCAAAATCAATGGGGAAGCCAGATTCACTTAACAACCGTGTTACCAACTTAACAGCTGCAGTGATTCACTTAACAACTGTGACACGAGAGGTCATAAAATGGGGCAAAATTCACTTAATAAATGTTTCACTAAGCAACATAAATTTTGGGTTCAATTGTGGTCGTACGTCGAGGAGTACCTGTATTCTGCCTCCTCCATAGCTGTCCAAAATGTATAAGAGTCTGTGTAAAATGTCAGCGTTCTGATAAATTAGCTACCCCTTGAGCTAGGAGCAATAACTAAGGCATAGTGGAGAGTGCTGGTCTCTGTGCTTAGGGCTGGACTGAACAAGCACAAAGTTTCTAGGGGTCACATATGCTTCCTCCAGGGAATTTGGGGGGGAAAGGACACAGGACAAGAATAGACTCTGAAGGAAGTTGTGTTTAGTTTATTAAATATTGGCTGAATGTTTGTGGCCTGCTTCATGGGTCTTGTTTATTTTGTGCCTTGCAATTTTATATTCCAATTCAGTCAACACTGTTTACATCCTCTCCTTGTGATATTTTGAAGCAAAACATCAACTGACCATTAAGGGGGGAAAAAACTTCATTATTTTCCATTTTTCCATACTGCATGCATCCTGGAAATAGCAAGGCTTTTACATGGGATATTCCTTTATAGGAGAGCAGGAAGGCGATGAGAGTCGAAAGGAGTTATCGTATTGGCCACTTGTAGCTAATGAAAGTTTTGAACTATTCAGTTGTTGGTACAGTGGTGTTTGCAGGTATATAATAAGCACAAGCAAGACCTGTAATGCACTTTGCACAGTGAAGCGTGGCCAGGCTTTAAGCAAGAAAGCTCTTTCTAAAAGGGGCAAATGGTCCAGCAACCCAAGATGAAATGGCTGTGGATGGAAGTAACTAGGGACTAGGGAGGAGAAGAGGCATGCCCATAATGGCATTCTCTAGCCAATTGGAGTGGAGGCATTCTCTACAGTGAAATGAAGCATCACAGAGAGATTGCATAGCACTACTTGTGCTATCAGAGGGCAGAGAACACTACTTTTGATACAAGGCAAGGAAAGCCGTTCTGATGGGTTGGGGAAATGGCAGTACAGGTCCTCAAAAAACAGTCATCACACTGGTAAGCAGGATGAGAAGATGAGTCCTGAGACAATTTGGGAAAGGAGATGGGAGGGGCACCCATAGCCTTCTATCTAAGAGCCTAGCTATGACATAGCTCAATCGGTCAACCCATATGAAATGGGAACAACCCAGTGCTTGCTGGTTACTTCAGGTGGTATGAGCTGTTCCCTGTCCTCGGGCCTAAGCATTTCATCTGCTATGGTTTTTTTCCCCCCAGATAAAAAGAACTGCACAAAGCTGTTGGATGTGCCAATACTAAGAGCTCTCGCAACGCACCAGACAGCTAATCAGTGGGCTGGAGAAGTGCTCAGCCAAATCCCTCCCCAGCTTTCTCATGCAACTTCCCAGCCGCTGCTCAGCTGTCCAGCAGACTGTGGAGGAGGGGAATTACTGGGTTTGGGAACAGCCAATTCTCCTGTTTACCATGTAATTCCCCAGATGCCTTTTCCTGCTTTAATCAATGTGGGAAAGCAGGCTAAACAGATAAATCATCTCCCTAAGCCCTCTTTCCATGCCAATTCTGCTTTTGGATGGATGGATGGATGGATGGATGGATGGATATCATGTCAGCTGATGATGCCCAGAAAATGGAACAGAGGATTTCACCACTTTTCACCAAATGCTTTGATTAATATATCCTGTACCCCTGTAATCTCAATACTAATATTTGGTGGCGAAGCAAAACAATGATAGTAGATACAGGATACCGAAAATACTGTGCCATTACAGTTTTCTGTCAAGAATGAATAGACAGTGTTTTCACTCAACAATGGGTTAAAGTGCTAACATGTTTCCTAAATGACTTTGTTGGTGAAACATATTACAACATAGATAAGCTGTTAGGAGAATGTCTAAATAAGCAGATTCAGTCCAATGAGCCAATTTTGTGTAATGGTTAAGGCAGCAGCTCCCAACTTTTTCTATACCCCGCACCCCTAGAATGCTTCTGATATATTCTCGCACCCCTTACAAAAGTTTGAAATGATGGCAACAAATTATGCATATACACTATAATTTTGAAAACCCAAGTTTTTGCACCCCCTGGAATATCATCTCGACCCCCGAGGGTGTGAGCACCCCTGGTTGGGAACCCCTGGTTTAAGATATCAGACTAAAAATCAGGACAACTATAACCTCTTTTTTATTTTGTATTTTTATCATGCTCTGTGTCTTTTTGAACCAAAACAAGCCCATTATCTTCTCTTGTCATGGATTGGAGTGGTTATTGAAGTGATTTGTGCCACATTTCACATTTAGAAATAGTTATTTCTTGTCACAGTAAGTAATGTCTGTTGTGTTCTATATGTGCAATTCTTCCATCAAATGTTCATTAGTGGTGCTTCAGTCTCTATTAGTTATGCATGCATGGCCGCATATGTGAGTGAATATATATGCCAGCTGAAGGATCTTGTGTATGGGTGTCAAAACAGATAAGATTGTGAATGTGGCATTGTGGTCCAATGATTGCAGCATGATCCCTTTTGTATGTGCCTTAGTTCTACAGACACATAGCAAGAGGGCAAGATTTGGATTGTGGTGCTGTGACTGCCACCTGGCCAATTCTGACTGCTTCCTGCAGACGCCTTTATATCCCTGGTCTCAAAGCACTGAAAACTTGGAAGGGAAACTTAAATTCCCATTCCTTCCATCTAGTCTTTAAGCTGTTTAGCACATTGTTTTCCCAAGTTGTGGTTGCCCTTCCTCCTTCTTTTCCTGAAGACTCAAAAATTTAGCTTCTGCAACTGCAGCTGAGCATTCCAGGACTTCAGTTGGCATCATCAAAATGCTCAAGACTTTGCATATAGACTACACATGACAAGAAGCTACCTGCCTAAATCAAGCTTCAGATGTCAGCCTTTGCCTTTGTTTGCATAAGAGATCTGAATCTGCCTCCTTGATTGAAAGCACAAGGTCTCGTGTGGCCTTTATAAACATGCCTCTTTGCTAGAGGTGACATTCCTAGGCACATATAACTAACATTCAGATCTGTCTGAACTGTTAGTAATTTCAGATGCTTTTTTGAATGATGATTTGCTTCTTATGTAGTGCTAGAATTTGGACCTCTGTGTAGCCAAGAGTCGACTGAATTATATTTTATTTTCAATTTCCATACCATTGATCATGTCATGTATAACTCTTATTTTCCACCAGTGCTATAAACCTGTCTCTGTTCTTCCTGTTTCACATATGGGGAAAAGAGCTGAATACAGTTTATTCAAGGTTATAGCTTATTTACTCAATTTCTCTACATGGTTCTGTCAGTATTGTAATTATTTTAGGATGATTACATATACAGTGTGGAAGAACAGAGGCAGGCCATTTATGCCACAAATTCTTCCTTTCCCATAGTTGGTCTAGTAAGAGCACTATAGACTGGTGAGTGGTTTATTGCCAATCTGTGACAGTAGCATATGTGAAAGGTACCTTGAGAATCCTTCCAAACAGAAATACGGTATCTGCCTCATTAATATTATTTCAAGGCTAGACAAACTTTCAAGAGTGAACATCAATTCGCTATCTGTGAAGCAACCCTTGGAAGATACTTCAAAAGGCAGTTTCTCACATCTTCCTCTTCTGAAAGTATAGTGAAGTGGAAGCGTTTATTTTCCTCACCTGAGGTTTCCTCTAGTAGTTCCCCAAAACTAGAAAAGGCTCCCCATAGCTACTAAAAATGAACGAAGAGGCTTCAGTGGCACACAAAATACCTCACTGAGAACGATTTCCTCAATTTGAAGAGGGATGTTGCATCCCTTCTGTAGCACAAAGTTGCTCTTTGAGGCACAATTATGAAGCTGTACCCATGTAAGCAAGATAAGTTTGTTTACACCTATTGCAGAATATTTCCCATGCATTCACAAGGTCCAGTTAAGTTGGGTTTCTTCATACAAGCATCAATAATTCCTGGTATTGTGTGTTAGTGTTTCTAAACCTTGGCAACTTTTTAAGATGTGTGGACATGCTGGCTAGGGGATGGTAGGAGTCGAAGTCCACAGAACGTAAAGTTGCCAAGGCTGAGAAAACACTACTGTACATATTTCTGATGTGTTATGCTGCTGAATTTACTGCCGTTTATTCACTTTATGTTTCTGCATTTAATAAGGTGCTGGTTTGTAAACTGCCTTCAGTTTATTTCATTTCTTGAAAGGAAGAATATTAATTTCCAATCAAATAAGGAAAGAAATGACATTTTCACTTAGGTAGAGGGTTACATAAGGCGAACAGATTTCACACATCTCTGGTTTGTGGTTTAGCATCCTTGTGCACAGCCAAGAGGGTTTGGAAAACCTCAGTTATGACTTAGCACAATGTATAAACCCGGACAGTTATTAAACCCAAACCATGGCAGAATGTAATATGGGAAGTCAGTTGTTTTTATAAGCCTTTGCAGCTCTGCCTTTAACAACAATTGGTTAACGAGAAATGTGAGAATCAGGCTGTTGCCAGTGTGCCAGTAAACACTTATTATCTTACACCTGCAACTGATATACCTGGCAAGTGTACAAGTTCTGAAAATTGATAAACTTCTAGTTTCTATCCCTTTTGGACTTTCTGGCCCCCCGCAATGAAATTACGATATAATTTAGTTTAATGAGTAAAAAAATAATAGAAAAAATGTAAATTATGTATAGAATAAGAGTTTAATTTAAATGCATACCTATAACTATTGTAAAATAGTTTATATTACTGCACTTTTGGCTTTGTTCCTCCTTCCTTCCTTCCTTCCTTCCTTCCTTCCTTCCTTCCTTCCTTCCTTCCTTCCTTCCTTCCTTCCTTCCTTTTTTCTTTATCTGAAATATTAATTTTTATTTTTCTCGTTTAAATATCTAATGTAGTTATTACAGAAAAAGAGATAAACTTCTAGTTTCTATCTATTTTTAAAAACAATTTCCTGGCCAGGTGGGTACAGTACAGTATCGTTAAAATATATGTCATTGTCTTATATATATATATATATATATATATATATATATATATATATATATATATATATATATATATATATATACATTGGGGAGACAGCAAAATGACTGAGGAGTAGGGTGCATGAACACAAGCTTGCTATTAGAAGACAAGAACAACATTCACAGGTGTGGGCACACATGGCTACACACAACCACATCTTTAATCTAGCAGGGACCGAGGCAATTGCCAGCGACAACACTAAAGGCGGCCGCTTGTTTAAGGAAGCTTGGTTTTCAAACCACTCCTCTATCAACCGGCATATAGACCTCCCCCCTGCATACCAGGTACTAAGAAATTGGGAAGAGGAACGACGTGCGCGATATGAAGATAAACAGCGCAAGCATTCACAAAGTACCTCATTGTATCAAATCCAAGATTGCACCAACACACAACCACCCTGCAATGTTGAACACAGGGAAGAAGAGCAACAACCATTTAAGACCCCTGGCATGAGAACACGACAATGACCAGAGCTATGGCTACAACACATGGAACTATCAGCAATTCACTTTTAACAACAGATACCCAGAGACAACTACATCCCCCAAAAACGGATGTGCGACAACTCAAAGAAATATGGCAGACCTCAACAAACAGACCGGTGATGGGCTCCATGAGCAGAGTGCAGACACCAACAGTATAAACGCGATCTCCCCACCCCAGCGTCTCCATCCTGATGACGATGGCAGTTAGCCAACAAAAGCTTGATTTTTTAGCAATAAAAACTGTTTTAGTTCATTTGTTAATTTTAACTATATATGGGTGTGAGTGAAAATAAGCAATAAGGTTGCTGCTGCTTATTGATAAACAGCAGAGGGCAGCAGAGCTAGCACCTTTATTCTCAGAAAAAGAAATGGCAACACAAACCTCATTCAGAAAGGTACTCTGATCAAGCCAGGCTGTTCTGGCTGCTGAATGAAATTAGCACTGGCCAGCTCTTGTCTTTGGGTAGGAAAAAGGAACGCAAGTTCTCTGTAACAATTTTTGTTTGGATTTGCAGCTTATGTGTGTTAGGAGATGATCTATGGATATCCTATCATCTGTTTAGCACTGGAAGTCAAATTCCTCTTTTTGCCATTACTTGTTGTGGTAAGGGAAAAGAGTTAGTAATTATATGAGTCACAACATAGCACAAGGTCTCCAGTGACTTGTGGAGCATGGGTTTGGTAGTTTATTTGGGAAAGGTTCTCCCTTATTTTCTCCTTCAGCTATGGGGTATGTGAAATGGAGCGTCATCTGGGGAGGACTTTATTACTGCTGATTCTCCAAGCATCTTCAACAGTGGCTGTCCCAGAAAATTCTCAAGCCTCCAAAGCCTTCATGACCAAAGTAGAAAAACAAAACTAAACAAGGATCCTGAAAGACTCTTTCCTCTGACTTTGCCACTTTGAGAATCAAAGACAGGAGACACAGAATTTCAAGCAGGATTCACCTGATCCTCCAGATCAGGGGTCTTCAAATTTGGCCACTTTAAGACTTGTGGACTTCAACTCCCAGAATTCCTCAGCCAGCCCTGGGAGTTGGTTCACAAGTCTTAAAGTGGCCAAGTTTGAAGACCCCTGCTCCAGATCTTTGGTACTGTCACACTTTCAGGACCACTACAGGTAGTCCTCGACTTACAACAGTTCATTGGGTGACTGTTCAAAGTTACAACGGCACTGAAAAAAGTGACGTATAACCATTTTTCACACTTATGACCAGTGCATCATCCCCATAGTCAGGTGATCAAAATTCAGATGCTTGGCAACTGACACATATTTATGATGGTTTTAGAGCCTTAGGGTCATGTGATCACCTATTGCAAACTTCTGACAAGCAAAGTCAATGGGGAAGCAAGATTCATTTAACAACCATATTACTAACTTAATAACTACAGTGATTCACTTAACAACTGTGGCAAGAAAGGTTGTAAAGTGGGACAAAACTCACTTAACAAATGTGTCGATTAGCAACATAAATTTTGGGCTCAACTGTGGTCGTAAGTCAAGGACTACATGTATTAGCTAGGCTGATTGGAATTAAGGGGAGCTGCCCTTCCAAACATTTAGAGCAGACATGTCAAACACAAGGCCCGGGGACCAGATCCGGCCCGCAAAGTGGTTTCATGTGGCCCGTGAACCCATCCTGGAAACTGTTCTGTACCAGCCTGCTACCGGCCTTGCAGAAAGGCAACCCCTGTACAAACGGCAGAGGCTGGAATACGTCTGCCAAATTTATTACACAAACAAAACATGAAACAAGATACCGGAGCTTTGATCCTCTATCGGAGCGGTTGCTTTCAGCAAACCAGCCCTCCCCCAGACACTCCCTTTATAAGAGTTCAGGGCGTGGCCTCTCTTTGCCTCCTTCCGAGAAGTCCCACAGCCTTTCTCTGCTTGCTCCTACTTGACTGCCTCCTGCGTCGGGTGTCCTTGAACAGGGCCAGCTGTGGGTCATCTTCATCCACACTGTCGGGCTCGCACAGCTGGGTCTCCACCAAGTAAGAGGGGCCTGGCTGGGGGCTCTGCGGAGCCTCCAAGCCATCATCAGCAAGTTCTTCTTCAACACCCCCCTCCTCCCCCTCGTCTGAGTCATCCGAGTCATCCGACCCAACTGCCGAACCCACAGGCTGACCCTGAATCACAACAGAAACAGTGAGGGAACGGCCCCTGCTCCCTTGGCCCCGGCCCCGGCCGGCCAGGAGCCAATGTACAATTTTGTGGTGGCCATCAATGCTGAAACGCAGTCTTAGCTCCACAAGGCTGTCTGGAAACAGACCTGGGGAGGTGTAACCCTTTGTGAAGAATGAAGAAATGCACCATTGCCTGGAAGTGGCCAGCCCATGGCCCTGCCTACTTTGGGCAGGCTAGGGGCTGGGAAGCGTTGCGCTTCTCTACACATTCATGCCACCTGGCTCAGCCTCTCGGCACTGTGAGGAGAGCACCCCGCTGCCTGCCAAAACCAGGCAGGCTGGGGGCTGGGCAGCATTGCACAGGTAACATCGACTCTCATGCTGCTCATGGCATCCCCTCCCCCACCAAGCCGGATATGTGAAGTAGGCAAGGGCCATGTGCTGGCCACTTCCAGACGATGGTGCATTTCTTCATTCCTCACGAAGGATGACACTTCTGCAGCTGCGTTTCTTGCCTGTTTTTCTCCCTCCCTCATCTCAAATATTTTCCTATGACTCGAAGGAAGGAAGGAAGGAAGGAAGGAAGGAAGGAAGGAAGGAAGGAAGGAAGGAAGGAAGGAAGGAAGGAAGGAAGGAAGGAGAGAGGGTCTGAGGGAAGTCCTGCCTTAGTCCTTCCTTGCTGCCCTTTCACCATCCTCTTGCCCCCTCCTCCTGTCCTATCAAGGGCGGGCTCCCATTCTATTGCTAAGGAAGCTTTGGATACAAAGCCAGGTCTCCTCACATGGACAGGGAGTGGGCCTCCCTCTTGACTTTGCCCTTGTACACATCATGAGCAACCTGGCTAAGGAGAGCAAGCACAGCAGCAGCAGCCTTGAGGAGGTAAGTGCAGCTGGGCGCCCCCTTGGGGAAGTGGGGCTGGGCTTAGTGCCATGGGTGCTTGAGGGCATTTGACCTCCGCTCCACCGTCCAGCCCCCCCCCATTGCCTGAGAGGAACAGTGAGGCTCCTCCAGTGGACCATGCCTTGGCACTTGTCCCGGTCCCTTCTTCTGCCAGAGACCCTCAGATCTGTCCCACTCCTGACCAGGCCCACACAGCTACCCTTGACACGAATGATGTAGAGCTGGCCATGCCCACCCAGTAGGCCACATGCACTCCAGCCATGCCCACCCAGTAGGCCACGCCCACCTTGGCCACACCCACCTATCCCCCCAAGGGCAACCGCAATGCTGATGTGGCCCTCAATGAAATTGAGTTTGACACCTCTGATTTAGAGGACCTCACATTCCTCGTGTAGCACCCAGTTTACATAGCCAAGGGAAGAAAGAAAATACCATCAACCTACAATAGGAGGAGGAAGGAGTATTCAATCTTGTTCACTGCCTGGAGATGTTTATAAAACTAATAAAAGTAGGATAAAAATAAAATAAAAAATGTGATTGTGGCTGTGTGTATGAGAATGCAAATTTGGTTGAAAAACTGGAAAAACAAAACAATCTCTATGTGGTTTTGCTGCTATTGGTTGGCTTAGTGTTTTATACCTCTTGGAAACTGAGGAAGGTAAATGAAAAGCCACAAAAGATAAAACAGCAATAGAGCTAAAAAAGCTGCCAAATTGTTTTTTAACAAATGAATGAAAAGCTTAAAGCACTGGCATTTAGACCCTCACCTTTTCACCCCTCTCTACTTGCACCAGCTTGTATTGACTGACAGCGCCATGATCTCAGGACACAGCAGCAGGACATGGGTTAATTTAAAAAAAAGCACAAGGTTTAATGTTATCCTCTGCAATTTCATAAGATCTGGCATTGTGTTCATAATCAGTGGTGGGATTCAGCCAGTTGCACCATTTAGGCAGAACCGGTACCTATTTTTTTAATACAAGTTTTATTGATTTTTTAATATTTACATATAGATGTATTTGTGAAACAATATGGTGGTTGGGTAGTTAAAATAAAAAAATAACCAGTTGTAAATAGTTCAGGTTACATCAACAGAGATGCCCTCTCTAATTCCCTTAGTGATTACATAGTCAAAATAAACAAGTTAGTATATTACTAGTTATAGCCCAGTCAATCAATAAAATTCAAGATATATTTTCACTAATACATATCAATATCCTGTTTTTAAATTTTATCTAATTGCAATAGGATAATAATAATAATAATAATAATAATAATAATAATAATAAATAACAACAACAACAACAACAACAACAACAACAACAACAATAATAATAATAATAATAATAATAATAATAATAATAATAATAATAAATTGGAAGGGACCTTGGAGGTCATCTAGTCCAAGTGGTATTAGTACTTCACTTGATCTTGATTCTATCCCTCTGTTAATGCAGCCTAGCACTGTGTTGGCTTTTTTGGCAGCTGCAGCACACTGCTGGCTCATATTTAAGTGATTGTCCACTAGGACTCCGAGATCCCTCTCACAGTTACTACTATTGAGCAAGGTACCACCTATACTATACCTGTGCATTTGATTTTTCCTGCCTAAATGTAGAACCTTACTTTTTTCACCATTGAATTTCATTTTGTTAGATAGTGCCCAGTGTTCGAGTCTGTCCAGATCCTTCTGTATCTTAAGCCTATCTTCTGGAGTATTGGCTATTCCTGCCAGCTTGGTATCGTCTGCAAATTTGATGAGTTCCCCATCTATCCCCTCATCCAAATCGTTAATGAAGATATTGAAGAGCACTGGGCCCATAACAGAGCCCTGGGGCACCCCACTACACACTTCCTTCCATGTAGATGCGGTTCCATTGAGGACCACACGCTGAGTACGGCCTGTCAGCCAGCTACGAATCCATCTGGTGGTGATGCTATCTAACCCACATTTTTCTATCTTAGGTTGTGATCTACTTTATCAAATGCCTTACTGAAGTCCAAGTAAATTATATCTACAGCATTCCTCTGGTCCACTAATTTTGTCACTTGGTCAAAGAATGTAATAAGATTTGTCTGGCATGATCTGTTTTTGACAAACCCATGTTGACTTTTAGTGATGACTTTGTTTGCATCAAGGTGTTCGCTGATTTGTTGTTTGATTATCTTTTCCAGAATCTTCCCAGGTATTGAGGTCAGGCTGATAGGTCTGTACTTTCCTGGATCTATTTTTTTCCCTTTTTTGAAGATGGGAACTACATCAGCTCTCTTCCAGTCCTCTGGTACTTCCCCAGTGCTCCAGGATCTATGAAAAATATAGTTCAGTGGTTCTGAGATCACCTCTGCCAGTTCCTTGAGAACTTTGGGGTGTAATCCATCTGGTCCTGGTGATTGGAACTCGTCTAGGCTGGACAGGTGTTCACTTACCATTTTTTGCCTATCTTAACTTGTGTTTCTATTCTGTTTTTTATGGCACTGGTTTTGGTAGGTTGGACTGTTTTTTCCCTTTGTGTAAAGACAGATGCAAAAAACGAGTTAAATAGTTCTGCTTTCTCCCTATTGCTTGTCACCTTCTTGCCACTTTCCCCCACTAATGGACCAATCATTTCCTTAACTTTTTTCTTGTTTTTTATATGTTGAAAGAAGCATTTTTTGTTATTTTTAACTTTGGTCGCAAGCCTTAGTTCATTTTGAGCCTTAGCTTTCCTCACTTCATCTTTGCAGGCACGGGCTATTTGCTGATATTCTGACTTAGTTATGTGCCCCTCTTTCCAATTCTTATACTTGTCCTTTTTATCTTTCAATTTATCAGAGAGTTCTTTATGCAGCCATGCTGGTTTCTTTTGAGAGCTGTTATTTTTCTTCTTTGTTGGTATTGTACTAGACTGGGCCTTTATTATCTCACTTTTCAAAATTTCCCAAGCTTCTTGAGTTGTTTTCCCCTTTAGGATTCTCATCCATGGAATTCTTCCTATGGTCTCTCTAAGTTTATTGAAATTAGCTCTTTTAAAGTCCAAGACTCTAGTTTGGCTGTGTTCTATTGCTTGTGCCTCCAGAATGTTGAATTCCAATATTGCATGATCACTTCCCCCCAAGGTTCCTGTGGCCTCGACACCTTCTATCATTTCATCTCTGTTTGTGAGAATTAAATCCAATATGGCTAATCCCCTAGTTCCCTTCTCTACTTTTTGGGAGAGAAAGTTGTCTGCTAGGTTTGACAGGAATCTGTTTGATCTTCCACTTGGTGCAGAGTTTGTCTCCCAGTTAATATCAGGGTAATTAAAGTCCCCCATTACTATTGTGATGTGCTTCTTACATACCTTAGTTAGCTGACTAGCAAAAAGTTCATCTATTTCCTCTGCTTGGTTGGGCGGCCTATAGTATACACCTATGGCAATGTCATTCCCCCCCCTTTTATATTGACCCAAATGCATTCAAGTTTACAGTTTTTGTCATTGTTGTGCTCTATTTCTGTATTCTAGAATACCCTATAGTATATAGAAGAAAGCTTAATTTTGGGTAACCCTCAATTCCCTATTTCAATAAAGAATAGTGCTTTTGTCTTACAAAACTTATATTGGTCATTACAAAACATTCTTATGTGTTACCATTAAAGTCTAGTTTTCATCTTAAAATTCTAGATTCTATACTATAGTTCAAAAATAGCCACTGAATATTCTATAAATCATCTTAACCGTACATCATTTATTAACATACTATCTTTTGATATGTCATTCCAAATTCTATAATATGATTTGGAGTTATATTTCCTTTACAGATCTAAAAGCTAAATGTAAAATCAGTGATATTTTTTTTAGATTCCCCTTGATCCATAGAAAGATATTTTTATAGTCTATCTTTAGGAATCCCAAAAGAGATACAAGTTCAGTTTTTAAAATCTAACTCTTGGCTTCCTTTTGTGCCAGTCATACTTCAGTCTTGGTATCTTTAAACTCTCAAATGTATCTTCCTTTCTTCCTATACCCCTTATTTGAATCTAGGGAGCGTATCCAAATGTCAGTTTTGCAAGGAAGATGTCCCCTTTGTAACCATTGTATTTTTGCTTTGATAGTTCGGTTTTTGATGGTTGATATAATATAGTTGTCATTAAATCAGTCAAGTCTTTTTGAACTTCCCATTCTATCTCGGTTAGGTAGAAAGTAGTAGCTGGTATTATGGTTGTCATTTGATTAATTGAATTCTCAATATAGTATATTTGGAGGCCTTTAGTGTCTTCACTCTTGATGTTGCTTTGTTCAGGTGCTGTTGTTTTTTGGCTTGTAAGTTTTGTAGTTACCATTAAAGTTTGGACTTTAAGGTTTTCTGTAGGTTGCTTTTGTTGTTCTTTAAAATCTTATTTTGATGTTAGTTTCCACTTCTTCTATTTGGTTTTAGGTTATCTTTTCCTCATTTAAATTCAGAGTTTGATTTGGTGGCTTTAAGTTGTCAGATTTTTCTTGCAGTTTGGCTTTAATTTGCTCTGTCATTGCCAAGATCGTGTCCAGTATCAGTTTATAATCAAGTGGCAGGATGTATTCATCCATTTTGTTGTTTGCAGTTAAATCTTCCATGGAGGCTATTTTAATAATAGTCAAAGATTTTCCACCTACTGAAGAGTTGTAATCAGTGCCAGGTGTTCCCACACTTATCTTCAAGGACAGCTTTGTTATTCAGTCAGCTCTCACAACAGAAAAAGGAAATTTACTTGCTGTACCATGTTATGCCACAAGATGTCATCAATAACATATAACATGCAATGTAAGAGGGTTTTTTTCTTTTTCTTTTTCCAGATTAATATAGAACTTTTGTAAAATTAGTCCAAATTTTTTCTTTAATTCACAGTTTAGAGAGAAAATGGGATAATGAATCCCCAGTAACAAAAAGAAGCTTTTTAGTAGATACAGATAAAATTGCTTAATTTTTTTGCTGAATTAATTGAATTTCTTTTGTAACTTTGAGGCTTTAAGATTTGTTCCCAAAGTAGATATTCGCTGTTTTCTCAAAACAAGAGGAAGGAGATTTTCAGGAAAGTCCTACAGGAAGATGATTAAGGAAAAAGGAAAGGTAAAAGCTCACCCAGGTCCTCCAGATTGCTTCTTAGTGCTAGGTAGTACTTTTGGCTTTCAGCAGGGAGCAGCTTAGTGATTGGCCATCTTTATGGCCGGTCTCTTCTTCTTTGGGCCAAAGGAGATGATCCTGGATTCCAGCGGAGGGCTGCTGCCCTTCCACGATCACAGGGAAGTCCTCCTCTCGGTAATCACCCCTTTTCAGGGTCCTCCAAAGGAAGGAAGCAGACTGTCCCTGTGCATCTGGAAGAGCTGCGCGCACAAACTGGAAGCCTGGTAGCTAATTTTTTGTTGCCCAGACCCAGAATGGACTTCCGGAAGCAGCATCTACATAGAGAACTGGTTGTTCACAGATTTGAATCCCACCACTGTTCATAATACTTAGAACAGGCATGTCAAACTTGCGATGTCATGTGATGTCGCATGACATATCGTGACTTTTTCCCCATTGCCGGCAATGGGCCGGGTGTGGTTTCGGGATGATGCATCCGGCCCGCAGGCCGGCAGTTTGACATGCCTGACTTAGAACCTGATGTATCTGGGTTTAGGACAAGGCTATGTCTGCAACAGAACTTGATGGTGGAAAGCTAGCAGATAGGGAAACCACATTTATTTCAGTGAACTGTTATATTAAAAGCCTTCTGAAAATAGGAAATGAAGAGATTTTTTTTAAAAAAAAAACTGGGGATGGTCTGAATTATTTTTCATCTGAGCAAGTACTCCATCTACTGTTCATATAGAAACTGGCCTTGGCCATTTTGCTACCTCAGAAATTTGTGGCTTCCTTTTCACCCAGTTACAAATGGCCACTGATTATAAAGCTAACCTCCTCACATCATCCCATGTCTTTGATGGGGTCAAGATGCCAAAAAACATCAACATAATTATACTTAAAAGACACTTGCTGCATCTGGTCACATACTCCATCCCAGAATTTATAGTTGGGGGAATATATGGTCAGCCAGCAAGCCTGCTGGTTATGGTACTTTCAGTCTCATGTGTGAGACACCATTAGATCAGGACTCCAGATGTGTGAAGAAAAAAACATTCCTTTTGTATGTGGATAAACCAAAAGGAGTTTACGGGACCTGGCTTCAAGCCAAAAGTTTGGTTATCCTCTCAGTGAACCTTTTTCTCTGTGTTGAGGGTCCTGCCTTTATGAGAAAGTCTATCAGCCATGGAGGAGGGAGGACATTCCTTGGCTTGCTGGAACTAGCTAAAGCTGTCATTCAGACACAAAGGAATGCAAATTATCCCCAGCTTCATATTCTGACTGGCCCTTTGCCAAGACAGAGATAAGAAGGCCATACGTCTTATTCTTTCATGAATCTGGGGAATATAAAATGTCAGCTTTATCTGACCAGCTGCTATGGAAACTGGGTGAAGAAAACTTCAGGCAGGTCCTAAAAAAAACCAATCCAAAAAACAAAAGCTTGGCCAAAACAAATTAATGGCTTCATTTTTTTTACCAGCCCACGTAGGCTGTTTTTGAATCGGCAGGGTCAGTATCTTGAACATGGAACAAACCGTCTACTGCAGGTTTTCTGTTCTGAAAGAATATGCACAACTGACAACCGAAAAGAGGCAATTTCTGTTTCTGTTATCGATCTCAAACTGGAGAGGGAGAAGCAAAGACCAGACTTCTTGAATGAGAGAATAGAAAATTGTAAATAGGCCAATAGGTGTTATGGAACCTATCCTCACATTGGAACTACTAATACTGTACTTTGTTGGGAAATTTTGATTACATTTTCATTTCAGCAGAGTTTTATGGAAATGATTTAATCTGAAGGAGGGAACTTGAAGGAGAAGAGCTAACATGCTGTTAACTATTCATGATTTGGAAAATTCCAGTAGGAAAGAGGACATGAACGGCTAGAAATATGTGTTTTCAGAAATTCCAGTAACATTAGGGTCATTCTGCTGACATCATTTAAGTGTTAAATCTGATAGCCATTTTTATTTTATTTTTTAATGTATATTTTATTATTTTTTTACAGTAACAATCTTTAGTATTTAGTAAGCAACACGTCTCGGTTTATATGTTTGACATTAATACTAGTAAAATTTCCATTCCTACCTTTTATTCCGTTTTTCTAACTATTTATTAAAAAATTCCCATGTTTGAAAGTATTCTGAATCTTGCTTCCCCTGTCTTCTTCAGATGGTATTTGTTTTTCCAGTATTGAGCAAATGTAATTCTCACTGCTGTTAATATATGTAATATTAAGTATACAGATTTTTTATCATAATTTTCTGAGATTATACCTAAAAAAATAATTCCAGTTTATAGTCTACATGTGTTCCTATCATCCTTTCTAGCCACCTATGTATTTTTGACCAATAGTTCTTTGCTTCAGGGCATGTCCACCAAAGATGATAATACATGCCTGGATTTTGTCTGCATTTCCAACAATTGTTGGAAAACATTTTTAAACATTTTTGCTAGTCTTAGATGGTAAATGCCATCTATAGAACATCTTATATACATTTTCTTTCTAAGCAGCTGCCCTTGTTATTTTGTAGTTTCTTTTCCATAAGTTTTGTCATTTTTCTAACTCTACATTGTGCCCAAAGTTTTTTACCCAAGTTATCATTGTTTCTTTAACTTGTTCATCTTCCATCTTTAAATTTAACAAAAAGCTGTACAGTTTTTTTAATCAATTTGTCATTTGATGACAATAGTATCTGGTCTAACACTGTCTGGTCTTTGTAAAAACCATATATTTTTGTATCTTTCTCATATCTCATTTGCAGGTGCGGCCACCATGATAGCTCAATAGTTCTTCCAATTGTTGTTTAGTTTGTAGTTTCTCATCAGTATTCAAAATATCTTTATAAGTCACACGTTTCTCATAATTAATTAAGTTTGGATGTATGAACGCCTCCATTGTCGAAATCCATCCTGGTATTTTCATGTAAGTTCTTGATTTTACCTTTTCCTATGTCAAAAGCAGTGCATTTCTTACATAGTGGTTTTGAAAGTATTTGTGAATTTTGTTCTTCTCATACCATAGGAAAGCATGCCATCCAGGTTGTAGGTCATGTCCTTCTAGGTATAATAGTCTTTTATTTCTAAGAGGTATCCATTCTTTTAACCATGTTAGTGCGGCTGCTTGATAGTAGAAGACCCAGTCTGGTAGCCAAAGCCTCCATTTTCTTTTGCATCTTGTAACATTTTCAGTCTGATTCTAGCTTTTTTCCCTTGCCAGATAAATTTCAATATTGATTCAATTTTTTGTCAATTTTTTCGGTATTTTTTAAAATAAAAAGAGTAGTTTTGGCAAAATGTTCATTTTCACAGTCGCTATTCATGCCACAGTTATTTAGGTGAATTACTGCAGTTGTTAAGTTAGCAATGCAGGTGTTAAGTGTATCTGGCTTCCCCATTGATTTTGCTGGTCAGAAGATCGCAAAAGGTGATCACATGATCCGAAGACACTGCAACTGTCATAAATACGAGTCAGTTGCCAAGTCTCTGAATTTTCATTATTACACATAGGTTGTGTCTGTGTTTTGTCTGTGTCCATCACATGGAATCTACTTGGATTGGGATAGTCTACATACATTGCTCAATAACACAAAGCACTTAGGACAGTCTGAGAAATAACTATTTGCCTTAGCATACAGACTGCTACGCACTCATTAAGTTCAACAATCAGAGTTCACAACATTCAATGGCATGTGTCTGATTATTGTCTGTGAAGATATTTCTCTCTCATTCATTCAATTGTATGCTGGCTGGGAGACAAACATCCAATATATAGACCTTGGCAGGTTTCACTATTGTCGTCAGTTAATGAATTTCACGGCATGAATTTCTATAAGCTTCATGAATGCTGTGGACAGAATAACTATAAGAAAAAACAAACTTTATATCTGAATACCTGATTCAAACAATTTACTTCTTAAAGATGCTGAAGTTACGACATTGGAGCTCCACATAGGATGTAATGTTGACATTACTTATTCCTCCGCACTGCTTATAAATATAATTGCATGTTCTTATTTAATATCTTTAGCAGAAAAGCAGAAAGGGCTTTTCTGGTAAAGATATTAGCAGCGTTTGAGATGGGTGGAGGGCATGCTTTGTAATTTCAACCAATGGCTACATCTCTGACTGGCTTCCAACAAAAACATTCTCATCTAATGCCTTTTTATTTTTAAGATAAAGCAAATTATAGCAGTGTTTATTTAGATTTAGATGAGAGAAGTCCTAGTTCATGCAGTCATCATTAAAGGAGTTTAAATAACATGTTGTCTAACCCCACAATTTCAGAAAAGGGACAATTTAAACTTCATTAATGTATTTTGGATCAGCTTGATGAAGCCTTCCATAGGAAAAGCAATGAAAGCAGGATAATATCAAAGAGAACTATAAATGTTCTGGCACTGTTATACATGCTCTTCTGTGTCTTAGATTCTCAACGAAAGAGATCAATGATTCTGGATCCATTAAGATATAAAAGTATCTAACATTTGGAAGAGAAACACAAAGTTGCCCTTTGTTTAATTCTTTGATTTTAGCTCTCTCTGCTGGACATATACAGTAGGATTATTTACAAAATAATTTTCATTTCACACTTAGACTTGAATTAGAAATTATTTGCTGGGAAGAAAATTCTTGGGGTACAGGTAGTTCTCGATTTACAAAAGTTACAAAAGTTCATTTAGTGACCAAAGGCACTGAAAAATGACTGTTACAACCATTTTTCACACTTACGACCATTGCAGCATCCCCATGGTCACATGATCAAAATTTAGATGGTTCATATTTATGATGGTTGCAGTGTCCCGGGATCACATGATCACCTTTTGCAACCTTCCCACAAGCAAAGTCAATGGGGAAGCCCAATTCATTTAACAACCATGTTACTAACTTAACAATGGCAGTGTCTCACTTAATAACTGTGGCAAGAAAGGGAGTAAAATGGGGCAAAACTCACTTAACAAATGTCTCACTTAGTAACAGTTGTGGTCTTAACTCAAGGACTACCTATATATTTGTGTCTACATATTCAAAGGAGTTATAAAAAAGAATCTTGATGACTTTCAACAAACTACAGTTCTTAAATTTGGGGAGGGGGGTAGAAATATGGTAGTAAATTGATAGGAAATTATAATTATTTAGTTCACATACTAAATTATGGTTTATAGAATAAATCACAGCTGGCTGATTTGGCATAACTCACCAAACTGCCCTATATACCATAATTTGCAAACTATTGTATGCTGTGACACTGATTAGTCTAATCTGTGATATCTGCCACTATGTGTTTAATGTAAAGTATGTCCAAGAAAGTAATTAATTTTAGGGCTAAGATATCTTGAGATTGAGATAGAATTGTTTCTGCTGGACCTAAGGAAGTAGCAGGTTATTCTGGAGGGCAAATGCCACCCCCTATGAGTTAGATCTTATAATCCTTCTGATCAAGTCCACCTAGGAGGTATCATGTGGATAGGTCCAAGTGATGGTGAATTCCTCCTTGATGGAGGGGGTGTTTCTGGATCCTTTTAAAGAGGCATCCGGTGCACCCTCTGCTTAAAAATCCATTGCTAGTCTTTCACCTTCCCTTTTTAGGTGTTGGTGTTGCCTCTCTGGAGGATCTTTGATTGCACTTTTAGATGATCTCTGATGGTAATGGGATGGCAGTAGTGCATCCATCCTTGCTCTTCTTGACCTTTCAGTGGCTTTCAGTACTATTGACCATGGTATCCTTTGGGGCCAACGTAGGGAGTTGGGGGTGAGGGCACATTTTTATACAGCTTCACTTCTTTCCTCTGGAACCAATCCCAATCGGTGCTGATACCAAAAGATCCAGCCCTTGGCCCCTAGTTTATAGGGTGCCACAGAACTCAATGCTCTCTACACTACTTTTTAACATCTATATGAAACCTCTGGGTTTGATCATCCATCACTGTGGGATGAGGTATGCTGACGATTATATATCTTTGTCTGGGAGAATTAAGTGATGCTCGGGGTGGGCATTGCTTTGCGATGCCTGGAGACTGTGGAAGTCTGGATGGGGAACAATAGAATTCAGCTGAACCCTGGTAAGTTGGATGGCAGGGGGTGGGTGGGCTCCTCCTTGGTCTTGGATGGAGTTGCACTATCCCAGACAAACTTGGTGCATAATTTGGGGGTCGTCCTGGACTCACAGCTCCTGCTTGAAGAGCTGGTTGCAGTCCTGACTAAGAGAGACTTTGCTCAACTGTGTTGTGTAGTAGTTACTTCCCTTCTCTCAGTGACTTGGACCCTGGGAATCTCCCATCTGGATTATCACAATATGCTTAGACAGGGCTACCCTTGAAAAGTATCCAGAAACTTCAGCTGGTACAGAATGCAGCTGTTGTGTAGTGGGTCCGACACAAGGAAGAGACGCCAGCCGGAGTACGTGTTCAGCTCTTTATTGGGGGGGGGTAGCGTACTGAAGAACAAGGGCTACCTGGCCTCCTTATATACAAGGCCAGGTAGGCGGCTAGCCAATGGGGTTGGCCCTAGGTTTCCCGCTGAAACTGGGTTTCCCGCCAAAACCGCCCAGACCAACGCCCCCTGGTGGCTGCTGCTATGCAGAGGCTGTACCTGGATACATAACACCCCTCCCCCCTTAGAGAAGAACCACCTAGTAACTATAGCACACACATAACTATTTACACAACAACATAATGTATAACAGTGAGTTGATGTCACTTTCACACATAGTCTGCTAGGTATGCAGGTGTCCTGTGGGACCTGGTGGACCGCCTGGGTGTGGCGACTCCCTGGTCCGTTCTGTCTGGCTCTCGAAGTTCTTGCACTGGGTTAGGTCCGGCTGCCAGGTTCCTGCCGCCAATGATGCCCTGCTGCTGCAGGGCTGGTTGTAGGAGGCCATCTTCCTCCAGTTCAGGGTTCGTGTGGTTTCCCGTTGGTCTGGCCTCTTCTGGGGTGTGATTGTCAGATTGGGCGTGTGAGGTGCACTCAGGGACCCTTCCTCTGAGCTGGTCTATATGACGCCTGATGTGTCGATCCCCCTCCACCCCTATAATGTAGGATAGGGGCCCCGTTTTGTCAACCACTGTCCCTGGAATCCATGTGTGTCCTGCCCCATAGTTTCTTGACCAAACCAGGTCCCCCACATTGAGTACCCTATGTGATGTGGGCCTGTCTGTGTCTGCTGCTACACGGTCAGGATGCAAACAGTCAAGCTTGGTGATGAGGCGCCGTCCCCATCGTAGTTCTGCTGGGCTCTTCCCGGTGGCAACGCACAGTGTGGTGTGTTGGGCGAGCAGAAATTTTGCCAGTCTGTGATGCCAGTCCCCGCTGATGATGCACCGGAGTGTGTCCTTGGTCGTCCTTACCATCCATTCAGCTTGCCCGTTAGTCAATGGGTGGAAGGGCGCAGAGGTGGCATGTCTAATCCAATTCGCCTTCAAGAACGCCTGGAAATCATTAGCGGTAAACTGAGGCCCGTTATCTGATACAATGACGTGTGTGGCAGAGAGAGCTCTGAGCACCTGGATTGTCCTAGCCGAGGTCATGTTGGGAACAGGGACTACCTCCAACCACTTGGAGTGGCTATCCAATACCACTAAGAACAGTTGGCCCTGGAATGGCCCCGCATAGACAATGTGGATGCGGGCCCAGGGTGTGTGTGTGGCCTCCCACCTGTGTACTGGTGCGTGGGGCATTTCTGGCCTGGATCTCTGGCACGTGTAACAGGCCTTGACCCGTTCCTCAATGTCCTTGTCCAGCCCTGGCCACCAGAGGTAGCTTCTGGCCAGTGCCTTCATCCTAACCACCCCTGGGTGTCCCTCATGTAAGGATTCCAATACCCTGCCCCGGACTGCGGTGGGGATAATGACCCTGCTTCCCCAGAGGAGGCAACCCCTGTGCGTGAAGAGCTCATGACGCCTGGTGAAATAGGCCTGGAACTCAGGCCCCAGGGACTTGTCCTGCCACCCTGTGCAAACCCATGAGTGTACCCTGCTCATGATGTTGTCAGTGGCTGTGTTGCTGGCAATGTCCTTGGCATGAACTGGGCATTCTGGTAATTCTTCCAGAGCTAGGATCTGCGTTGCTGGTGCCGGGTCTGGTTCAGTGGTGTCAAGGGGTAGCCTACTTAAGCCGTCTGCGTGGCCCATCTCCTTCCCTGGCTTGTGCACCAGCTTGCAATTGTAAGCTGCAAGAAAGATGGACCACCGGAGCATTCTGGGAGACAGAATTTGGGGTGTCTGCTTGTCCGTTGTGAACAGGCCCAGGAGTGGTTTGTGGTCCGTGTAGACAGTGAACTCCCTGCCATAGAGATAATCGTGGAACTTTTTAATTCCTGCCACAATTGCCAGGGCTTCCCTATCAATTTGGGCGTAGTTCCTTTCTGCTCCAGACAGCGTCCTGGAATAGTAGGCAATGGGAATTTGGGCCCCGTTAGGCTCAAGGTGACTGAGAACTGCGCCCACGCCATAAGGGGATGCATCACACGCAATGCATATGGGCTTTGTTTCTATGAAGTGCGTTACTGTGGACTTGTCAGACAGGAGTGCCTTTAATGCTCTAAAGCTTTGCTCATGGACAGAAGTCCAGGCCCATGCTGCCTTTTTGTCCAGCAACCTGTGAAGTGGCTCTGCAATGGCTGCCTTGTGTGGGAAGAATGTATGATAAAAATTGAGCAGGCCCAGGAATGCCTGTAGCTCTGCCTTGTTCTTGGGTGTGGGTGCCAGTTTGATCGCCCTAACCTTGGACTCTGTGGGATGGATCCCCTTGGCATCTACCCTGAATCCCAAAAATTCTGTGGAGGGAACACCTATGCTGCACTTCTCCCTCTTTAGTTTTAGGCCAGCTGTGTGCAGTCTGGATAGTACCTCCCTCAGCCTACCTGCCAGCTCTTCTGCTGATGCTCCTGCAATCAGGACGTCATCGAAATAAGGGCAGACCCCTGGGATGCCCCTGAGTGTCTTCTCCATAATTTCCTGGAAAATGCCAGGAGCTACGCTGATCCCAAACTGCAGCCTGTTCACCCGGAACACCCCCCTGTGAGATACTATTGTCTGAGTGTCAGCTGTTGCCCTAGTAACCATGAGTTGCTGGTACGCCTGCGCAAGATCGAGCCTTGCAAAAATGGCACCGCCTTGGAGGGAAGCGAGAACGTGGCTGACCGTGGTCAGCGTGCGGGTTTAGGGCGCGGTTCACCGAGCACTTGTAGTCGGCGCAGATCCTTATCTCCCCATTGGATTTGAGCGGGGTAATGATTGGGGTTTCCCACTTCCCCCCATCTACGGGCTCTAAGATTCCCTGGGCCACCAGCTTATCCAGTTCGCACTCGATTTTGTGTTTGAGCGCGAAGGGGACTCGCTGCGGCTGGACCCTAACGGGGGGAACGTTCGGGTTTAGTTTGAACGAGATGGGGGGCCCTGTGTATCTGCCCAGCGTCCCATCGAAGACGTCTGCGAACTCATTGCAGACGGCCTCGACGGAGTCTCCCTGGATCCGGTGGATCCCGGAGACTGTGATTCCCAGGGCCTCAAACCAGTCTAGGCCAACTAGGCTGGCTCTCCGGCCCTCTACCACTACAACCTCCAGGTGCTCTTCACGACCCTTAAACCCCACCGAAACGGTAGCCTCCCCCCTTACCTTGACCGGCGAATTCTGAAAATCGATCAGGGTTAAATTTGTAGGCCGTAATTTAATCCGCTGCTTGCTCCGACTATTGATATAGTTAAGGGTCTCATCTGAAATGACGGAGACCGCTGATCCGGAGTCAAGCTCCATGCTGCAGGGAATGCCCTGCAAGCGGATTGTTAATCTAATTTTGGGGTTGAGCAGCCAGCGGCTACCCGTATGGTGGATTGCCAGCCGGCTCTCAACGTAGCCAATTCGTAATTTGGTTGGGGCCCCAGTACCTCCGAACGGCGATTTCTCCGGGCGCAGCTCGTGGATCTCTTCTCGGGGACAGCAGCTACGACAAACTGCGGCTATGTGGCCTGTGTTCTTGCAGGCCCGACACATGGCTGACCGGAACTTGCAGAGGCTGCGCATGTGGTTCCTGCCGCAGCCTGCGCACTTCTGTGAATTGGGGTTGTTGCTCGCCAGCTTGGGCTTGTCTGGGCGTCCGCCTCAGTGGTCGGGGGTTGACTTCCGTCGGAGGAGGTCAATGCTCTGCTCGCCCTCCTCCTCGTCTGTGGCGACCTGCTGGTGGATGCTGGCCGCCTGGCTGCCGGTTCTGGTCTCCTGGACTGCTTGGACGGCCCTGCAGGCCGCTTCGTGGGCCAGGATGGCATCTTCGGCTTCCTGGAGCGAAACCTCCTTTTTCGAACAGGCGCTCTTGCAGCCGCCTGTCTCGTAGGTCGCAAACCAGCCTGTCCCGTAGCTGCTCCTCCAAGTTCGAAAACTTGCAGGCGATGGCAGCTTCTCGTAGGGCGGCGAGGAATTCGGCTCCGGACTCGTCGGGATGCTGGTCCCTCTTTTCGAACTGCAACCTCGCGGCCAATTTGGACCGCCGGGGCCCAAAGTTGGCGATGAGCTTGGCAACGAGGTCCCGGTAAGAGACGGTATTGATGGCTTCTGGGGCGAACAGGTTCGCGGCCATCTCAAGGAGTGCGGGTCCCCCGAGGCAGAGCAGGGCTGCCGCCTTCGTGCCGTCCTCTGAGATTGAACTGGTTGAACTGCATGTACAGCTTCGTGCCGTCCTCCGAGATTGAACTGGTTGAACTGCATGTACAGCTCGGCGTGTGCCAGGTACCGGGCCCATGTCTCGGGGCGGCGGGTGTCGAATTCACGGGGTTGTCCGGCCCGTGCCATCGCGTGGTTGGTTGTGGGTCTTGAGTTGCAGTTGCGGTGACCGGCGTGGTCCGGGTGGCTGGCGGTCGTGTCGGGGGAAGGAGGAAGGAAAAAATGTCCTTTCCCTTCAGCTCGCGGTGCGTTCCCCCTAGTGACTTCAGCTCTTCTGTCGGCAGAATCCCACCTTCGTTGCCACTGTTGTGTAGTGGGTCCGACGCAAGGAAGAGACGCCAGCCGGAGTACGTGTTCAGCTCTTTATTGGGGGGGTAGCGTACTGAAGAACAAGGGCTACCTGGCCTCCTTATATACCTGGCCAGGTAGGCGGCTAGCCAATGGGGTTGGCCCTAGGTTTCCCGCTGAAACTGGGTTTCCCGCCAAAACCGTCCAGACCAACGCCCCCTGGTGGCTGCTGCTATGCAGAGGCTGTACCTGGATACATAACAGCAGCCATGTGAGAAATTTTGGAAGTGCCATGGATGCTACATGTAACTCTTCTGCTGCACAAGCTGCATTGGATGTCGGTTTGCAATTCAAGGTGTTGGTGATGACCTTTAAAATGCTGCATGGCATGGGGTCAAGTGTGGAATTGCATTCTCCCCATAATATTGACCCTTCCCTTAGGTCAGGCAGGGAATGTTTGTCAAAGAACCATCTTTAAAGAAGTTGGTTAAAGAGACCCTTCTCTGCTGTCACCCCTGCCTTTTTAGAATATTCCCTACACAGAGAGAGAGAAGTGAGGCAGGGCCCCACCCTCCTGGCCTTTTGGAAGAGTTTGAAGACCTAGCTCTGCCATCTTGCTTGGGGCTTGCAGAGGAGCACACACCCTTGTGGTTGCCTAATACCTTGAAGGCTCATCCCCTGCCTTTATAACTTTAATTATTCTATTTCGGTTCTAACCGCCTCCTACTGAAATACATTTATATGGTTTTTATATTTTGAATTGTACGCCATCCAGAGTCACTCTGTGAGTGGGATGGGTGGTCTGTAAAAAAATAAAAATAAAAACAGAACACCTGGTGGTGTTTCTATCTTACCACCTAAGTGACTGGAGGTATTTGCTGAATGTGGCCCACCTTGCCATGGAATCCAGATGAATGGGAAGTTTCTCATTCTTTTTAAAAGGTGCCCTTCAGTTGCATTATCATCTGTTTGCTGATGTTTTTTTTCACTTCCTGAAGGTGTGTAGCGGTCCCTAAGCCTCCAAATGAATGAGGCCAGCTGGCATGAGTCACCAGGGCCTCCAGAGATGAGATACTTTCCTGCTCCACGCATCCTGGCTGAATCTGCGTCATCAGTGCCACCTGATTGCACTGCAGAGCTGAGCAAGGACGGCAGCAGAATTCATTCAGTACTTGCTGCTTTCCTAGTCTCTGCTCTTTGCTGCATTCCGAATACTGTGTTTGGGACAAGTTAACGCCTAGAAAAGCTTCTGTGCCTCTCTCGTGTTCTAATCATCCTAGCTGTCTTTGCTCAAGTCAAAGCACCGGGCATGGAAGAGAACTGTGATTCAGGCAGTGAGGAAATTGCTTCGTGCTTTGCTCTTTTTGGCTCTGCAAAAATTGCTTGCCCATTGCAGCTGCCTTGAGACAGCTTCTTCGGCAGACCTCCTGCACTGAGAAATGTTCCAGAGGCTAGCCGTTCTCTGCTGTGCTATTAGCCAAAAGATGAAGGAACCGCGCCAATATCTAGTTGTATTCTCCTCTCATTTAATATGGGGCCTTCCTTTCGCTTCCGCTTTCCTCCAAGCCCCCAAACACCGGCTGCCTTGGTGTTCTCAGAATCAGAAAATGTTTTCAGCCAGAAAGACTCATTCTTTTATACTAATGTTGCAAGTTTTTGCATGCATCAGATCCATTTCAGCCAGATCTATTTATACACATTCACAGGCACCAATACTCCTGCATGCATTTTGTAAACATGGCGAAGGAATGCACTGGGCCTTTCTATTCAGATTTTTATATATATATATAAACCTGCTTCCATGAAACTAATAATACATTAGTATTATTAATTTTTTTCTAACAGTTAGAATTGTGAATTTTCTCGTGTTCCAAATGGAAAAAAAATTTCACACTGCTTTTCAGGGAAGAACAGTGTCAGAGAATACAAATATAGCTTTCTTTATTGTCAATACAGCTAGTTCTCGATTTACAACCACAGTTGAGCCCAAAATTGTTGTTGCTAAGTGAGACATTTGTTAAGGGAGCTTTGCCCCATTTTACAACCTTTCTTGCCACAGCTATTAAGTGAATCACTGCAGTTGTTAAGTTAGTAACACGATTGTTAATTGAATATGGCTTCCCCATTGCTGATCAGAAGGTAGCAAAAGGTAATCACATGACCCTGGGACCCTGCAACCATCATAAATGAGAGTCAGTTGCCAAGCAACTGGATTTTGATCATTTATTTTATTTTATTTTAATTCCATTTGTATCCCGCCCTTCTCCGAAGACTCAGGGAGGCTTACAAGCTTAGCAGTAGTCTTCATTCTATATGCCTGCTTATTAGGACTTTCACACACACCCCAAGCGGCATTATTACAAAGTCAGCTTAATTGCCCCCAACAACCTGGGTCCTCATTTTACCTTCCTCGGAAGGATGGAAGGCTGAGTCAACCTTGAGCCTGGTGGGATGCGAACCTGCACTAATTGCAGGCAGCTGGTGTTACTTAAGGAGGCATTAGCCCACTGCTCCACCAAGGCTCTTGGGGATGCTGCAACAGTCATAAGGATGAAAAATAGTCTTGAGTCACTTTTTTCAGTGCCGTTGTGACTTTGAATGATCACTAAACGAACTGTTGTAAGTTGAGGATGACCTGTCGTAATTTTATTAAAAAAAACTAATGCAAACTAAAAGACAAGAATAAAAAGACAAAATGGAAGATGCAGAAAAGAAACCTAATAATACAGTAAAGAAAAAGAAAAGAAACATCTTAAGAAATGACTCCCCCTTCATCATGTATAAACAATCTTAATAACTTAAGCTAATTTGATAACTTATGATAACTTAATAACTTATCATCTTCTCTTACAATACAATAAGTGATGTCTTCTTCCCATATCCCACCTTTTATCCACAAACAATTCCTTAAAACCTGTCAACCTTCTCAGATAGACTATACAGGAAATATGAGTTAATTCTATTTTATTGTAAAGTTACATTAACAGAATCTTGCAAGTCTGAAACTACAAATCCCCCACTGCCTCCTTTACAGAAGATGGGAAGGTCCTTCTCTTGTTCCACCCACTATCCAGCTGTGGGCTAGGCCTTTTTCACCCTGTTTGTGGTCTTATTTGACCATTCCCTAAGCATCTCTTTGCCCTGTCTCCCAAGCTGTTTCCCACATACCATAACGAAACCTTCTTGTTTCAGTCCTGATCAGCAAAAGTCCATTAATGATCACAGAGATAACATATCTATTTCAACCTTGATCAAATAAACCAACTTCATATTCTTTTCTTTTACTTTTAACAATCTTGATCTTTAGTACCTTTGAATAATAGAACTTGATTTTTCATTTTTTTCTTTGTCCCTTCCCACAAAATTCTTCAAAGTTTTAACAATCTACTTCTGTATATAGGATAATTTTATAGGAAAACTATCCAGGTCACTCTCTTAGTTTGCTATTTGTAGTAAATGGCCTTTCCACCCCAAACTGCAATCTCCAGTGATTCCCTCCCCCACCACTTTTTTTTTAAGAAATGAAAGATTCTTACCATTTGTGTTCAACTGGAAGTTGATTCATTACTAATTTTGTTTAGAGGAGGTTTCTATTCATTATTTTATTTATCCTAAAGTGTTGACAACATACGACAAAAGATTTGTTTTACTTCATTTATCAAAAAGCTGGCAAACTGGGAAATGTTCAAAGTCCTGAAAAACACTTAATTGTGAGCCATATCATGTTTTCTCTGGCCATTCTGATCATTAGCTATCCTTCTTTCAAAGGACTGATCTTCAGAATGCTTCTGCTAGGTTTGTGTTAGGAAGCTGAAGTAAATACGGAGCATCCAAACACAGTTGAGAAATCAAAGTTTTATTTGCAAAATATACTCTTGATATCATGTAACTTTGTTTTGTATGAAAGAAAGTAAAGTGGCTTTGATAATTACACTATAATAAATAAGACATAATCTCTCCCCAAATTTAGCAAACATAGGATGAGCTGGGTAATAAGCTGTGTAAAGCTTTGGACAGCTTTCCTCTACATTTCCTTGGGAAACCCTGTTAGTGATCGATTTTGATCTTTCTTCTTCACTTCTGCCCAGATGTCTGACAAATCTTGGATAAACTGCTGGATCTGAGAGCAAGGAAGAGGAAGGTCAGATTTGTACAATAAGGGGTGACTTCCTAAGAGCACAAGATTGAATTTACTGCTGCTTTAGAACTTCTGGTATGGCAGATATCACTTGGGGAGGAGAGGCAAGAAGCATCTTTCTCCAAATGCAAATAGTCATCATTTAATGGTCACCATTGTGATTGGCAATTTGGTTATTAAACCAAGTAGTCACTAAGTGAAACTGTGATTGTGATTACAGTCTTACTTCAGTTTTATTTTATTATTTATTAATTAATTAATTCGGTTTATATACCGCCCTACTCCCGAAGGACTCAGGGCGGTTTACAAGGCAAAATTTAAAAACAATACAATATAAAATAAAAATAAAATAAAATTAAGTCTAGCCCAAAAAATTAAAATCACAATTTAAAAACATTAAAACCCCTCAGTCCAGACCAGATAGCTCAAAGAGCCAGGTTTTTAGGTCCCGGCGAAATGAACGAAGGTCGGGGGCAGTCCGGAGTTCCGTTGGCAGTTGATTCCATAGGGCAGGCGCGCCCACAGAGAACGCCCTCCCCCTGGGGATCGCCCGTCGGCAATCCTTGACTGGCGGTACCCTGAGGAGGCCCTCCCTGTGGGAGCGCGCATTTTACAGATCTGTGAAGTTCATAAATGCAAGGATTGGTCATAAAGTTACTTTTTCATTACCAACCCTTTCCAGCTGACCACCGGACCTCTGTGGCCATTTCTCTTTGACTGCCGAGACTCTGCTTGAATCAATTAAGCTTTGGGGCTGCACTAGTCAGGCCCTGAAGCTTTTACAGAGATGATATCAGGAACTGATGCTTTGTTGGAGCGCCTTTCTGACACCTTATGTACAGTTCTACTTTCTGAGGGTTTTGGATAGATAGTTGAGATAACCAAACTGGAGCAAAACAAAATTCTGTACAGACCAGGATATGTGCTAAGTCTACTCCTAAGCCCAAAGGGATTCCAGGCCCAAAGAGAGCTTTTCTGGACCACAGGCAAAACATGCTTTTGCCCGCCCCCAAATTTGGATAGTTTGGTAGAAGAAGAAAGAGAGGTCATCATCCATGCATACCATATCCAGCTGCCTATGAGTGTCTTCCAGAGGCACCATTAAAGCCTCCTTCATCTGCTTGTTTACACTCTGGTAAAGATTCAGTGTCGCCATCTTGATAGTGCCCAACATCAAGGTTTTCTTTGCAGCAGTGTTCTGGATATGAGCCCAGCGGGACTCCTAAGGAGGAGACAGAGGCAGCAAAGAAAACATGGACTGAATTTTGATGAACTCAACTAATTTCTACTTATATTATAAAATGGTCACCAAATACCATCTGAGGGACATGGCACAGCAAGCAACCAGCCTAGAGAGATTCTCTAAGCCTACTTAGAGAATGGTAAACAGAACAGCCTAAGCCATTCATGGTTGGCCTGCTCTCTGAGCATGGAGCTCTGCCTTCTATCCCTCCTAATAAACCAGCGTTGACAGCAATAGATTGTTCTTGGCTTCCGAGCCTATGGTTTGCTCACAGGTTTTCCTGAGAAAGAAAGTAGTACAGGTATGACCACAACGGAGCCCAAAATTTATGTTGCTATGTGAGACATTTGTTAAGTGAGTTTTGCCCCATTTTATGACCTTTCTTGTCACAGTTGTTAAGAGTATCGCTGCAGCTGTTAAGCTAATAGCAAGTTTGTTAAGTGAATCTAGCTTCCCCCTTGACTTTGCTTGTCAGAAGGTCATAAAAGGTGATCACATGATCCCAGGACACTGCAAAGATCATAAATTAGAGTCAGTTGCCAAGTGTCTTGAATTTTGATCACATGACGATGGGCGATGCTGCAACAGTTCATAAGTGTGAAAAATGGTCATAAGTCATTATTCAGTGATAATGTAACTTTGAATGGTCACTAAATGAACTGTTGTAAGTGGAGGACCACCTGTATCCTCACCCCACCTGCTTACCCAGGCAATGACATCACTACGGGCATGGTCAAAGCGCAGCTGCAGGCGGGCCAGCTCATTGTTGTGTTGCAGAATCTCATCGTCTTTTTCCTCTTTGTAGCGGGCCAGGCGCACCTTGGCTTGTTCAATCAACTCCAGCCCCTCCTGGGCCGACTGCAGGAGATCCCGGTGCATCCCAACTAGGGTTTTATAGCGTCCAATGACTTCCCGGATTTCTTCAAACTGCAGACAATGCCTTAGGTTACAACTATCCTGAGATGGCAATCCTTTTTTAACTGACAATCAAGGAAGGATAACAACTAAATAATGATAACTTAGACGCCCTGATGTCAGGTAGGGAATCTTTACTAAGGCGTAAACTTGATCAGGTTCAGAGAAATGCACAGTCAGAGATGAGCTTGCTTATCACTCCTTCATACTGGATGCAGTAGAATTAAGCTGTACTTTGCACATATGCAATACACATAGTGGGGGAAAAATCTTCAGGATAAAAATTTACCAGCAGTGCTCATGTAACCTTATATATCCTGAGATGGAATACTTTTCCATGACCTATTCTGTAATTCAGACTTCACTGCTTAATAATATATATCATTGGCAAAACAATGTTCAATGAACTATGAGTTTCTGGTGATGTGCTGTGGGGACAGTCAATTGCTACTAAATGTTTTGTACTGAACTATACTTGGTTGACCCAAGCATTAAAGAAGAAAGGAAAATATGTCGCTGATCTAAGACAATTTTTCCCAATCTAATGATTTTTACCTTTGTTGGAGATTGAATTTTTGCCATATGGGGTTGTAATTATGGGGGTTAAGTACACTGGGAGAATATCAGGTCGGAGAAACTGCCCCTAAGACTTTCCTTAGCAATTCTTTTCTTATACATACCTCAGAGACTTGCACCACCTTCTCCAAGTACTTGTTGAAGATTGAGTATTGCTGTAGCTTGTTGTAGAGCTTTTGGTGCTGCTGTTTCAGAGCTGCAATCTCTAACTTGACCTTGGCAAGCTCCTTCACACGCTGCTTCTTCAGTTCTCGTTCCTTGTTGGCTTTTTTCAGAGCTCTGATCCGTTTCTGGTCATTCTCCTAAAAATCCCCATATTGAATAAATTTAATAAATTTAATAAATAAATTTAATAAATTTAATAAATGAAATGAAATGAAATGAATACAGCTCCCACACCCAGATGACCCAGACAAAGACAAATAACAAGGGCAAGAAGCAAAAAGGGGAGGGGCAGGGAAAAGGTAATTGGAAATGTTATGGTCTCCATGGAATATATGCGAATGACAGTGTTATTTAAGAAATTGCCTTAAATCAGGTCAGGATAATGGCCTAATAATGAATCTCAAGGGGAAAACAAAAAGCCCTAACATTTTTTTTTACTTTATCCTGTTATTGGTGAGCCGCTGTGACGCAGTGGTTAGAATGAAGTATTGCAGGCTAACTCTGCCCACAATCTGAAGTTCAATCCTGACCAGCTCAAGGTTGACTCAGCCTTCCATCCTTCCGAGGTCAATAAAATGAGGACCCAGATTGTTGAGGGAAATATGCTGACTCTGTAAACCGCTTAGAGAGGTCTGCAAAGCACTATAAACTGGCATATAAGTCCAAGTGCTATTGCTATTGCTGTTGGAGATGAAATTGAACCTGCAGTCTTTTGTATACAAAGCCATTTTTTTCTGACTGAGATATGGCACCACAGTGGTCCCCTAGATCCCATGGAAGCCTGGAGCCCATTAATAGCTAGTATATGTTTAGACTGCATTCTTCTTGTCTTTTTGTTCTTATCATTTCTAAATTGTTTTAAATTATTTGTAATGGATAAATTAAGTTGATTATTTAGTTTTAAATAAATAGTGAGATAGATAGCTATATAAATTATAAGTCTATAAGTCAGTCAAATCCTTGGCTGGCCCTAGTGTAGCTCAATATGAGACTTAAAAAAGGCCCCTTCTAATTATGGTGGCCCCTTCTTTGTTGATTTTTCTAAAATTACTAAAAACCCAGAGATTTCAGAGCATTCCACTGGCTTGGAGTTTCTCTTCATTTTTTATTTTTCTCATATAATATTATTGTGGTTCTGTTTATCTGCCATCATCATCATTGCAAAAGCTCCACTCTGCCTGGTCCATTGGCAACAGAGAGAAAACCTTTAGGAGCGACATCTCAGCAGAGATGTGTAACCTGGCCATTTTGAAAAAGTTTTAACAGCCCTGGGGCAAGGCTGGATGGTGAGCCTCACATAAGATTCTGTATTCTGGTTTGGATGTTTTTTCTTCCTGTGTTTGATGTGCACTGTCATTTTATTTGTGTACAGGTCGTCCTCTATTTACAACAGTTCGTTTAGTGACCATTCAAAGTTATAACGGCTCTGGAAAAAAGTGACTTCTGACCAGCAGTGGGATTCAAATATGTAAACAACTGGTTCTCTGTGTGGATGCCGCTTCCAGAAGTCTGTTCTGGCCCTGGGCAACAAAAGATTAGCTACCAGTTCTGCCGAAGTGATGCGAACCGGCTGAATCCCACCACTGCTTACGACCATTTTTCACACTTATGACCGTTGCAGCATCTCCATGGTCACGTGATCAGAATTCGAACACGTAACAACTGACTCACATTTATGATGGCGGCAGTGTCTCTGGGATCATGTGATCCCCTTCTGATCAGCAAAGTCAATGGAGAAAGCCAGATTTACTTAACGTCCATGTCACTAACTTAACAGCTGCAGTGATTCCTTTAAGAACTGTGACAAGAATGATGGTAAAATGGGGCAAAATTCCCTTAACAATGTCTCACTTAGCAACAGAAATTTGGGTGGGGGCGTCAATTGTGATTGTAAGTCAAGGGCTACCTGTATATAGTTTCTAGCTGCCCAGAATGGGATGATGGCATACAGGTGATAAATGAATGGATGAATAAACAAATTACTAGATTATTATGCTGTTGTTAAAAGAGGAAATAATTTTAATTGAACAGCTGTGGATTTTATTACATATGTCTTGTCTTTTTTGTTTCCTTTTTCAATTTGACCCTACTATGCAACCTTTATTACTATGCCTGGGGGGGGGACAATTAGTATATAATGTAAATGGCTTCAAAAGAACCACAAGTGAATACTGCAGTCATTAAACAAATCATACGTCATTAAATGAATTACATGGTTGTTAAGCAAATCTGGCTGTTTCCTCTGACTTTGCTTGCTGCAAACTGGCAGGGAAAGTCACAGATCTCAGTCATATGACCACAGGATGCTGCAACTCTCGTAAATGCAAACTGGTTGTCAAGTACTCAAATTGCAATCACATGACTGCAGGGGTGGTGTGCCACTTAAAACTTTAGGTCATAAGTCACCTCAGTGCCATCGTAACTCTGGATTATTGTTAAACAAAGGGACATAAGTCAGAGACTACCTGCAGGATGGAGCCATTACTGTTAAAAGAAGGTGTTGGAAAGCTATAAAGAATCTGTACCTGTATGAATTGCTCAAATTTCTTAATATATGCTTTCAGCTGGACTTCTTTTGTACCAAGCTCTTCCCACCTGTTGTTTAGGGATTCCATTCTTGTTTTAAATGCCTAAAAATACACAGAGAGAAGCTATTAATGTCATTTAATTATGGCAGACCTTTTCTTCTGTGGAGAAGATCCTAGATGGGATCTAACTTTATTATGGTGGCAATGGACAAATGAAAATGATATAACAGAGTAACAGAATAACAGAGTTGGAAGGAACCCTGGAGGTCTAATAGTCCAACCCCCTGCCCAAGGAAGGAGGAAAGGTGTCTGGCACGGAAGTATTCATTCTGCGTATTTCAAGGGGTAAAGAAATAAAATAGATTTGTTGTTCTCTAGTGCTCCTTCCTTCCTTCCTTCCTTCCTTCCTTCCTTCCTTCCTTTCTTTTTCTTTCTTTCTTTCTTTCTCTCTCCTTCCTTCCTTCCTTCCTTCCTTTCTTTCTTTCTTTCTTTCTTTCTTTCTTTCTTTCTTTCTTTCTTTCTTTCTTTCTTTCTTTCTTTCTTTCTCCTTCCTTCCTTCCTTCCTTCCTTCCTTCCTCTTCCTTCCTTCCTTCCTTCCTTCCTTCCTTCCTTCCTTCCTCTTTCTTTCTTTCTTTCTTTCTTTCTTTCTTTCTTTCTTTCTTTCTTTCTTTCTTTCTTTCTTTCTTCCTTCCTTCCTTCCTTCCTTCCTTCCTTCCTTCCTTCCTTCCTTCTTCTTTCTTTCTTTCTTTCTTTCTTTCTTTCTTTCTTTCTTTCTTTCTTTCTTTCTTGTTTTTATCTTTTTAATTTTAAAAAATTGAATACATTTATCTTAAGAGAGAGAGAGAGGGAACTCACCTCCTTTTGAGCTTCCATGGCCTGATGCACCAATTTAGCCTCTTTCTTTTTCTCCAGCAGTCGAATGGAAGGAGATGGAGACTGCTCCTCTGACACTGGGAATTTCCTAATCAAAGAGAACAAATAGTTCCAACAAACAGCAAAGGCCTATCATGTCATACGACCTATAACAGCTGTTCAAATACCTTCACATGGCAAGGGCAGAGTTCTAACAGAATAACCTAACTGTATTTGCCCCCAAATTAACTTTCATTCAGGAAAGAGTCTACAGCTCCAGGCTGTGATCTAAGTGGAGATAAGATGCCCAGTTAATCAACAGATTTTGGGAGAAAGATCTGAAGAATTAAAGATAATCTTGGACTAAAACATGGAATGTAAAAGAAATAAAGGATGTACTGTAGAAGGCAGAGAAACCTATGAGGAAAGGCAAGTTAATAGGTAGCTTAGTCCATAGGAACAAATACAGCTTTAAATTACACTTTGATAGTGATTAATATCCAGCATCTAAGATATAGTGTAACAGTTGCTGATTAGTCAACATGATCCAATTCATCTGTGGATAAAATAACAGCTGAATTTTAGTTTCAAAGAGAGAATATTTTTTAAAATCTTTAAAAATGAGATTTATTTTGCCCTTAACTAGTCAAACTCTCGAGATAGACTTGAAAGAGTGTGGAAAAGTCCATGAGAGCATGATCCTGGCTACACAACAAGACTTAGGAAGTCATAAAAAAAACTTCTTTTCCTAAAAAAGTAGAATCTACTCTAAAAGTTAAAACTATAGATCTACCCACTTTATCAGTAACAAGGTAAATTAAAGCTAGAATATTTAACACCATGTCTGAAAGGTGTTTACTGAAGGTTTAGCATGTGTTCTATCCAGGGAAATCTTGAGGTGGTTTTTTTTTTAGAATGTATGAATCTTTGTACATATGTATGTATTGTATTTATTTATTTACTTACTTTCACAGTTACTCATTAGAGCTTATATGTTGTTTCAATCAACAGAAAATTTGAGAAGATTCCAAAATCCTCTTCACTAAGAGGTTTAAAATAAAACAGAAGCAAAATGACAGAAGCAAATATTATCACAGCAAACAGAGAAATAATCAAACACAAAACATATTGTTTGGATACTGGTTAGAGAATGTACAGGTAGTTCACGACTTACAACAGTTCATTTAATGACCGTTCAAAGTTACAACAGCACTGGAAAAAGTGACTTATGACTGTTTTTTACATTTACGATGGTTGCAGTGTCCCCATGGTCATGTGAACAAAATTTAGATGCTTGGCAACTTGATTCATATTTATGATGGTTGCAGTGTCCCAAGTCACATGATCCCCTTTTGCGACTTTTTGACAAGCAAAATCAATGGGGAAGCTAGATTTACTTAACAACCATCTGACTAACTTAATTGCTGCAATGATACACTTAACAACTATGGTAAGGAAGGTCATAAAATGGGGCAAAGTTTATGTTATGTATTGGGCTTAATTGTAACACCACGTGATAAGCTGGAGCTAGCTAACAGCTCCCAGCAACTCAGACACCCCGTCTCCAGTGCTGCTATTGGCTGCCCCTAGGCGGCAATGGGTTGCTTTAAACCTATTGGCTGCTGCCTAGGGGCCAGGCTATAAATTGCTGCAGGCTGCAGCTCAGTTCCTCAGTTCAGATCCTGCAAGCAAATAAACATGACCATTGCTGAACTCACTCGCCTCGTCTTCATTCCTGTGCAACGAACTCATTACACAACCCTGGCGACGAAGGTGGGATCCTGCTTCTTTGAAAGAGCTGAAAGTCACTAGGGAAGAGGCAGCGCACACCTGGCGGAAAAGCATTTCCTCCCCCTACGGTCAGCTAGCCAGACATGCTAGCGACCACGCACTCAGTGGATCAGTCCCTGGGCATCGGAGAAGCAGGATCAGAAGGCGCAGGAACCAGCTGCGAAGACCAGAAGAATGCCCAAGGTCGGCAGGCTGTGAGAGTTCAACATCAAATGACCAGAAGGATGGCCATTGTACCTGTCCCAGGTCGAAAACTACTTTGGACCAGCTGAGTCCAAAGTGAAGGCCATTTAAATGGCACCTAGCCCTAAATCAAAAGGAGAGCTACAAGCATTCTTGGGCCTCCTCAACTTCTACCATGCATTTCTGCCTAACAAGGCCACATTGGCAGAGCCACTTCACAGGCTCTTAGATAAAAAAAGCTTCATGGAAATGGACCAGCATTCACGAGAAAAGTTTCCAAGACCTAAAGGCACTTTTGTCGGTTAAATCTACTGTCACTCATTTTAGGGAGTCTAAACCAGTCTGTTTAGCATGTGATGCATCCCTTTATGGGGTGGGGGCAGTCTTGAGTCATTTAGAGAAGAATGGAACACAAGTTCCTATTGCATTTTATTCAAGGACACTGCCCTCTGCTAAGCGTAACTACGCTCAAATTGACAAAGAGGCCTTAGCCATTGTAGCAGGAATTTAAAAATTCCATGACTATTTATATGGCAGGGACTTCACAGTCTTCACAGACCACAAACCACTACTGGGACTCTTTACAACAGACAAACAAACACCCCACATACTTTCCCCAAGAATGTTGAGATGGTCTATTTTTCTTTCAGCCTACACGTTTAAACTGGTTCACAAACCCGGCAAAGAAATGGGCCATGCTGATGGCCTGAGCAGACTCCCACTGCCACTAATTGAACCACATTGATATGTGCTTTAGATTGTAAGCCGCCCTGAGTCTTCGGAGAAGGGAGGGATATAAATGGGATTAAACCAGATCCGGTCCCAGCGGCCAGAATCCTGTCCATTCAGGATTTGCCAGAATTTCCCCTCCAATGGGTTGCTTTAAACCTATTGGCTGCCACCTAGGGGCCAGGCTATAAATTGCTGCAGGCTGCAGCTCAGTTCCTCAGTTCAGATCCTGCAAGGAAATAAACATGACCATTGCTGAACTCACTCGCCTTGTCTTCATTCCTGCGCAACGAACTCACTACACAACAGTTTACTTAACAACTGCCTCACTTAGGAACAGAAATTTTGGACTCAATTGTTGTGGTAAGTCGAGGACTACTTGTATTGTATAGTCAAAAGGATGCCCTATCTGTAACCTTCCTATGAGAGTTAGTTTTGCTTACAGATGATCCAGTTGATTATATTACATATTAAATCTTTAAAAATTGTTCCAAGAAGTCTTTTAAAAAATGTATCTCATGCTGTTTTTTAAAAACATATTAATAGTAACAAGGTGAAGGGAGTCAGATTACGGCTACAGCATTGAAGAATAAATGAATTATCCCTGCATCTCTCCATCTGGTTTCACACAAAAGCAACCTGATTTCCTGTTGTGTGATACTGGATTTTAACCTGGAGGAAACCTTGATCTGATCCAATAGATGTCTTCTATTAAATGTGTGTTTGGTTGGTTTTGCGAGGAAGGATTCAGAGGGGAAAAGATTCCAGAAATGAGAGAGAGAGTGTGTTCAGAAAGGGGAAAGCAGAGAAAAGTTTTGGTGAGACAGACAATTATTTCAGGGAATTGAACAGAAACAATGGAAGGAAGAACAGGTGACTTACATCAACAGTTTCAACAATTTCTGTCCATATTGCATGCGGAAATACTCGCTTAGATCCTCTTCGTCCATGGTAGTCATGATGGCTGCCCACTTGCCAGGCACGTCCTGACTTGTCCAATCAGTCACCCTTTTCACCTCTCTATCTGAGCTTGGGAGTCAAGCAAACAGATTTGAAAAGCTGCCAGAATCTGATGCAGTTGGAGCCCTGGAACTTTCAGAGGAAGATTCAGAAGATGCAAATGGTTGCTTAGCAACGGTAGGGATTGACTGCGTTGGGAAAGATGAAAGCCCTTTGGGAAGTCATGATTCACTCTGTAGGGGGTAGAATTTAGTAAGACCTCCCAAATTCAACAGCCTGGTTTTTCCCATTTGGTTTCAACTGGGACAACCAGAGATAGTACAAAATGTTGTGATTTAGTGGTTTGCTGCTTTAGAACTGCAAAAATAGGGGAAGGGCAGCTGCCATTTGTGCTAAATTAAGGTCAAATGCCAAAGAATCATATTTGTTTATGTTTTTATATGTGCACATGTGTATATATGCAAAGTCATTCTAGAATCCACAAGAAGAAAGGTTACAAAAATCTGCTTTACCCTTTCTTTTTTAAATCAATAGCAATTTTCAAAGAAAATATAATCGAGGCAAACAGATCCAAGGCCAAACTAACTTTGTTCACCAATGTTATACTATACGTACTATTATCTCTTTCTTGCCACAGTGCGTCATAAGAAAAATATATACAAAATGTCTGAGCAGGTAGTAGCAGCCTTCAGGCCAATCTAATAATTAGAAAACTCATCATTAAGTTTTCAAAATCTACAGTTCTATTTATCTTAAAAGCAAGGTGATACAAAAAAGGAGATTGGGCTGGACAGAGAAAAAGGGAATTAAAGGAAGCTAGCTTTTTTTTTAATTAATGAAAATGGTTTGCACTTTGAGATAAGGTTCAAATGCATGATGAATTACTCCAGGGTTTCTGTAGGTAATCCCTGCCCGTTTAGCTTTTATGGATTTTTTCTTAGTTAAAAATTAAATCTCTATTTGCGTGCACGTGAGCATGTGCAACTCCATTTGTACAAGTAGTGGGCCCCCACTGCTCGCGCAAATGGAGCTTCATGTCCGAGTTTGAGCACCCGCCACTTGTGCAAGTGGAGCTGCATGCACACTCGCCTTCCACTTGCATAGCCTGGTTCCTAATGAGTTGCAGCCTGGCAGTGGGCCACAGCTCAGGGGTTAGGGACCCCTTTTTTAAAGGACACTTAAGTTTGCAAACCTGAGTTTCTAATCACTTTCAGAAATTGGTATGTAACTGCTTCTAAGCTATTAAAGAACTTCAGAAAGACAAGTTTGAAAACACTGGAAAAATCTGCCTTCAGTCCTGAATAAAAGAAAAATATTAATCATGAGCTTTAAAATGTAACAAATCTGAAATAAACAGCAAAAAAACCCCTAAAGATTTCAGCCTTAGGAAGTTATAAGGCTAAGGATCCTGATAAAAATTAGAATATTGAAACTTTTACAAAAATATTTTGGAATTAATTTGAAAGAACAAACAGCTTCTTGTGGGAAATACTGTAGATCCAGTATTGGGTTTTACAAGACATAACATAAAGTAGCAATTTTATGATTTCAAACACTAAACAGGACTAAAGATTTCAAGTAGAGAAAAGATATATAGACCTGTAAAATGTTGTAAAATGTTATAACAGTAAAGATACAAGACATTTGAGGAATAGAATAAGAAAATAACAGCCACAATATCAACAATGTCAGTTATGAGGTCTGCTTCTATGGATTGATTAAGTCCAAAAGATGTTATGAAGAAATGTTATTAAGCCAGATGTAGAAAAAATGTATCTGACAAGATAGAGATGATATCAAAAGTGGATTTACAACTGTCTTAGAAAAGAATGTTTCTCTGGATCTATGAACGAAGCTAGCTGAGGTTTTAAGATTCAAAGGGGGAATACAAATGGCAAACCAATAGAGTAAACTAGATTTTATTTTTCCTATTGCGTTTATAAAAAAGGCTTATTAAAGCCTGGAAGAACTTTGTGTGAGAGAAGAAGAAGAAATGAAGAGAAAACAAATCCTACAACAATATTTGAATGAACTAAAGATTAAGACTGTTAGAATTAAAAGAAATGAATATAAAGTTGGTTTATTTGTTGAAGGTTAAAAGAAAATACATTGTTACTTCTGGCAACCTTTGAAGGACTTTGTGCTGACACCAGAATTGAAAAGATGTTTTATAGATTTGTTTATAGATAAAAGATGGGACATGGGATGAAGAGAGAAATGTTGGTAACCTCAGAGACAGTAAAGAGTCACTAAATTCATGTATACCTGTGATGGTCAGAAATAACTTCTTTATATATTTCTTTTCTCTTTCTGTATTATGTTCTTACTTTTCTCTTTCTCTTTGCACTTTTTAATCCTTTCTATTTTCTGTAAGTTTAGTTTGTGCTAGACTTAATTTATAATCAAATGTAGATAGAGATAGATATAAATGAAAACCAAAGACAATGGGGGCTGTTACGAATTTCTGAAAGGTATCAGTGAGGGAATGGAATGGAAAAGGATAAAACAGGGCAGAGGTCACCAACGCCATTAACTTGTCCGATCCTTCTTGTTGGGCACTTTTAAGAAGAGGGATTGCATCCCAAATCAGAAGACATTGTGTTAACTACTCCATGTTTTAACTTTTTTTCTGAATATAAAAAATAACCTCTCCAAACTTATATTTAATAGTGAATTGATCAGTTTGACTGCAAAATTTTACCTCCAGAAAAAAATCTGTTAATGAGGTAATAAATGTCTCATTTGGAAGCATCCTTATTCTGGGGATAAAGCTATGTTTTGTGTACATTAATGGAAACAAATTTTAGACAGAATGAAGACAAAGCATATTTTTCTGACCCCTTTCAGAAAGAAAGCACAGCCTTTTGAGCGGTTGCATTTCTCACCGCTAAATGCTAGGGTGCACTTGACAAACTCTCTTCATCTTGTCCAGGGGTCCAGATGTGTCCATAAAATCTTGTGAAGCATTTCCCAGCCATGTGTTTTCTCTTGTGGAATCATTCTGCAGGCCCTGATTTAATTATAGCTAGACTACAGGTAAGAAAGTAAGATTTTGTATTTCCCTGCTGAGGGCTCAGCAATGTTAGCTTTGTAACTATGTGGAGAATACAAAGCCATGTTTTCTATTCTCATTTGTTTCCCCTGAGAGGAAAGTTAATCTGTTATGGTCAAGCTAGATGTGCGGTTAGCCTTTCTATCTTTTTAAAAAAAAATACATTGTAGATGTAACCATGATGGATCTATCATATGAAGAACAGAGTTTTAAAATATTTCTCCCAAAACTTGCCATTTGTTCTTGTCAGCCATTTGTTTATAATTTCACCTGCTGTGCTGCAAATGAGGGCAATGTTGCCTGCTCAGTACTTTTCTTTCCATTTTCAGTATTGTAAGAAGCTGAGTTTCGGGGCGGGGGGGGGAGGAGATAGAAACTCCTATTTTAACTGGATTTCTTGCAAAAATGAAATGGACAAAATGCTTCTTCTTTAGAATTATAATGACAAAACTACCCCCTGAATGACCTGTTTGTCCCCTTTGCCCCTGTATTAGACTTAAACAATCTATTTCACATATATAATATGTTGTGTAATGGGTTGGTTGCGCAGGAATGAAGACGAGGCGAGTGAGTTCAGCAAAGATCATGGTTTATTGCTTGCAGGATCTGAACTGGAGAACAGGGCTGCAGTTGCAGCAATTTATACCTTGGCCCCTAGGCGGCAGCCAATAGGTTTGAAGCAACCTATTGCTGCCTAGGGCAACCAATAGCAGCGCTGGAGATGGGTTGTCTGAGATTTATTTATTTAATTAGTTTTATATACCGCCCTATTCCCGAAGGACTCAGGGCGGTTTACAGGACAAAGTTAAAAGACAAAATAAGAGTTAAAATATAATTAAAATAAGATTAAATAACAATTAGTAGCCCAAAGTTTAAAAATTTAAAAGTTTAAAAATTAAAACCCCTCAGTCCAGGCCAGATAAATCAAATAACCAAGTTTTTAGGTCCCGGCAAAACGAAAGAAGGTCGGGGGCGGTCCAGAGTTCCACAGGCAGATCGTTCCACAGGGCAGGCGCACCCACAGAGAACGTTCTTCCCCTGGGGATCACCCGCTGGCACTCACTGACCGGCGGTACCCTAAGGAGGCCCTCCCTGTGGGAGCGCACAGGACAATGGGAAATTGATGCTGGCAGCAAGTGCTCCCTAAGATAATCCGGACCCATGCCATTTAGGGCTTTATAGGTCATCACCAGCACCTTGAATCTCACCCGGAGGGCAACTGGAAGCCAATGCAGCTTGCGGAGGAGAGGTGTTACATGGGAGTATCGGGAGAGTCCCATCACAACTCACGTGGCCGCATTCTGCACCAGCTGAAGCCTCCGAGTGGTCCTCAAGGGCAGCCCCATGTAGAGAGCATTGCTCTCTAACCGGGAGGTCATGAGTGCATGAGTGACTGTGCGTAGGGCATCTTGGTCCAGATAGGACCGCAACTGGCGCACCAGGCGGACCTGGGCAAAAGCCCCCCTGGTCACGGCTCCTATATGATCTTCCAAAGTGAGCCGTGAGTCCAGGAGGATGCCCAAGTTGTGAGCCCTATCAACGGGGGGTAACACCTCACCCCCTATAGTTAAAGATGGACAAAACTGGTTCATCCGAGATGCCGGTATGCACAGCCACTCAGTCTTGGCGGGATTGAGTCGAAGCCTGTGTCTCCCCATCCAAAGCCTGCTAACTCCCTGCTCTAGCAACCTACCAGCCATTACCACGTGGTGTTAACAAGCTAACCCAATACATTACACCCCTCCCCCCTTAGAACGAACAACACTATAGCAACAATAGGAAGTAATTACAGCAATACATTTTACAAGACTTAACACTTGTGTGAATAGTGTCCACTTAGCAGCACAATAAAGTACTTACAACATTATAGTTCTATTGTCCTTTACAATCTTGTAGGTCACCATTAAATACAAGGGTACATACAACATTATAGCTTTATTATTACAGAACAAAATCTTTCAGATAAGCAGGAGGTTTGCGGAACCTTGTGGAATGCCTGGGGGACCCAGGCACGTCCTAGCCTACCAGCTTGCTCGCCGGGCTGGGTAGACCAGTGTCTCTTAGTTCAAGTGATTCTGAGTGGCTTGGTGCCCTCTGGCTGGCCTTTCCAGGTTGGCCCACCCCAGAGTCAGTTTGTTCAGCAGAGTTAGCACAGCGGCTGTAGCCATCAGGTTGGCTTTCTCTGTCAGGGGACCCATGTTGCATGTCCGGGCTCCCCTCCTCTACGGCCAACTCCTCGTTGCTTGGGCTGTGTGAGCCTTCAGAGTCCATGCATGGGCCGGCTCGGCTGCCGGTTTGTGGACCTGAGTCAGGACTTATGACGAAGTCCTCGTGTTGTGGCCATTCAGGGAAACGCTTCCTAAGCTGATCTATGTGGCGCCGGAGAACTCGCCTGCCCTCCAGCCCCACTTCGTAAGAGAGGGGGCCTGATGCTTTAGTAATTTTTCCAGGCACCCACAAATTCCCATGCCCATAGTTCCTGGCCCACACCCCATTGCCCACTTGCAGTCCCCTTGGGGGTTTTGGGTGCGAAGCTTCTGTTGCCACCCTATCTGGATGCAACCTGTCCAGTTTCGTGATCAGTCGCCTCCCCCAGCGCAGCTCTGCTGGGCTTTTCCCTGTAGCCGTGCAGGGCGTGGAATGCTGGCAAAGTAAAAAAATCTGTCAATCTGTGATGGCAGTCCCCAGTCACTATGCGCTTCAGTGACTTTTTTGTGGTCCGGACCATCCGTTCGGCTTGACCATTAGAAGGGTGAAACGGGGCCGACGTTGCGTGACTGATGAGGTTAGCTCTCAGGAATGCCTTAAATTCTGCTGCTGTAAATTGGGCTTCATTGTCAGATACTATGACGTCTGGCAGCCCGTGTGTGGCAAAGAGTTTCCTGGATGGTCCTAGCAGTAGTCATATTAGCAACTGGAATTACTTCAAGCCATTTAGAGTGGCTGTCGACCACTATAAGGAAGAGTTGTCCCTGAAAGGGCCCAGTGAAGTCTATGTGAATTCTAGACCAGGGAGTGTGAGTCTCCTCCCACCTGTGAACTGGAGCATGCAGCATTTCAGGCCTAGATTGTTGGCATGTGTAACATCCATGCACCTGGGTTTCAATGGCCTTGTCTAAACCTGGCCACCATAAGTAGCTTCTAGCTAAAGCTTTCATACGGACAATACCCGGATGACCTTCATGTAGTGATTGTAAGACCCTGTCTCTTAGTGAGGTGGGGACTATGACCCTGTTCCCCCATAGGATACAACCATTGTGAGCTGATAGCTCGTGTCTTCTAGTAAAATAACTCTGGAATTCAGGGCCTGGTCTTTTATCCAGCCACCCTGTGTGTAGCCAAGAAAGTACTCTACTTAATGTCTTATCAACTGTTGTTTCTGTAGCTATGTCCCCAGCGTGGAGGGGAAACTGGCAAGTCCTGAATGGACAATATGCAGGCCGCTGGGGCTGGATCTGGTTCAGTTTGTGGCAGTGGAAGCCTACTCAAGCTGATAAAAAAATAGACCATCTCAGCATTCTAGGGGATAATATGTGGGTTGTCGGTTTGTCTGTGGTGAATAACCGCAATAATGGTTTGTGGTCTGTGAAGACCATGAAATCCCTGCCATATAGGTAGTCATGGAATTTTTTAACTCCAGCTACAATGGCCAATGCCTCTTTGTCAATTTGAGTGTAGTTACGCTCAGCAGAAGACAGTGTCCTTGAATAAAATGCAATGGGGGCTTGGGTTCCATCTTTCTCTAAGTGACTCAAGACTGCACCCACCCCGTATGGGGATGTGTCGCAGGATAAGCAGACTGGATTAGAGTCCCTTAAATGAGTGATAGTGGAACTGACTGACAGAAGTGCCTTCAGGTCCTGAAAACTTTTTTCGTGAATGTTGGTCCATTTCCAAGAAGCTTTTTTATCTAGGAGCCTGTGAAGTGGCTCTGCCAATGCGGCCTTGTTAGGAAGGAACGCGTGGTAGAAGTTGAGGAGGCCCAAGAATGCTTGCAGCTCTCCTTTTGTTTTAGGACTGGGTGCCATCTGAATGGCCTTCACTTTGGACTCAGATGGGTGGATGCCATTAGCATCAATGTGAAAGCCCAAAAATTCAGTTGAGGAAACCCCAATACTGCATTTGCTCTTTTTTAGTTTGAGGCCTGCTTCACACAGCCTTTGCAGGACCGCTCTGAGCCTCCTTGCTAGCACTTCTGTGGATTCTCCAGCAATAAGCACATCGTCAAAGTAGGGGCAGACCCCTGGAATGCCTTTGAGTATGCGTTCCATGATTCCCTGAAATATGCCCGGGGCTACACTGACCCCAATTGCAAGCACTTTACTCTGAAAGCTCCCCTGTGGGTCACAATTGTCTGTGCTGAGGCCGTGGCCTCATCAACAGGTAGTTACTGATAGGCCTGCACCAAATCTAATTTTGCAAAAGTGGTGCCACCCTGCGAAGATTCCAGGATGTGACTCACCACTGGGACTGGGTATGCGTGCAGTTTAGGGGCCCTGTTAATTGTACATTTATAGTCTGAGCATATTCTGACTTCCCCGTTGGCTTTAAGTGGTGTTACAATAGGAGTTTCCCACTCCCCACCATCTACTGGTTGCAACATGCCCTGTTCCACAAGCTTGTCTAGTTCCGTGTCTATTTTGTGCTTGAGTGCAAAGGGGACCCTGCGAGGCTTGATCCTGATGGGAACCATGTTTGGGTCTAATTTAAATGTTATTGGCAGGCCCTGTACATTCCTAGAGTTGTATCAAATACGTCTGAGAAGTCCTCGCAAACTGATGCTAGGCTCGCAACCTGTGTCCAGTTGATACCGGTTACTTGGATGCCTAGTGCATCAAACCAATTCAGCCCAATTAGGCTCGTTCTCTGCCCCCCTACTACAACAACATCCAGGTGCCCTGAAAACCCCTTAAATTTAATGGCCAAGGTGGCTTCACCCTTGACTATGACCTTTGCGTTCTGAAAATCTGTTAAAAGTATGTCAGAGGGCCTCAGCTTGGCCCACCTTCTACTGCAACTGCACATGAAATTAAATGTGTCCAGAGAAATAATGGAGATGGTGGAGCCTGTGTCCAGCTCCATCTTACAGGGAATCCCTTGCAGCTGCACTTGGAGACTATACTTGGGTTTAAGGGGACGTCAGGCAGTGTATGGCAGACACTTCTACGGCTTGAGCAAAACCCCACGCTGAACGGTCCCGGGGCTCCGGTACCTCTCCTTGTCAGATCTTCCGACTGGCGATTCAATGGCTGGTCCCTCTGGTGACCTCTGCAAATGGATGCGATGTGGCCAGTTTTTCCGCAGGTGCGGCATGTGGCTGTCCAGAACCTGCAGTCTGAGTGTTGGTGGCGGCTGCCACAACCTGGACATCTCTGAGCCAATAATGGAATCTGAAACTGCAAGGGAGAAAAGTGCTGAAGAAACATGCTACTTAGATTGATTAAAATGAATAGATTGGGCCTGTTCATCCACTGAAGCTGTTTTTTTTTTCCCATTCAGGGACTTTGTTTCTGTTAGTGCCTTCGGAATCATCATTAATGCCTCAGAAAACCACATTCTTCTGTTCTCGATGTATTGTATGACCTTCAGTTTGAAAAGAGGAGGAGCGAAGTTCACCTGGAGTGGATTCAGGTTTCATGTACCTAATTGTTGCCTAGGAGTTGATTGCTGAAAGTATTTGGTTCTTTGTTAGTTGAGCCTTTATTTCTGAATGTCTTGCCGCTTTATCATGAAAAGATAAAAGGAGGGTACACATGCTTTTTTATTTAAAAAAATCTCAATTTTGCAAAAAAATAATAATTTCCATCTTTACTGAAAGAATATTTATTATATCAAATTTATATGTTCAGCCCTCTCAATTAAAATAACTCTGCAACAATTGGAATTTGGGATGTCACAAAATTGGAAGAAGCAGTGCAAATCAACCACTCCGACATATGCAAGATGGCTCACGATGAAGCAGGGTGGAACTTCATTAAAGAAGAGCTTTAAGTAGCAGATGTCTTTGGACTGAGAGTCCTGAAGGTCAAGGATGTAGATTTGCAGATGGTGGAGAATGTGGCAGCCAGATAGCTGAGCAGGGTTATGCTGTTGATAGAGCATATGACCATCAGCTACATAGCCAGGTTCAGGGTTTTAATATTGACATATAAGACCTTTAACTACAGTGCTGTGGTGTCCAAGAAATCTGACAAGTTGCTTTCAGCATTATCAGCTATGATTGTGAGGGTTGGTGTCCCTGAGTATAATAATAATAATAATAATAATAATAATAATAATAATAATAATTTTATTTATATACCGCCCTTCTCCCGAAGGACTCAGGGCGGTGAACAGGGCAGATATATAAAAAATACAAAAATACAAAAGTTAAAAGAAAATTAAACATATGCCCGACTAAAAACAGTAAATACAGATATTAAAAATGACCATAAAAACCCAACCCATACCCCATCAGGCCAGGCCAGCTTGTTCAAATAAGAGTGTCTTCAGATCGCGACGGAAGGAGCGAAGGTCGGGCGCCATCCGGAGTATGCAGAGAATTGTAGATCATCCTGGTGATAGCATTTTCATTCTAGAACGCTGTCCTGAAATTTGTATGGCACAAATTAAATCTTTTAGGCATCTGTTTAAAATCTCCCCTTTCCTTGTCTCGATGTTCAATGAATGGTTTTGGGTTTTGTTCCCCTCTTTTCCTTCAGTTTTATTCCTTCAGATTCAATGGTATGTAGGAAAGAAATTATGTGAGGAGCTTCAGGCTCTGTCTTCTGCCCTTCTGTCAGCATAATAAACCTTCTGAAAACCAAACACAATGGGAGCAAATTTTTAGTAGCTGTGTGAAGGAGAATCTAGCAAAAGGAATATCAAGTTTAAAAGGTCGGAGTCTGCGAAGGAAAAAATTCCCCATGGCATCCTTATGGAACAAGAGTTGGGCAGCAATTCAGAATGCCACCAGTTCCTAAGGTCTCTCTTCCCCATTCCTTCCTGGTGATGTGACTCAGAGGGGAGTAAATATTACGATTTCCAGGAACCAGCTTTGTTTAAACTGAGCAGAGGATTTGTTCTATTTTAACCTATTGTTTGTATTTCGTATTTTAATGGTTGTTTATAAACAGTTTTGAGATTTGTAGAAATTGTAAATCTTATATGCACCTAAAGAGAAATACGTGAAGAGGTGTCATAGATTCAGATTAATTCATCCCAATATTTTCAGAGATGGCACACTAGATGAAGTTTAAAAGTTTTTAAAAAACCATGGTGGTGCAGTGGTTAGAATGCAGTATTGCAGGCTACTGACTGCCAGGAGTTTGATCCTGACTGGCTCAAAGTTTAGTCAGCCTTCTATCCTTCTGAGGTTGGTAAAATGAGGACCCAGATTGTTGGGGGCAGTAAGCTGTAAACCACTTTTGAGGGGGCTGTAAAACACTGTGAAGTGGTATATAAGTCTAAGTACTATTGCTAGTGCTATTAAAACATTGGTGGCTGCAGCCAGATCAGGGGGCCAATACCATCTGCATATCTCAATTGTTTATAATAATCATAAATAGGTAATAGCAGTTTAAATAGGTACATGGGTATATATCAGTCATGTTGCTGTCAGATGTTGAATTCCAATTGCACCAGCATTGATATAGCCATTGGTGAGGAATAATGGAAGATGCTGACATCTGACAACATCAGGTGACTTACTTATTGCCCATGCCAAATTCAAATAAAATATGACGTGGCTGGAAATGATGTAGGGAGGGGTCAGCTGGAAGACTGGTGGATCCTCAGATGGATCAATGAAGGGGAAGGAATATAGAAAAGACTAACTCTTAAGAAGCCTCTCTCTTTCTTTAGCTTTGCACTGCAGATTAAGCTATGGACCTGAATCGATCTTCTGATTTGGAAAATTTACTGTGATTATGTGCTTGTGGGGAATGGCATCAACTTGGCAACCCTTTGGCAGGTCAGGAACTCTGTGTGCAGCCCTCCCCCCACACAAATATGGCAAGAGTTCTACAGTGTTCCCAAACACTCCTTGGAAAGCACTCCTGTTACAGTTATAACACTACAGTCTGGATAAATCTGAAAATTATGAAAACAGTTTAGATTCCAAATCTGAAAGAGTATTGATGAAATTATAAGAAAATAATTCTTTGTCTTAAAAGTTAGAAAATGAATAGCTACTGACATCTAATGGAGGATTAGAGCATAAAACTATGCTGCATTGAGTCAGAAATTGGCAAGACGCCCAGAAGAGAAAAACCTGTTCCTTTGAACCTCAGAGGCTTTTAGCCAAATAAAGAACAGCTAGGACCAGAGGAAAGAAAATACACTGGGCCATCTACTACAAAGTGAGAATCACATTTGTTTTAAAAACTGTTGACTTGGAATTATAAATACTTACTGAACTGCAATTTCTAAGCTCAAGAATAGTTTGCAGAGAAAGTAAAACCTTGACTTTTGGCTAATCTTCTAGGGGGGAATTTACTGGAAAGCTCTTAGGTGGCTAAACATTCTGGACTGCAATTTTGGCTGGTTGATAATTGTAAGACCCCTGAACAGAAGAACTGTTATAAAACACTCCTTTCAATGGTGATTTGTCAATTGGAAATGCATTGAATTACAAAAACCATATATAAAGTTAAGAACTATATAAGATTTGGTTGTTTAGATTTTTAGATTGGCTAATCATAGAGACTATGGTACCAGTGAAAGACTATCTGGAGGGGGGGAGACAAAATGAATGTTGCATACCTATCTAAAAATGACAGGAAACCATACCTAATAGTTCCTTCTGAATGCCCCAGCCTGGAACATCAGAGATCTGCAGGAGCAACACTACAAGACAAGGCAAATACTTTCCAGGAGGAAATGTATGCAATGCTGTGACAAATTCAAATGACAATTGTTTCAAATCATGATGAGATTAAAAACAACTTTGATGACATAAATGAGCACATCCTCAAACCTACAATTAAAAAACTCAGAAAATGATGATAAAGAATGAACAAACAAATCAGATAACAGATAGGGAAGCTACAAATGAAGAGAGCTACAGCTTAATACAAACAAAAGAAAATCTGCAAGATTTTGCCACAACAATGAAAATGGAAAAGATATTTTATCTTTCAGAACTTCAAAACAAATTTTAGGATAAGAAAGAAAATCTAACAAAATGGATTACAGAGCTTCCAAAAGAATCATTAGTGTTTGGGAGACAAAAAAGGTACATCCTATTTAATTTGTCTTTCCCATTCCCAACAACACTCACAAAAAATCAGGAAAAATTCCCTGACAAGCAGAACATACTGACTCAGAAATTTCCCTGGCAAAAGAAGAAGGGTAGAGCTAGATTTAAGAGATTGGATTCTACTTACAGATGGAGTACTATATGATTAAACACTTGTTTGAATATGGTTAAAAGAATAGATAAATTTTGGATATAAGGGTCCTACAGTAAGAGGGATAAGATATATAAATAGTATAGTACTTTTTAAAATATATGAAATGTAACAAAATTGGGATCGTGTATGTGAATGAAAAGTTTGGATATTTAAAGGTAATTAATTTTGAGAAAATTATAACTGATAAGAATGGTTTGAATATTGAGGAGAAAACAAGCTTAAATAAGAATCTTGAAAACAGGACACATAGTGACTTAATAAGATGACTTTTATAAATACAATTGAAACATAAGCCAATCAGAAAAGATGTTATATGTTGATGTTATTGTTATTTGTACAAATACAAGAAAAATGTTTATATTCAACCTTGTATGTATCAAAAGTATTAAGAATTATATTTGTTTAATTTTGACAAAGGAGAATACTACTGGAAGAAGAGAAGCTCGAGATCATTAATTAATATATTGATTATGAAATTATAGAAATTAATTATTATTGATTGTTTTTAAATATATGAACCCAGACAACACACTGTTTACTAAGCACTAAAGATTGCTATTGAAAAATCAATAATATATGTATATTTTAAAAAAGTGTAATCTAGCTGACTGGCATTATGCCTGTCTTGTCTCTGCTCTATGTATCCTTGGATCAGGAGGAGATGTGGACTCCATCTCCTCCTCATTACTAGTGGGTAGCAGCTCCTGATCCTCACCTGGAACCTCCTGGCCAACTTGTTGCAGCTCACCTCCCTCAGCCTCAGCCTGTGGCTCATCTGATCAAACCAACTGAGGCTGTTCCATCAGGCTAGCATTCTCTGAGTCCTGATCCTGATCAATACTCAGCTCCACGCTTTCCTCTGCAGACTCAAACTCACCCTCTTCCTCTGAAACTCGCATCTGGAGAGGGATCCAGGTGTTGGATCTATAATGCTCTGCTTTGAATGAACAAATAAAAGTACACTCTTTCAAACATACAGTCTGAAAGGAGTTCTTGTTTCCTTCAGATTTGGTGGTTTCGTTGATAAAATGCCAGCATTCCCTGAAGAAGAGGTAGCATTTCCCAGCAGGTCCTAGAATCCTAACAATTTGGAAAGATGTCCTCTTCTAGCATGATTAAAGGTAAAGGTTTCCCCTTCCCAGTGCTGTTCAACTGTAGGGTGTGGTGCTCATCTCCATTTCTTAGTGGAGAGAGCCAGCATTGTTTGAAGACACTTCCATGATCATGTGACTAGCATGACTGTACGCCGAGGTACACAGAATGCTGTTACCTTCCCACCGAAGTGGCATCTATTTATCTACTTGCATTTGCATACTTTCAAACTGCTTAGGTGTGCAGGAGCTGGGGCAAGTACCCTGTCACATGCTCGCCCCATCATGTGACATTTGGGTCTTGAATCTGGGCTGTCAGCTTTCCAACTGACAAGCTTGGCTTCTTAACCACTGAGCCATTGAACCCCCTTCTAGCATGATTAGTACTGACCAACATTGAACACTTGGGAATGCTGGCTCACAACATGTTTAGGTTGTCATCCTCAACCCAACTATGGAATGTGGAAGTCTGAACTAATGTCAATCTAGCCTGTAGTTCTGGATCTCATTTTGCTGATCCTGAATTTCCCTGCAGTAAATGATGGAAAGGATTTCAGTCAACTTTCATTCACATAATAGCATCCACAAACAGAGATAAAGCTATTGCCATTTAGCCTTAATTTATGATTTTCTTTTTTTCTCCCTTTAGCTTTATCTCCGCTTCCTCACTATATGCCTATCTCCTCAATATATTCAGGGTGCATTTTTAAAAGCTTGGGTTCCCCCCCCCCTTACATTCTCCATGGTAACTGCATCAGCTATCCATGAATAAATTACTTCTGAGCTCTGACACAGCATCACTTATTAAAACAGAGGAAAATGCCAATTCTGAGTCACATTTTTCTGACGGAGAGTTTACTGATGTTGTCCCCTCCACCCCACCCCAGAGTTTCTCTGCCTGGTTAATGTGACAAAAATATGAGAATGGCATTATCTCCTGCGAGCATAAAGCACCTCTCAGGGACCAAGATGAAGCTCTATTCATACCTCTTCCAGGCTATTAAGGAGGGAGCACAGGGCACATGCGAGCACTGCCTGACTGAAGGGTCTTTGCTAGATGATGGTTTTATGGGGGCTGCTTTACCCAGTTCATGTTCCCTCTCTCGGTTGACTTGCTGAAGTAATACTAGGGAAACAGATGTTTAATTCCAAAGGCTAAATCTTAAGGTCCTGATGAACCTTCTTCTATGAGCTGACTGAGCCAACAAATAAATAAGCCATATTTATATAATAATAATAATAATAATAATAATAATAATAATAATAATAATAATAATAATAATAATAATAATAATAATAATAATAAATAATAATAATAATAATAATAATAATAATAATAATAATAATAATAATAATAATAATAATAATAATAATAATAATAATAATAATAATAAAAACAATAATAAAGTTGGAAGGGACCTTGGAGGTCATCTAGTCCAATCTCCTGCTCAGGCAGGAAACCCTATACCATTTCAGACAAATGTCTGTCCAGTCTCTTCTTAAAAACTTCCAGCGTTGGAGCATTCACAGCTTCTGGAGGCAGGTTGTTCCATTGATTAAATGTTCTAACTCTCATCTATCTATCTATCTATCTATCTATCTATCTATCTATCTATCTATCTATCTATCATCTATCTATCTATCTATCTATCTATCATCTTATCTATCTATCTATCTATCTATCTATCTATCTATCTATCATCTATCTATCACATTTATATGCCACTCATCTCATGGTGCAAGGTGACATTGAGTTGCTTATATCATAATAAAACATATGGAAGTAAAACAATTATAAAAATTATAATTGTAAATTTTATTTTTATTTTATTTTATTTATTTATTAGTTTTCCAATATTACAATAATATCTTTAAAAAGCAACATGGTGTCCGGGTTACAATAGTTCAATTTCAGACAAATACAAATCTCCAAGTTCTTGTAACCAATACTTCTTCTCTCTCTTTTCCTTTAATACATACTATCTCTTATCTAAATTAACATACTTCTCATTGCTACCCATCAGTCATTTAATAGTTTTTTTATATTTATCAATATTTTAGTATATTTTATATTTTAACATTCCATCTTTAAAACATCAAACACCTTATATATTTTTCTAGCTTTAATTTTACATTGATATTGAAATTAAACGTTTAAGATTTCTCATTTTCATATTGATAAATAGCCTCCTTTCCCTTTACACAATTTTCTCCAATACCTAGTAATGTAATCCAGTTCTTATTTATCTCATTTCCATATCCATATCAGTCATACAATATTTAGAATAGTAGTCATTAAAATACCAATTGCAAGGAGGAGAAAAAAGAGGACAATATAATATTCTTGTTTCTCATTTATAGTTTCCACATATTAAAAATTAACCAAAATTTCTTCCATTTCAACAATGTTAGTATTCATACATCTGTATTTTATTTTTATTTTATTCTTATTTTTTTAGTTAATCAGTATTTTTGTCTACTCATCAAAACAATCTCTCGTAATCTCAATATAATCCTGTCTATTTTGGTATTATCTATTTCAGGCCTCTTTAAAATGTTCATATTTCTTCAATCTTATTCTTGCTTTCTTCCTTTGTCATGTCATTTTTCACTTCTTTGCCTCAGGATCATCAAAGCATTCTTGTGTTGCTATATCATATTGAAATGGCCCTCCAGTCTGCACTTTTGAAGGATTGAAGAGTCTGCTAACAGCACCAAATCTTTTCATTATTTTCACCTCTTGATATAATTGTCCTGGTCTAAATAATTTTCCCCCATCTTTTCTCCTTTATAATCTTCAAAAGCCTGTATTTGTTGAATATTTAATTCTTCTGCCAATGTATTTGATTGTTCAATTTCTTCTGTTAAGTTCCGTCCCAATAAAATATTAGTTGCAGTCACAGTTTGAGTTTGAGTCTGTTTCATCGAGATGCTTTCTAATTCTTTTCCAAAAGCTCTTATTTTGTCACCAGCTGTAGAAAGGAACTGATAAGTTTCCTAAGATATTTCCCACATAGCATGGATTTGTTTTTGAAACTCTTCCATAGTGAAGTTTCACATCTGGTGTTCAAGGTTACTCTTATCTTGTTTTTCTTAAATATTTTCTTGGTGTTTTTTTAAAGAGAAAGCCAGATTGCAATTTCAAGTTTAGCCACTGGGTGTCCCCCAAGTACTTTGGAAATTCTTTTTTTTAGTCCATTTCTTTCTTCAACTTTTTTTAAAAAAAAAACACCCCTGGGCTTGCTCGCCGCTTATTTGAAGGGAGGGTTGAATTTCCCCCTCCCTCTCCACAAGGGGGGAAAGTACTTAGCAGCTTAATTAGATGAAAAGAAGATGATTAAAGTATAAGAGAGGAATCTTACCCCCGTCTCTTCTACGCTGCTTTAATGTTGCCTGATGGTAAGTTTGACTGGCTGTCTGCAGCCTAGTAACTGGCCATATTCCTATGGCCAGTCTTTCATCCGCCGGTACAAAGGAAAGGCAGGCACTAACGGGGGGGGGGGGTGTTGCGGCTCCCCTGCATTTCTGCAAAAGCCCCTTCTGTCTGATCACCCCTCCAGGGCAACTCTTCAGTCCTTTTAGGACCTCCCCAGCAATGTGAATCTGGACGTGGAAGATGAGAGCTGTCCTCCAGACGTCCATAATGGCTGACTTTGTAAACCGGAAGCCTATAATTGTAAATTTTAATTATAAAAATTATAAATGATAAAAATAGATTTAAATTACAGGAGATTAAACAAAAAAATGCGTTTAGAGCAGAAAGGTGATGGTGGCTTCTCTGTTACTACACTAAGCCACCTCTAGCAAATAGATTCCCCTTCAGGGCCTCATAGCCAAATTTTAAGGCTTTTCTCAAAGGCCAAAAGGGAGGGGGACAGGTCTCACTTCTGCAGCAAAATGTTCCAAATAGCAGAAAAAGCACTGTTCCTAGACTCTGCCAGATACAGTTCCTTGGCTAATGGGGTCTGCAGTAGACTTTTTCTGGCAGCGTGACTGGGGTGGGCCAATCCCATTGGAGCAAGATGGTTCCTCAGATATCCTGGACCTACGCCATAAAGGGCCTTAATAGATAATGACCAACACCTTAAATTAGACCTGGAAGCAAATCAGCAGCCAGTGCAGATAGTGTAACAGTGAAATTACATGTACCCTCCTAGGGGCTTCCAAAACTATGCACAGCTGAGCCAATTGTAGTTTCCAAATACTCTTCAAGACTAGTCCTATGTAGAGCACATTACAATAATGCAAATGGGAGGTGACCAAAGCATGAGTGATTGAGTGCACAATCTCACAATCCAGAAAAGGGCACAGTTGCAAGATAACTCAAAGTTATGCAGAGGCTCTCCTAACCATGCCAAGCAAGAATTAAGAGTCTAGGAGAATGGGAAAGTGCCTTGCACCATATCTGAGGGAGCAGGCTAGTTTGGATGACTCAAGAAAATTGGGTTACATGCACAGCTCCCCCCCCCCGCCCCAAAGATGACAGCAGCTGGTTTTCAAAAGAAGCAGCCAAGAGATGACTAATATTGCTTACCAGAATTTGTTCTCTGAGGTAACGACTTCTCCCTTCTAGTGAAAGCACTGCCCTTGAATCGATGGCAGATTTCAGATGAAAGAGATATCAGCACTCTTCATGCAATGATACTTTGGAAGCATTATTTAGCATAAATTTGGGAAACTTTATAATTGAGGCTGAAGTAATTGGGTTAAACTGCAATTGTAACCATGGCTTTTAAAATAAATATCAATTAACTGATCCTAATTCTAGCTAAGCCATACATTGTTTAAGCCATTCCTGATACATGATTTGCCAACTACAGTGTTGGATTCATGCAAAATATTGTACTAGGCTAAAACCACACAAATGATTGTTTGACCTAATATAATATGGGAGCTAATATGTGGTGAGACATCTATCAGAAACAGAAGAGTATTAAAGTAAATAAAAGTGAAAGGTGCAAGAGTACAAGATGCTCCACTGATGCTCTTCACGCATCCCCCTTCAATCCATCCCATTAGTCTTTTTATAATGACTATTTGGGTAGGAGCTTAGTAAATTGTACATATCTGCAAATTCCATAGTTCACTTCCAGCACCAATCAGGGATTATTCCATATTCAAATTCTACCTCAGGAACATCTGAATGGGACAGTTGCGTATACATTAGCATTTATTTTCAGAGCTTATTCTTCTGTGAGTTGAAAATCCCAGAAAAAAAATGAAGGGGAGGAAAATAGAAGGAAATCTTGCAGTTCTAAGGATTAAAAGAGCATTTCAATAATTGAGCATAATTAACCACAATCTCTAAGGAGTGGAAGGTAAGGAAGGGAGGCCTGCATAGCTTGAATCTTAAGCTTCAGGAAGACAAATCAATGTTTATTTAAAAACTGAGCATTTTGGTTAAATGTAAAAGAGTGTGCTGGGATGTATTCTTTTTTGAGCAGAAGCACGGTAGGTGAGTGAGAAAAATAGAATCCATATTGTGATTCCCTGAGGAACGTGGCTATGTCCCCTATCTCCAAGGCTCAATTCTATTCATCAGTAGGAAGCAGGAAACTCTTGAATTTAAGCTTTGGAAATATCACTTTTTCCCTCATTGTGCACTTGCTTTACCTGTCAAATCAATGCTAATTATGGGAAGAAAGGCAAGGGAGCCTTCAATAAAACTTACCAGGCTTTCTAGAGAAAAATGACTAAGAGGTTGTTTTCGAAAACCTCCCTCTGAGTTCCCTGTAATTCAAATGTCACTTAAGTCTGCTCCACTCATTAGTGCAGATCTGAATTTGGATTTAGATATCTCCGTTTGTAAATAATCCCTTAATGTCTTTCTGTATTCATGATCAAACAAATGTGGGAGGTAAGGTGATAGAAGCTGTGACATGCAAGGCGTAGAGTCAGCAACTGTAATCAAATACTTCAAAGCATAATGGTAAGAAATTTAAAAACTGCAGTAGATAGATGAATGGCAAGCAAGTGGAGAGGACCATACACAAAGATTGTGACGACATTCTAAAGAACTACTTCCACAGTGCATTCTTAGAATCAGTACAGACACCCCAATTTGCCTTTGCATTACTGATAATTTCTCTCCAAATTCTTAACACAAACATTATGCGTGGAGACGTAGCAGGTGTCATTGAATTACTAAAGATTGCAGCTGCCCTGATCCTTGAGGTTGTGTTGAAGTTATTCCCATCATTTATAAAAATACCACACATGTTCATCAGGACAATGTCCAGTCCAGGACTTGTCTCTTTCTCTCCTTCAGATGCTTTAAAGGACCAAACCCATAATCCCATGCTACTGATGATGTTGATGGAAGTTGAAGTCCAAAACAATAGGGTTGTTACCCCAGGTTTAGCTGTTAGGTTTAAAATAAAATTAAAACCTCTATAAAGGAAGTGAAATTTTCAGAGATGGCTTCTCTAAGTTAAACAGACCCAAATAAATGATGGTCCACAAGTGTGGTTCTATTATTTGCTGAAGAAATAAAAATAATGTCTAAGTGTCATGTCTCATATAATGCCACAAGATGGAGCTATTGAAAACATAGCGTTGATTGGTTGTAATGCTTATAGAAAAAATATACTGTCAATAAAAATATTGACCAGGGTTGAATTGTTGAGAGATATAAAAAAATTAATGGTGATTGGGGTGTTTCAATATGATAGGAGTTGCTATTTTCAAGATGTATATCTTAGCTCATCTAATTCAGGAGCAACAAATCTATGCTGGGAAAGATTGAGGGCAATAGAAGAAGGGGACGACAGAGAATGAGGTGGCTTTGTTGGAGTCACTGAAGCAGTAGGCGTGAGCTTAAAGGGACTCCAGAAGATGGTAGAGGATAGGAAGGCCTGGAGGAACGTTGTCCATGGGGTCGTGAGGGGTTGGACACGATTTTGCAACTAACAACAAATTTTTAGGTAGCGCGTTTCCTAAGTCCTGAACATTATTTCAAGCGTTCCTCTAGGATAAATATTTGAAAAGGCTTATTTAAGATATTCATAGATCAGTGTGCTATTGCTTATTCTAAGATACATCCAAGTAAAGAGAATACCAGTGTACCTAACAATCACCACCATTCAGAAGCAAAACAGAACAGAGAAAATTAGTTAGTTAGGGACTGACAATGGCAATGACATTTTATGCCAGTATAGTTTTCATTTGAATAAATAGCACATTCATTCAACAGCTGGGAAAGAACTTGAATGTGTATAATTAATAATGGATGGTAAAATGGATGGATCAATTTTCACAGACACGGCTTTTCCTCAATGCTGAGTTAAGAACTATTCAATTATCTTAAAGCTGGCAGAAAACTATACGGGCATGAAATATACTATTCCCATTGCCAATCCCTACACTGCCTTTACTGCCTCTGTTTTAAGTTGCTGTATCACCAATCTTCCCTCCAAAGTAATGGGTGGCAAATTCTAACAAGGTTTATACTGATTAACTCTGCCCTTGAACTGTATGAGGAAGAAGAGGAAATTACTACTGGAACAGCTAAGGATGACTTAAGTCTTCACTTGTTGTTAGCCAAACAGTTCGGAAGCCTGTCAAAAACTATCTCACTCAAATAAAGGCAATGTCATGGAGAGCCTGAGAAGAATAAAGAGGTTTTCAGGGCAGGTAATTAGATGCATTGTTACTGGTTTCCTTCATAATTGCCTCCATTTCTGGTTTGCTTGAATATAACTGGAAGTATTCCAAAGTATTGCTGGAAAAATACTCACAGACTGGATCCCATTCTGCCAGTGGGACATTTCTGATATACTAGTCTCATAGTGACCAGAACTGATGGAAGTCCTGGGCATTGGTGTATTTCTGGGACTGTTTATACATTGGATCCATGAAATAATGTTCATGTTCTTAGTGTCATTAAGACTGATAGCTATTAAGAACATAGAACTCCCTCCCTCAATTCTCTAGAAAATTTTCTCTAGAAAATGTGTTACCCAGTTTATGTTTTTTCCAGGAAGAACTAAAATAACGAACAGCTGTGGTGAGGCTGGCACTGTTTGTTTGATTATAATGACAGATACTGATTGGCAGTATTGGCTTGTTTGATTCTGTGGCTTGTTTGATTTTGGCTCAACAAGTGTATTATTAAGAGTCATTATGATCTATAAATATTAGTTTATGGTCCGGAACCAGCCACTGAGTTTTGCAAAGCATTGTTTGACGTAGCTGACTGGATTTAGCCAGCCTGTGGCTTCTTCAACAAATCATAATTCAAGTAAGCTGTGGTTTTGGGATATAAACTCAGTTGATAATATGGCACATCATTAGTGAGACTGATCTTATTTAAATAATGTTTTCTTCAAATGCAAATCCATTAGTACTAGGACCGTCAACAGATTTTGTCATGCAGAATCCAGAGGTTTTGTCTTCCAATGTTGCCCTCTATTTAAATGACATCAATATATTTCTCTGTAGAATTGAATGGGTAGTGTGGATTTATTTTCTTTTTTGCAACTAATGCACTATTCTCCAGTAGAATTTCCTAGGAATGCACAGGTTAAGTTAAGCTGAGCAAAACTAAGGATTTCAGCTGATGACCTCTGATTTCAGCTCTTTAGCTTTTTGACTTTACAAACCTTCACTTGTGTTTTATCAGAAGGGTGGCTTGGTGGCTTAAGGAAGCTGGTTTTTGCTCCAGCGATTTGGGTCCTAGCATTACATGGTGGGGTAAGCTCCCATCACTCGCCTCAGCTTCTGCCCACTTAGCCGTTTGAAAGCATGTACTCTGTGAGTAGATAAATAGGTAGTACTTTGGTGGGTGAGGAGGTAGTGCTTCATGCAGGCAGTCAGATTCCCATCAGCTCTGAACCTTCCCAGTTGCAACATCTGTTTGTGAGGCACTTCCAGTGGAAGGAAGCAGTGGCGTAGCGTGGGGGGTGCAGGGGGGGCCGGCCGCACCGGGCGCAACATCTGGGGGGGCGCGCTCGCACTCGGGAGGGATGGAAGACGCGCCGAAGCGCCCTTCGCGCGGCTGGAGTCCCGCAGGGGGGATCCGGGGCTGAGGCGCACTCGGGGAAGCAGCAACTCACAACCAGCTACTCTTGGGGGACGGAGGCACAAAGCCGGCCAGACAGGGCTCGGAGCCATCCCAGACCACAGCTGCACTTCCACCTTTCCCAGGGCGGCCCCCGCAGACGGAGCGCAGTGCAGGGCACCAGCATGCCCCACTGCCAGAGAAGCGCCCGCTGGTGCGGCCCCGACTCCCTCACCCCGCGGCAGGTGGCGGCGGCGTAGCGGGGCTTGCAAAAAGCGGGGCGGTCGGCGGCGGCTGCTCCCGGCGCCGGGCAAGGGCAAGCAGGGCAAGGTCGCTCCTGCTCAAAAGCCAGAGTTCAGCGGCTGGCGAGGCGCTCGCGCGGGGCTCTCCCGGGGCTGGCGGGCCGAACGGGGACCAGCCTCCCCCTCTCCGCGCTATAGCGGCCCCCGCGGTGGCGGCCCGGCGCACGTGGCTGAGGGGGTGGCGGTGGCGGGAGGGGGGTCAGAGGAGCGAACTGAGCTCTCCCGGGGCAGCAGGTGCGGGCTGGTGCGGCTCCAGGCTCAGCCGCAGCTCCGGCCAAGGGCTGCCAAGCTCACGGGGCGTCGTGCCGGCCCCCTCCCTCACTCCCCGCGCCTGGATGCGCCCCCGGCGGAAGCCCCAGCCAGCCGCGGTGCATGCCTGAGCGAGACGGGCAGCTGCGCTGGCGGGTCCCGCTCTCTTCCAGGCATCAGAGGTAAGAAAGGGACGGCGGAGCCCCCAGCCGCCCCCCCCACCGGCTCCGAAGCGGAGGCTCCGCTGTGCCGCCCGCCTCCTGGCACGGCCTCGGGTCCCGGCGCTTCTGCCGCACGTGAGGGAGGGGATGCCGGACCTTCCCCCTTTTCCCGGGGGAGGCGTGGGTGGGGGGTGCGGCGGACGCCCAGGATGCAGGGCTCCCTGCGGCAGACTCGAGTGCTAAAATCCATGGGTTAGGGGGCGCAAATTACTTGCCTTGCCCCGGGTGCTGACAACCCACGCTACGCCACTGGAAGGAAGGGGTCTTGGATGATGCTGCAGGAAGAGCTACTTGTCTTTCTTTCTGGTGCAAAGCTAGCTCACCCTCCTGTGGCACACCTTGGGAAGCACGCATGTACCACAAAAGAGCTAGTAATTTGGCAGCCAAACTACTACTCTGTATTAGCATTGTAGTCTCCTGGCTAATGTAACAATACCATACAACAACAACAACAATGACAACAACAACATTTGTGTTTTAACAAAAATATATCACAGTATATGTATCCATATGAAAGCAGAGCACAACATACTAGTAGATTGGCTTTTAGATAGCCATCAATTATAGGGCTAAGATGTTTGGATACTGGGCTAACTGAATTATTTGAAATCTTAAATTCCCCTGACTTCTGCACATTCCAGGTTTACTATTAATAGCTCAAACTGTCACAGAAGAGGATAGCTCTTATTAATGGTGCCAAGCAAAGCTGCAGGCATTCTGTGTTTTTAAAGCATGTTGTCCTAAATAAATTGCTGTGTCTTGAATTACCCACATTAAGGGGTACAACAAATCCTAAGAAATATATAAAGGTAAAGGTAAAGGTTCCCCCGCACATGTGTGCTAGTCGTTTCCGACTCTAGGGGCCGGTGCTCATCTCCGTTTCAAAGCCGAAGAGCCAGCGCTTGTCCGAGGACGTCTCCGTGGTCATGTGGCCGGCATGACTAGACACCAAAGGCGCACGGAACGCTGTTACCTTCCCACCGGAGTGGTCCCTATTTTTCTACTTGCATTTTTACGTGCTTTCGAACTGCTAGGTTGGCAGAAGCTGGGACGAGTAACAGGCGCTCACTCTGCTACGCGGCACTCGGGATTCGACCCGCCAAACTGCCGACCTTCTGATCAACAAGCTCAGCGTCCTAACCCACTGAGCCACCGCGTCCCTTTTAAGAAATATATACTCATGATGAAACTATACTGTAAATAGATCATTAGCAGCACATGCATTTCCAACTCTCCTCCCTTTTTTTTACAGAATGCTGATAGAAATGGTTTTCTCCAAATTAACAAAAGAACTCACAGGAAGAAAGTAGGTACAAAGAAAGCAGAAAATTTTGTTTGTTGGGTCCCAGTGTCCTGTTCTGGAATCTAGAATAGAAACCACTAGTTAGAGGCAAAACAAGTAGCTAGTGTCAAGCAATAACATTCGATGGAGAATTGTGTTTTAATATATTGTGCAAGGGGCAGAGATTTCAGATTCCAGCTTCCTTCGAGCAAGCATTTGCCAGTGTATTAGGCTAATAAAGGACTTTTAAGGTAAACAATGCCTCAGAGTCACTTGAAAAGCCCATTCGTCGGAAACGTGACAGCTAGTATAAGGAACAAGAAATAGCAGGCCAGAGATTGGTTGTATTCCACCAATACTATTTATTGGTTAAAACATTTGTCACAAGGCCTGTATATATGTTGAAGTGCTCTGCAAATATTTTCAATGAATACTCATTGAATACTTATTTCAAGGAATAGATTAAGGGTGAGCCTCAGTGTGCTCCTGCCTTCTCCTTATGTTTGCCTTGACTCATTGCAGACCTAGAAAAATAGCATTTGTAGGAAGTCATTGTTGCAATAACAAGGCCTGTCATATGTTCCAACTGCTGTGGAATATTCTGTATCTGATTCTTTTTCATTCTTCAAGGAATAAATTAGCCTTCAAGGATATCAGGGTGGCACACATTTTAAAAATAAATGCACATATAAAATATTTAAAAATATAAATCAACCAAAAGCTTGGAAGAAAAAGAACCTAATAAGAACCACAGAAAATAAAACTCCTGGCCCTTCTCCCATTGCAACAGCCTCCCCAAGTCTTTTTAGAAGACAGATTCACTGGGCAGCCTGCTGGAAAACACAGGCGGCCTTAAATGAGGCCTAGATTTTAAGGCAGCTGACAGCGCTCTCCCACTTTGTCATGTCCTGCATTTCATTTAAGGCTCTCTAGCTCTATTTTTTGTGATCAAGAGTGTTAAACCAATAACAATCACAAAAGCTGCAGGAAAGGTCTGAGCTATAGAAGTAACCCTTGCAAATGTCCCAAATATTTTAATAAGTTAATATTTAATATCTGAGAATATTACTTTTGCTTTTTTTAAAAAAAATCTCATCATTTTATTTCCCTTTTATGACATCTAAGTATCAAAGTATCAAAACTCCAATTCTGGGCCTTTGAATTGTTTCCCCTTAAAAAAGTCTTTCCTCCAAACAAATCTAAAACTATGATATTTTTTTTCCTGACACACCACATTTCGTTGACAAGGATCCTTAAAATATTTTCCAAATGTTAGGCATAAATAATTATGCGCATCCAACTCTATTGTTTTAGGATCCGGCATAATTAAAGCAAGTGAAAGAATCATCTAAGCAAGCAGCAGAGAATTCTGGGTAATGAACCAATTCATGCTTCTAAACCTGTAAGTACAAACACATCAAAGGCCATCACAGGAGTTTGTCTTCAATGAACATTATGAATCACTGGTGATCTCTATTGATTTTGAAAAAGTATGTTGTACAGCTCAGATGTGACTTGACTGCAAAGACAAATGATAGATTATGGCACTGATATGGTTCAGTAATACTGTATGATATATTTTGCCTGCTTTAAATTGCAAATTCAGATCTCCACAATTACGGCATTGCTAATCTATGTTGTGGCTCTTAGGATTTTGAACAAAATCTTTAAAAACATAATATTTTGACATGTGGTTCAATAGCTAAGTTAGGAGTCTGACAACATGGTAGAATTCCTGGTTAGTATATAAACATGTAGGAATAATTAATATAGTTTCTATAATTAATATAGTTTCTCCCAGCTGGATATACATTGTAGATACTTTGACTATTCCGCAGAACCTACTAATTTGGAATGTAGCATGTTGCAAACCTTCTTGGCACAGTAATTAATATTCCTCAGTTTACAACTGAAGAGTCAACAAAAGAGCATATGCAATCCAAACTCCAGTGCAGAGAAAGTTTATTCCATAATCTCTATAGTAGTAATGAAATAAGTTTCTTTGTCAAATGTAATATAGTCAGATCTTTCTTTTTTAACCAGTCATCAAACTGCATTATTTCTGATCTCTTTTGATGAAATATTTTGAAGCTTCTTAAATCATATTTAATCAAATCAGACAGATTTTAGTGTGAAAACACCAGGATATTTTAGAATATCCAATAAAAATTAAATTAAAGGAAGTCTAATGATTCAGATTTATTCCAGCCAGTTAAAATTTGAGCATGCATATTATTTGCAGGACCAATTAATTTCAAGTGTCATAGTAGCCCTGTTTAGTTCGAACTTGTTCTGAACAGAAGAAAAAGTGAACTAGTTCCATAGATTGTGAAAAAAGGTTCATAGAGCTCATGTGGTAGGAAATTATGATGATTTAACTGTTATTTGCATGTCATGGTGCTTGTAAACCTCTTAGTCATCTTGTGTTCATTATCGTCAGTGGATTCTTTTTTTCTGTTTGTGCCAGACATAATATATTAAGATTGGTTTCTGTTCACATTAAGCCTAAGTACATAATCATATTTGAAAAACATCTTAACAGCCTTAAAAACAAAAGACACTTACAAACTTAATTTTAAGTGTCATAGTAGAGCACTCATATTTAGCCCAGAATTGTATAGATATTTCACATTCAGATAATTCATGTTGTGTAAGGAATTCCAGTATGTGTCTGGGTATGTATACAAATAGACACATAAATATGGACACATATATATATGGAAAACATGTTCAGAAACCCATTACATCATTTTGTCGGTTCTTCAGTTATGAAAATGTCTTGAGAAAGATGTAAAGATAAAGATAAAGTAGGTCTGCTGGGAGCTGATTTTTCCAAATCTTAAATTATGCTACCATGTAGTTTTGGACAAGTTCATTTACTAGAATGTTTTGAGTTCCACATAATAGACTATTGTAGATGTAACATCTGCCACTGTACAATCCATTTTAAGATTGTGGTATACTCATTCTGGAAATGTTCATTCTGATCCATTTTCCCCTGTTAAATTGCCATTATATGGTTACCCAGACCTCAAAATTGAGAAAAGGACTACTCTATGGAAGATGCTGGGATTTTTTTACTTTAAGTCTTTAGGTCAATTGTTGAATGATAATGATGATTTTTTTTGAAAACATTTTTTGGATGTAACATCTACTAACATTTGTGATTTGTTGTCAGTTTCAGAGTAACTTAAATGATTAAAAGTGTTTGCCAAATCTTATGAGACTAAACAACTCACCGTTAATTTTTAGAAATACTTGTCAGCAAATCAATTCAAAATATAAATATTAAAGTGAGTGGAATAAAGAATGAGAGATCCTCATTTTGTCTAAATCAGTGTTTCCCAACCTTTTTTCACCGTTGACCCCCTTCTGAGCACCCCCTCCGCCCAGGTCCCATTGTCAGAAACAGACATGGGTCAGTAAGTGGTGCATTTTTTGGCGTCAACAAGGTGGTACTGCAGTATAATACAATTTGCTTCTGTCTGGCTTCTGTTACATGTTTTTCACCTATACCTTTTTGAAATATTCTAGGGCCCCAAGACTACAACTAGTCCTTGACTTATGACCATAACTGAGTCCAAAATTTCTGTTGCTGAGCGAGACATTTCTTCAGTGAGTTTTGCCCCATATTACGACCTTTCTTGTCACATTTGTTAAGCGAATCACTGCAGTTGTTAGTAGGATGGTTGCTAAGTGAATCCGGCTTCCCCATTGATTCTGCGTGTCAAAAGCTTGCAAAAGGTGATCACATGACTACGGGACACGGCGACTGTCATAAATATGAGTCAATTGCCACACGTCTAAATTTTGATCGTGTGACCATGGTGATGGTGCAATGGTTGTTAAGTGTGGAAAATGGTCACAAGTCACCCTTTTTTCCAGTGCTGTTGTAACTTTGAACGGTCCCTGAATGAACTGTTGTAAGTCAATGCTTATCTGTACGTGGCCTCTGTTTGACCACCGTTGGCGTAAACCACCATATTATTGATAATTTGCATATTCATCATACCATAAAATGCTATTCCTGGCCAAGTATCATCTTCCTTGGAGCAAAATGACACACAGCAGTGAACAAGCTTTTGACAAATCCCAGAACATGGATCATGGTTGTTTTTTTCTAAACATAACCACAATCAAAATACAGGCACAATATAAGCTTCTGGTTGATTATACAACTTAGTTATCTGCAGCTTGACATTGCAATTTTGATATATTCCTGGGTTAACCACATTGCCTTGTATTTGAAGGAATGTTTTCTGTAGTAGGGAGTTTTCAGTCCATCTCATTTCCCATCCCAACGTAGCAGCATGTGGTCACGTGAAAGGAGTCCTAGGACAGAACTGATTGCATACAACCATTAGGAATTTGGAAGGTGGCAGTGGCTTGGCCTTATGGTCAAACAAAAAACTCATAAAAATCAGGAATTTATACTCTTTGATTACTACTATTATCCTTTAATATAGGAAAGGGTATTATTAAGCATAGACCCTGGAAGATGCAATAAAAATGTTCTAACTGGCTGGCATGCAAGATCTTATCAATTGGCTGTTTTCATCTTCAGCTATTGGTCAGAGAATTCAACCGATTGGTTGGTGGTTTTCAAGAAGTTCTGGAGACATAATAATTATATAAATACTTCCATGAATCCTGTACCCAGATGACTACATAAATATAGAGAGATTCAGAACAAACTGGATCCACCTAAGGTATATTGTAAATCTGATTTGGAGGAGTAAAGGGACTAAAAGGCTGATTTCTGGAAATGTTCATAAAGCTAAAGCTAAACTGCTCTAACTTTGCCCAGTGCCTGTTAAGAAGACACCTGGGCACATCCTATAAACCACCTTAAGTCCTATGACTCAAGAAATACAGTATGCAACATAAATGTACTAAATAAAATAACATAAGGGCAAAAGTAGGAAAAATACTGGCCTGATACAGTAATTAAAATATCTCTCTTAGAAAGATGCAGAACCTGTTGAAGGATTTATAAAAACAATGAATCACTAGAATAGTACTACAGAGTTTAGGATAGGTTCACTCCTACATTCATATGTTTGCAAAATCTGGACCAGAAAAGAATGTTTGCAAAATTCCTTAGTTGAACAAACAAGGTTTATTAGAAGACCCTTTATATGAGATGTGAGCAGCAAGGGAACCACTCTTTTATTGTTTCACCTCATGACACTTTTATAACATTCATCTCTATGGATTTTTCTTGCCACAGTTATCAATTCTGTTCTCAGATAGACAACATTCACGGGAAGGAGAACAAGGGACAGTTATTCTGCCCACACAACGCTGGTCTTTTAAATATTTTACAGCAATAATGTGGGGCAGAGTCATAGAAAAAAACAACTATATTGTACAAAACAGTAACTGTAGATAGGAGTAGCTGCAACAAATCAAACTTGCTTTGAGGGAGACTTTATTGTATTGTTTTGTCAGGTTTCACAGAGGGACTAAGTTGTAGGCACTTTACACGGATGAGGAAGGAGAAGCTTATAGGTTTTAATAAGCTCACTGAATTATGCATCTATAATAATGATGTGAAGCATTCAACTCATATATAAGTCCAAAAAGAGATGGGATAGGAGGGAGAAGTGGATGTGAGTTATCTTGGGGTGCTAATGGCCTGCAAGCTATTTCTAAGATTACAGAAAGAAGAAGATTATTACACAGGAATTTGACAATACTAAATATTGACACGATTCTCAGGGGTTGTGGGGAGTAGGTATTCTACTGTCCGTTCTGGTTTGGAAAACTTTCCTGTTTTTTTCCAGTACACTCCATCTTTCCAAATTAATTAATACTAGGAAATCCATTACTTAAGAGATTCCTGGGTTTCCTGCCAATGAATACCTTCCCTCATGTCATTCCATGCCTCAGTTTGGAGAAAATCAACAGTATTTATGTACAGTAGATGCTGAAGATGGTACATTTAAGCTGGTTGAATTTTATGAAATGAAATACTGAAACCAAAGTTGGACAACTCCAGTTTGACATCAATAATAGGCATGGATAGAAAATCTTGGAGGCAGTCTCAGTTACATAGAATTAAATTATATAGACAACGGTAGGGAGGAGAGGTAAAGGATTGTGCCCCTTGGGAGTGTGTGGTCTCACAATAAAATTTTAGACTTTTCCTTCAGCATACTTTCTAAAATTAATTGCATATGGTGTGAGATTCCTTCAATGCTAGAGATTCAGTTTGCCCAGTATACAGATAAGACTTCTATGGAATATGTATGGACCTTTCTGTGCCATGAATAAGTCAGCAGCACTTTCTCCCTCTTCCATCATCAATAGTTAACCCAATGCTTTTTGCCTGTGCAGAAAAGACACACAATGCTTTAGGAAGCAAAATAAATGTCTGAGAGAAGGACAAAGACATGTCCATCATTTTAATTGTGAAAATTGAAAAAGACAGTGATCAGAGAAATTCAACACTTTTTAAAATTGTCAAATGGGAAAGAAGGTTTTTATATTCCAAAGGATTTAGTGAAGGGCTTCATATAAAATCTTCAGCTATCAGGAATGAAGTCATCTCTTTTGACCACTTCCTTACAGAGTAAATTGTATGTATATCAGCCATGCAAGCATATGGAACTGACAAATTTATAAGTCTCTTTAAAAAGCACCCGCAGTATAAGAAAGTATGCACAATTGTTACCTCTCTATCCAGAGAGTAGCATGTTGCATTACCTTGCTATTTAAAATAGTTTCTTCCCTTTCCCATGATCTCATTCTGATCACTTCCAGTTCATCTAGTTCAGGGGTGTCAAACTGCTGGCCCGTGGGCCGGATGTGTCATGGCGAAACCACGCCCACCCCATTGCTGGCAATGGAAAAATGTCATGTGACATTGTGAGTTTGACATCCCTGATCTAGGTGAGCACTCTGTTGCTCATGTGTTGCAGCTGTGATTTCATTTCACCTTTTAACTGCAATATGAAACTAAATTTTTTTATCCAAACCTTTAGCTATGCTAGTTTTCTGAGCTTGAATCTACTTTCAAGAAGGCGAGCAATATATTCTATCCATGTCAATGTTTTAGTCTTTCTTTGAAAAGCAGTGTGAAACTAACTTATATCTCAGTAGAATATGTAATCTACAGACCCCTTAGTCATCATCAAGATTATGATGACTGTAGTTCTCAGGATTACCCTGTGATATTGGCAAATAGGAAATTCAAGTAGGATGTGAAGCTAAGACAAAGGCCCTTATATTTATCTGGCTAAGATAGCAGATCAAATAAAGATCTGAATACTGAACTGAAGAAGCTTCTTGAAAATCTGAACTGAAGAAGCTTCTTGGATGAGAAGCAAAATGTTTTCAAGGGGGAAGAAAGAGAAAGAAAGTCCAGTTGCCTTTTGAAAAAGCACTTTTCGGACAGCCATGACCTGGATGACTTGGAATCTCCGTAGATATCTGAATACTTGAAAATGAAATGGAACTTCTCAACTTCAAGTGATGGCCTGGCCAACTTCAAGTAGGATCAAATTATATTCAGTATAAGTAGCAAGCTGCCCCAGGATCAGCAAAGAGATCCACTTTTTTATTCAATCACTTGAAGGAAATTAGACAGAAATTAAGAAAATCTCTGCCCTAATGTATTAGGCGATAAATTGGTTCTGAATGGGAAACACTGTTTTTGAAATTATTGCAATATTATCTTGTTCATGTCAATAAATCTTGCTTAGAAAAAACTACTTTCTGTCCGACGCTTCTGCCAAAGAGATTGATCCTTGGGTGGCTGCAGGAGACCTGAGGGAAAAGGGAATGGAGAAGAGGTTTCTTCCTACTCAGTTCCTGACATTTTACAGTAGCTCAGCTATGAAGAATACAAAGACATGAAAATCTACAGTAGTCACTTGGGAACACTGAATCACCTCAGGAGAAAGAGCTGGAGTAAGGGGCACACGAAAAGTTTTGAACTATGTAAAATCATATTATAGAAGATGAATAGCAGCTTAACTAGAGCAAAGAAACATTTGTGAATGTGGGTTGCAGAAAAGTGATCTAAGATGTATATTAAATACAGCTTCTTTGGTTAAAACATTGAGAAATATCTCAGGTGATGCTGAAGAATATGTTCCCTAGGGGTTTTAAAGAAGGCAGTGGATGAGCTGTCAGGAATATGTAAGGATAGGCAATCAAACTCTTGAGTTACTCAATACCTATCCATGGTCTTACAGTTTCATAGGATTATTTTCCTTACAATCAGTGCCTATCCTTTTCTTACCTGTGTTCCCATTCGTGTACAAACATGAAGCAACATTTGTTTTGCCACATGGCAAAATATTTGATCCTGAATGTTGCACTGAAAATATACACAATGGCATTCACCTTGGTATCTTGCAGCAGTTTTCATTTATGTAGGAAAATCATGAGTTTGGAAGCAGTTCTTGATTAGACATTTGTCTTTGCCATAAGCAGGGCAGGAGTAAAGAATCGATCTCTGTTGATAGGATCACTGCATGTAGTAATCTAAGAGTAATGCTGATGCAGTGCTATCATTCTGCACATGAAAGTGACCTTTGTGGAGATGATACAGACAGCTCTGTGTCTCACAGTTGCTAGGAAACTTCATAGAAGCAGGGCAGTGTGGATGCAACATGATGAAGAGCAGCAATCCAGTTATATTGAGAATCATTCTGCTGGTTCTTCCTGTTTTAGAATAGCAGGAAATGGAAGAATTTGTATGTAGATGAGCGTGCATGTGGATCTGTGTCAGTGCATTTCCGTGCCTATGTCACTAGAGCTTATAAATCTGTCACCAACATGAAAACTACATCCTAACTTGGGATAATGTGGGTTGGGATGCTGTCCCTGTTACAATAGTTATAAGAGGTAAAACATGGTATTAAATATTTGTGTCTGTGTCCCTAGTTTGGCTCTCTTTCATGAGCATCCTTGTGTTGTCTGCTTCTGATCTCCACCAAACTCTGGCCTGTATAGACCTTTAGGGTCCTAGTAGTTTCCCTACGTGCTTTTGTCAACATAATGTCCACAATGGAATCACTCATCTTTGCTCAATAGGCTTGTGAATCTGCTATGATTTGAATGGATCCGGTTAACTAGGAAGTGGGCAGGGCTTACCCATGAATGGATCTTGTGTTTGGTGTGGAGGATATGGCCCTGAGCTCCAGCCTACATGATTGAGCAGGTGAAGCCACAGCACTCCTTCAAGAAGATGAGGCCTGTCTTTGTTACATAGGGTGGGGAGGTTTGCTGTCCTCTTGATGTCATATTCTTTTCTTTTACAGGAGCTATGAAAAAACAATTGGTTATTGCCATAAGAACAGCACTTGTCATACAGCTCTGAGAATGAAATACAAGCTGACCTGGGGAAAAGGGGTCTCTCTCTCTGTTGTCTGAGCAATTCATTAGGAAAGACTGAGTACTGGTGCTGGGTCAGAACTAACTGATGAGTATCCTGAGTATTCACAGAGGGGGAAATATCCTTAATCAAGTAGTTGCAAAAATCACAGAAAATCTTTATGTCCATTAAAATGCTGCACTGGTCAGTCCCTCAGCTTCAATATTGTTCCTGCTTTGGGTATGACATTTTTTGAATGACTCAGAGAGGTTGACTCATTATTCAGTTGGCCAATAGTGAAATATGGTTGCAAAAAATGCAAATGCAATCGACAGCATTAAACTTGTTTTAATCATGAACAGAGAGCCTTGGTGGAGCAGTGGGCTAATGCCTCCTTAAGTAACACCAGCTGCTTGTAATTAGTGCAGGTTCGCATCCCACCAGGCTCAAGGTTGACTCAGCCTTCCATCCTTCCGAGGTAGGTAAAATGAGGACCCAGATTGTTGGGGGCAATTAAGCTGACTTTGTAATAGTGCCGCTTGGGGTGTGTGTGTGTGAAAGCCCTAATAAGCAGGCATATACATAGAATGAAGGCTACTGCTAAGCTTGTAAGCCGCCCTGAGTCTTCGGAGAACGGCGGGATATAAATGGAATTAAAATAAATTTAAAAAAAACAGTACTTATTCTATTCTGTTTCTGTTCAAATTCCATCCTGAGTACTGTGTCCAGTTTTAGGCATCACACTTTAAGAAGGATTTAGAGAAGTAGGTTCAAAGAAAGCCTGTATGGATGATTAGAGGACTAGTAACATAAACCTATGAGAAAAAGATTAAAGGAGCTTGTCCTGTCTAACCTTGGAAAAAATGACTATGGGGATAGTATTCTTCCAATATCTGGATGAGTAAAAGAAGGTCCAGACCTGTTATCTCTCATTTTAGAATTCAGGGACTGTCATTATAAAAGGCTGATTCTGGATGAATGATAGAAGAAAATTATGAACTCTGAATAAGCAGAGAGTAGAAGCAATTATCCAGAAAGATATGATGAGCTTCCTGTCATTGGGGGCAGTTGGACAATCATCTGTCTGGGACACTTTAATCTGGATTCTTGCACAGAGACTAGAGTTGAACTCAGTGACCTAAAAACCATTCCTACCAACCCTATAGTTCTGCAGGAATAAATATGCAGGATAAAGTTCAGCCAATAATGCAAACTCACTAATTTTGCTTAATACTATGCAGATTTCTTTCTTTCTCTCTTTGTATAAGCATGGATACATTATCTTGTCCATAAAAAGCAGGAGAGACAATTCCACATTCATGAGTACCTACTTGTTTTCAGAAGGCAGGTTTTGGAAAGCTTGTTCTTTAAAAAATCAGCCATTTCCTTATCTTCTTCTCGCTCTCTGTGAAAAGAAGAAACTGCATCAAAGAAGAAGCAGTCACTACTTAGCTCTGAAAAGGCAATCACAAAGCAGGTGGAGTCTGAGTGATGGCTCTCCAAATCTCTGTGAAAGAGAAAGCTGCTTTTCTTTCATTCTTGAATTCTCACGTTTAGAGTAGTAAATACACTAGTTCCCATTAATTGGCAAGGAAGGTGCTTCAGTGGGATGTGATCATCTGGTCATTGGCTACCTTTACTTGTTTCTTTTCTTTTCATAAAATATTTCAAAATTCACAGAACCTCAGATAACCAATTAGGAACTTTGGGGTAACATGATGGATTTCTTGGGAAGACAACTTAAGATTTTGCTAAGTTTGTATTCCTGCCTTGATTACTTTTCTGTACAGGTAGTTCTCAACGTATGACCACCATGAGCCCAAAATTTCCTTGGCTAAGCAAGACAGTTGTTAAATGAGTTTTGCCCCCCTTTACAACATTTCTTGCCACAGTTACTAAGCTAGTAAGCTTAAGCTTCCCCACTGACTTTGTTTGTCAGAAGGTCACAAGCTTGTTACCTTCTGGGAGGAGGCTTCGTGGTATCCGTAGCAGAACATCCAGATTCAATCATAGTTTCATTCCATACAGCATTAACCTTGTGAACTCTCATGCTTCCTCCTTCCGTTATATATTCAAGATGGACAGTATTTAATATTTTATTATGTTATGTATATGTAGAGGTGTAGGTCTATACATATGGTGTTTATAGTATGTTTTAGATGTGTGTCATGTATGTGCTTCACTTTGAGAGTGGGCAACTAAATTTCATTTTTGATCTGTGCTGTTGTGCCCACAGTAAAAAAAATGACAATAAAGATTATCTTATCTTATCTTCCAAACTTTGATCATATGACATGGGGATGCTACAATAGTCATAAGCATGAAAAATGATCATAAATCATTTTTCAGTGCCATTGTAACTTCAAACAATGACTAAAAGAATAGGTGTAAGTCAAGGACTATCTGTAATCTACTCCTGTTGCTACATTTCCTTTGTCAAAGTCCCAACAGTGTTTTCAACAGGATGGTACGATTAATGCAAAACTGAATGTAATACAATAGAGAAAAGAAGTTAAAAAAATTCTGGCTTTGTGTCCAAATTGTTCAGAAAGCAAACTGGTTTAGCAGAATGCCTACATGGTACAGTAGATAAAACACTCGCCTTTTGGCAGCAACCTTGTCCAACTCAGCCCCCCCCCCCAGAAGTGTTAGGATAATTAGGATTCCAAAATCACAATTCAGCCTTCTGAATCTACATCTTTTCTGCATCCTGACATCTACTAGCTTTGCTGGACTGCAAATCCCAGAAATGCTAATTATTGACAATGCTGGTTTGGAATTCTGGGAGTTGTAGTAACACTGGGCCTCAGCTCTGCAGGGTTATTATAGGAATAAAAAGGAATAGCTATTATGTGTTTTCTTGGAATGTTTGCAGTATGCGGGAACATAATGTAATCAAAACTTTGCAGGAAGTTGGCATGTTTACCTGAGTCTTTCAAATTCTGCATCATCCACAAGGAAATCCCGAGTCTCCACAAGTTTATGAATTTGTTGCACTAACTCGTCCTCCTTCTGTTTGTCTTCTTTTGATTTTTTATTTTCTGCAATATGGGGAAAATACGTGTATAGATATGTTTATTATTGAAAACATTTGCAGATAAGATGAAGAAGATAATACTCAGAATGGAGGAATTCCCAGAAAGATTATGGTTTAGATTAGATTAGATTATCAATTATCGATTATCAGCATCTCAGTTGTAGAATATTCTCCCAAGAAAGTTTTACTTAGTTCTTGCCTTCAGAGACAGGAAAATATCTGCTTACTGGATTTTTGAAATCCATATTAATCTTCCTGTCTCTTTATGACATTTTCTTGCCTGTTAACTTTGAATTTAATATGTACTTGTTATATTGGAAATCCTAGAAGGAAAAACAGCTCAGGATGCATGGGAAACTCTGAAAAATGAAATACTAAGGGCCCAAACAAAAACAAAGCCACAGAGAAAGAGAAAATATGGATGACACCAACATGGTTGTGCAAAGAGTTCTCTGACAAACTGAGGTTCAAGAGGGACAAGTATAAAAAATGGAAACATGGATATTTAACTAAAACATAATATCAGAAAATAGCCTGAATCTACAGGGATGGAGTCCGACAGGCTCAGAATGAATTAAGACTTGCAACAAATGCCAACATTAACAAAAATAAGTTTCTTTCAGTATATAAGGAACGAGAGAGAAAAAGTCAAGGAACTGATCAGTCCACTAATGAGAGAAGATGGCAAAAAGGTGGTGGGCACCAGGGAAAAAAACAGAGCTGGTTAGATTCTTCTTTGCATCTGTCTTTATGCCAAAGGAAAGAATAATCCAACCCAACAAAGCAGCATATCGGAAACAGAACAGAAACGTAGATTAAAATAGGTAAGAAATTGGTTAAAAAACACTTATCCACTTCAGATAAATTCAGATCACCAGGACCAGATGGTTTATATTCCAGAGAACTGAAAGAGCTGGCAGATGTGATCTTTTCCAAGTATAGCAGAATCTATTCATGGACATGACTCTCAACAGAATGGTATGCAATATGGGCTCATAAACCGCAGACAATTCAATTAGGGTTGCCATGTTGTTGAACTTTTCAACAATTGCTGCTGAATTTGAGTTTTGGGAATCTACAGAATTCTGTAAGAAAACAGTGTCTTATAAATCCGCCAGCAGTCTTTGGAACAATGGCCTTACCTGGCACTGTAATCAACTTCTGTAACTCCTTTTTCAACCTGCTGATTTCCTTACAAAGCTGGATGTCATCCATCCTGCACAAACAGAAAGGAAAAAAAACCCATAGCCCTAAGCATAAGACAAAGCTTCTTTGGTGTAGTGGTTAAAGCATCAGGTTAGGGAGACCATGATTTCTATCTTGGATACAAAGTCAGCTGGATGACCTTGTGCCAGCCATGTTGTCAGCCCTAGGAAAGAAGCAATTGCAAACCACTTCTGAAAAACCTTGCCAAGAAAACTGCAGGAACAAGAATTGGATGTAATTGAGTAGATGAACAGATAAAACCAAAACAGCACTTATTAGAACTTATGGAAGAAAACCAAATAAAAAGCAGTGGTCTTATTATTGTTGTATATGATCATGACAGCAAGATTTTTATATGTGCAGAAATTGAAAAATAAAGAAGTTCCAAATGTTGAAGAGTGGATGTTTAAAATTATAGATTTGACAGAATGGCAAAACTTACATTTCGAGAGAGAGAGATAACTACATATACTTTTATTAAAAACTGGAGTTTCTTATGGATTATGTTACAATTGTAGAAAAATATAAGTGGATGATAAAGAGTTTTATAGATTAATTAAGGGGAGATAATGAGAAAAAGGGACGCGGTGGCTCAGTGGGTTAGGACGCTGAGCTTGTCGACCAGAAGGTTGGCAGTTTGGCGGGTCTAATCCCGAGTGCTGCGTAACAGAGTGAGTGCCTGTTACTCGTCCCAGCTTCTGCCAACCTAGCAGTTCGAAAGCACGTAAAAATGCAAGTAGAAAAATAGGGACCACTCTGGTGGGAAGGTAACAGCATTCCGTGAGGCTTTGGCGTCTAGTCATGCCGGCCACATGACCACGGAGACGTCCTCGGACAAGCGCTGGCTCTTCGGCTTTGAAACGGAGATGAGCACTGGCCCCTAGAGTTGGAAACGACTAGCACGCATGTGCGGGGGAACCTTTACCTTAATGAAAAATATAAATAGTGACTACAATCATATAAAAGAATAAGAAATGGTTACTGGCTCAGTGAGAAAAGAAGGACAGAAGTGGATGATACCGTGTTTTTGTTTGTTTGTTTGTTTAAGTTAGATGTTCAGTTTTGTACTTGTGGGTTTATGTTTTTGTGTATGTTTCTGTATTGTGTTTTTATGTTTATTTCATGCATAGAATTTTAATAAGGTTTATATAGAAAGGGAAAATAATATTTAACAAGCTAATGTGAACACAGAAACCATACATGATTATGGAAGGCAACATCTACCGATAGGTACTACCATACTCTTTCAATAGTAACTGCCTTATTTAATAATAATAATAATAATAATAATAATAATAATAATAATAATAATAAGAAGAAGAAGAAGAAGAAGAAGAAGAAGAAGAAGAAGAAGAAGAAGAAGAAGAAGAAGAAGAAGAAGAAGAAGAAGAAGAAGAAGAAGAAGAAGAAGAAGTAGTAGTTGGAAGAGACCTTGGAGGTCATCTAGTCCAACCCCCTGCTCAGGCAGGAAACCTTATACCATTTATTTTATTGCATTTATTTTATTTATTTTATTTATTTATTTTATTTATTTTAAAGCTCCCCTCATCCATGATCTGATCGAGGAGGAATGTGCGGATCTAGCGTGCATCACGGAAACTTGGTTGGGTTCGGAGGGAGGGGTGCCTCTCACCGAGTTATGCCCGCCAGGTTTCCGGGTGCTGCACCAGCCACGGGCTCAGGGCAGGGGTGGTGGGGTGGCAGTGGTTATTCGGGAGACTTTGTGTCCCCGGGAGGCCACCATTGTCCAGATGGCCGGGAGTGAATCCCTCCTCTTGAGATGTGGTCCTCGGGTTCAGTTGGGCTTGTTGCTTACATACCTGGCACCCAGCTGTGTGGCAACAGCCCTGCCTGAGCTGCTCGACACCCTCTCAGGGTTGGCGGTGGAGTTCCCCAGGCTTATAGTCCTGGGTGACTTCAACCTGCCGTCACTGGGAGGGTCGTCGGAGTTAGCTCGGGAGTTCATGGCCTCCATGACAGCCATGGGCCTGACCCAGGTTATTGAGGGCCCAACTCATGAGGGGGATCATACTCTCGACCTGGTGATCCTGTCTGGACAGTGATTGGATGATCTGGGAGGGGGTTCCCCATCCATCACCCCTCTGTCATGGTCAGATCACCACCTCCTGAGGCTGGTTTTCCGTCATGCCACCCCCCGCCGCTGGGCGGCGGAACCGACCAGGTGGTTCCGCCCCAGGCGCCTAATGGACCCGGATCGGTTCCAGAGGGCGCTTGGGCCTATACCTATCACCCTTACCCACAGCCCAGTCGATGCTCTGGTGGAGGCCTGGGAAACGGCTGCCACCAGGGCACTTGACTGCGTTGTACCCATGCGACCTCTGACCCAGCGCAGATCCCGTTGGGCCCCATGGTTCTCTGTGGAGCTCCGGGAGATGAAGCGTCGGAGACGAGGTCTAGAGAGCGGTTGGAGGTCCAGCCGATCCGAATCCGACCGATTGCAGTTAAGAACCTTTATAAGGTCTTATCTTGCGGCGATAAGGACGGCGAAGTCTAACTACTTTGCCGCCCTTATCGCATCCGCAGATAATCGCCCGGCTGCCCTGTTTAGGGTGACTCGCTCCCTCCTTAACCAGGAGGTGAGAGAGGATCCCTTGCAGGGACGAGCCGAGGAGTTTAGTCATCATCTGGCGGACAAAATCGCTCGGATCCGGACCGGCCTGGACTCTGACTGGGCAGAGTCTGATGTGGAAGAATCAGGCGGTCTTGAGCACGTTATCTGGACTGAGTTCGACCCTGTTTCCCCTGATGATGTGGACAGGATCATGGGGAGACTGAGCACCACCACCTGTTTGTTGGATCCGTGCCCCTCCTGGCTAGCTTATGCGGCTCGGGAGGGAACACGAGGCTGGTTCCATGCAGTAATAACTGCTTCTTTGAAGGAGGGTGTCTTCCCTGCCGCCTTGAAGGAGGCGGTGGTGAGACCCCTTCTCAAGAAGCCTGCTTTGGACCCGGCTGCTTTAAACAACTATCGTCCAGTCTCCAACCTTCGCTTTCTGGCGAAGGTTGTTGAGAGTGTGGTGGCGCATCAGCTCCCTCTGTTCCTGGAGGAAACTGATTATCTGGACCCGTACCAATCGGGCTTCAGGCCCAGACACAGCACGGAGACGGCATTGGTCGCGCTGGTGAATGATCTCTGGAGGGCAAGGGACAGGGGTTGCTCCTCTGTCCTGGTCCTATTAGATCTCTCAGCGGCTTTCGATACCATCGACCATGGTATCCTGCTGCGGCGTCTCAGGGGGTTGGGAGTGGGAGGCACCGTTCTACGGTGGTTCTCCTCCTACCTTCAGGGCCGCTCGCAGTCGGTGTTGACAGGAGGGCAGAGATCCACCCCGAGGCCTCTCATTTGTGGAGTTCCTCAGGGGTCGGTTCTCTCGCCTCTCCTGTTCAACATCTATATGAAGCCGCTGGGCGAGATCATTCGTGGTTTCGGGGTGGGGTATCACCAGTACGCTGATGATACCCAACTTTTCTTTCCACCCCGAACCAACCCAGTGATGCCCTCTCCGTGATGTCCCGGTGCCTGGAGGCGGTTCAGGTCTGGATGGGGAGAAACAGGTTTCGTCTCAATCCCGCCAAGACTGAGTGGCTGTGCATATCGGCATCTCGGGTTAACCAAGTTATTCCACCTCTAACGATGGGGGGTGAGGTGTTACCCCCCGTTGATAGGGCTCGCAACTTGGGCATCCTCCTGGATTCACGGCTCAATTTTGAAGATCACATAGGAGCCGTGACCAGGGGGGCTTTTGCACAGGTTCGCCTGGTGCGCCAGTTGCATCCCTATCTGGACCGAGACGCCCTACGCACAGTTACTCATGCGCTTGTGACCTCCCGTTTGGACTACTGTAACCCTCTCTACATGGGGCTGCCCTTGAAGACCACTCGGAGGCTTCAACTGGTGCAGAATGTGGCCGCACGAGTTGTAATGGGGGTTTCCCGATACTCCCATGTAACACCTCTACTCCGCAAGCTGCATTGGCTTCCGGTTGCCCTCCAGGTGAAATTCAAGGTGCTGGTTATTACCTATAAAGCCCTACATGGCATGGGTCCGGGGTATTTGAGGGAACACCTGCTGCCGGCTTCAAACGCCCTTCGCCCAGTGCGCTCCCACAGGGAGGGTCTGCTCAGGGTTCCGCCGGTAAGAGATTGCCAGCGGGTGACACCCAGGGATAGGGCCTTCTCAGTGGGAGCACCTGCCCTCTGGAACCAGCTGCCGGTGGAGCTGAGGACTGCCCCCGACCTCCGATCATTCCGCTGGGGCCTGAAGACCTGGCTCTTTGAGCTCTTGGGCCCAGGCTGAGGAGAAAATTATTTTAATTGGGGTTTTTAATAGCACAGGGTTGATTTAATATTTTTTAACTTGGCTTTTAACTTTTGTATGTTTGATTTTTAACTCCCTGTAAACCGCCCTGAGTCCTCAGGGAATAGGGCGGTATATAAATGCAATAAAATAAATAAATAAATAAATTTCAGGCAAATGGCTGTCCAGTCTCTTCTTAAAAACCTCCAGTGTTGGAGCATTCACCACCTCTGGAGGCAGGTTGTTCCACTGGTTAATTGTTCTAACTGTCAGGAAGTTTCTCCTTAGTTCTAGGTTGCTTCTCTCCTTGACTAGTTTCCATCCGTTGCTTCTTGTCCTGCTTTCAGGTGCTTTGGAGAATAGCTTGACTCCCTCTTCTTTGTGGTAGCCCCTGAGATATTGGAACACTACTATCATGTCACCCCTCACTCTTCTCTTCGTTAAACTACACATACCCAATTCCAGCAACTGTTCCCTATATGTTTTAGCCTCCAGCCCCTAATCATCTTTGTTGCTCTTCTCTGTACCCTTTCTAGAGTCTCGACATCTTTTTTACATTGTGGTGACCAAAACTGGATGCAGTATTCCAGGTGTGGCCTTACCAAAGCATTGTAAAGTGGTATTAGTACTTCACTTGATCTTGATTCTATCCCTGTTAATGCAACCTAGCACTGTGTTGGCTTTTTTGGCAGCTGCAGCACACTTCTGGCTCATATTTAAGTGATTGTCCACTAGTACTCCGAGATCCCTCTCACAGTTACTACTATTGAGCAAGGTACCACCTTTACTATACCTGTGCATTTGATTTTTCCTGCCTAAATGTAGAACCTTACTTTTTTCACCATTGAATTTCATTTTGTTAGATAGTGCCCAGTGTTCGAGTCTGTCCAGATCCTTCTGTATCTTAAGCCTATCTTAAGTATAGTAATATACTTAATATAGGAATAGTATTGGCTATTCCTGCCAGCTTGGTGTCATCTGCAAATTTGATGAGTTCCCCATCTATCCCCTCATCCAAGTCGTTAATGAAGATATTGAAGAGCACTGGGCCCAGAACAGAGCCCTGGGGCACCCCACTACACACTTCCTTCCATGTAGATGCGGTTCCATTGAGGACCACACGCTGAGTACGGCCTGTCAGCCAGCTACGAATCCATCTGGTGGTGATGCTGTCTAACCCACATTTTTCTATCTTATCAAGTAGTAGGTTGTGATCTACTTTGTCAAATGCCTTACTGAAGTCCAAGTAAATTATATCTACCGCATTCCTCTGGTCCACTAGTTTTGTCACTTCTTCCAAAGGAAAATGACACTGAATATAAGAGAATCAATCTAAAAAGAAAAGTAGATGGGAGATGATTGAGAGATGATAGCTAGATGGCTAGATAGTTTGACAGACAGACAGACAGACAGATAGATTGATTGACAGACAAAAGATATCTTGTCCTGTGCCCCATTCCCCTATCTCCAACTATAGTTGAAAATTCCAACTGAAAGAAGTCTGCCCCCCACTCCCTGCAATATGCATAAATATTACATGTACATTGTATGTATTTATACATACTTGCCAGAAATCACACTCAAAGAAACAGCAGTGCCTGAAACTAAATACTGTAAATATTAATAAATTAGTTTGTGATGTGTTGGTTTTTAATTGCTGTTGTTATATCTGGCTGTTTTTAATTTGATTATTAAATCACTCTGAGTTATATATAGCAAATGGGCAGGCATATAAATAAATAACAAGACATATTAAGATATGACTGTATTTGGACAGCAAAAAAAAAAGGAAAACGGGTAGAAGCCATTCACACTTGCTTCTTCACAATTACTTCTTTAGGTAAGTGTAGGAAAACTACATTCCACTCATCAAAACCTATGCAACTTTCTCTCCTTTGAAATAATGTTCAACATTTATTCAGTAAAAATGAATGAAAATTCATAGAAAAAAAATACAGGATAACGTATGTGTTAAGCAAAAAAGAAAAAGATGCACATAAAAGATGCCAGGCTAAGCAAAGGCTGCCCACAGTCTGAGGGAGCTATCCATGGTACTGACCAAGGAGAAAGACCAAAATTTTAGAATTGTTATCCCATTAAGTAAGTCTATAGATCCACACTGTAAATTTTTAAATCTTTTTGTAACACTGCATTACATGTAGGAATAAACTCTGATGAGCCCAAGGTTATGAAGGTCTGAGTAGATATGTCTGACATTGTACAGTACATTCATTTTTAAACAGCTGAACTTGGTGGAGCAGTGGGCTAATGCCTCCTTAAGTAACACCAGCTGCCTGCAATCAGTGCAGGTTCGCATCCCACCAGGCTCAAGGTTGACTCAGCCTTCCATCCTTCCAAGGTAGGTAAAATGAGGACCCAGATTGTTGGGGGCAATTAAGCTGACTTTGTAATAATGCCGCTTGGGGGGTGTATGAAAGCCCTAATAAGCAGGCATATACATAGAATGAAGGCTACTGCTAAGCTTGTAAGCCGCCCTGAGTCTTCGGAGAAGGGCGGGATATAAATGGAATAAAAATAATAAATAAATAATAATAAAATAACTGTATAATTTAAAAGAGAAACGTACATTGGCTAGAACCACCTTTTAAAATGCTTGCCTCTTGGTCTACCTGTCTATCAAATTTAGATATCACCCATCTTACTCTCAGAGTAACTCTGGGCAGTTTACAGATAAAGACTAAAAACCGCATAAAATATAGTATATACCAAGGTCAGTAAAATGGGAGCCAAGTAAAAAGATAGAAAAATAAATTGAAAGACAGTAGGAGGCAGTGAAAGCCTTCAGGTCACTAACCACTTTCAGATTTATATGCTCCTCTTTGAGCCCCACATGAGTTGGTAGAGCCAAGCCTTCATTTTTCTGAAAGGCCAGGAGAGTGGGGGGCATTTAACCTCTGGGGGAAGGAGGTTTCATAGGGCAGGGCCAATGGCAGAAAGGGTCTCTTTCTAGACCCTGCTAATTGGGATTCTTTAACTGATGGGGTCTGCAACCTTCCCTGCTAAGTCCAGAACTTGGAATAGTCTTCTTTGTCCTCAGAAGTCCCAGCTTAATTACTTCCAAGATGGAGTGAGTCAAAGCCAGAAGGAAATGATGCTCTAGTCTAGCAAAATATTTGGAGCTACAGAAATGTGTATCCTTAACCACTCCTAGTCTCAATTTTAGAAAATTAGCTGTTACTGATAAGTCAACAAAGAAAAAGGTTGTGGCACGACACAAATGGGAAGTCCTTCTCACAGTACCTTAAGGCTGTAGGCAGTTCAGGTTAATCCCAAAATACTGGTCTGCTTTGAACTCTTAGATTTATCCAGAGTGACAGGTTTAAAGGAAAATGTTCAGTTGACAGAAGGGATATTTTCACAGATATGACATGTTAGTGAAATCTCTCTCTCTCTCTCTCTCTCTCTCTCTCTCTCTCTCTCTCTCTCTCTCTCTCTCTCTCTCTCTCTCTCTCTCTCTGTGTGTGTGTGTGTGTGTGTGTGTGTATGTGTGTGTGTGTGTTGCAAATATGTGGAAGAACTAAGGGATAGAAAAACAGTAACCTAATCCATGCTTTTCTGAGGTATGCAACTTGGTCAGCTGACTGAGCTAATATTGAGTCCCATATACTGTACAAATCCTTTGCAAACATTGCTACTCCTTTCCAAATCAGATTGCCATCACAGAAACCTCTGAAATTTCTGGGGCAGGCTGAATAATGTAGACTTTGAGGAATTGAAGCTGGCCTGATTCTTTTGAGAGATTCTTCTCATGCAATGAAGCCTACAATTATTTTGAGGAATGTGTTGCAGATGAGGGGATTGAAGAGTGTAAAGACACGTTCAAAATTGCATGGAGGGACAAAAGGTGTTGAATTGACAAGGTGAAAAAGAAGGGGGGGGGAGAAGGAGGAAAATTGTGGCAAGAGAATTCAACATTACCTGCTTCTTGCTACCTTACAAACTTGGAAAATACCTGAAGCCTTACATATCACACACACACACAAACACAAACACAGAGACCCAGTTTTCCCAATTTCCAACTCACATGTATCGGAGCTCTGACTCTCTCCGCACAAGAACTTCCCTGATTCTTTCAATTTTGAAAAGTTCTCCTTCAATGTCATCAAGGGTAGCTGTAGAGTCAGCCATAGAAACTATTTCTTCCCCTGAAGAAATAACAGACAAGAAACTCAGTTAGTGAGAAGGATGGAGGAGAAGAGAGGAAGATCTAACATCAGCCAATCACTTGAGTGAACAGGCGGGAGATTAGTGTTAGGCAGCACCTTCAGCAATTATATTCACATGGAACCCAATCAGTCTTTTTTTTTGTGACCTACTCAGGGTGCTTCAGCCATATGAATATTTACAATAATAATAATAAAAAAACAATTCTTCCTTAGCACAATAATCCTCAACATCATTAGAACTGTCAATCCTAATTTTACCCCTTTCCCCATGATATTGATTTTCTTTCATCTCCAAACCACAGTTTCCACCCCTTTATCCTCCATAGTTTCATAACTTATCCCCGTCCTTTCCATCACAAAGAACTTTAAAAAAAAACATTGCCCATTCCTGCTGAAAAGGAGGCTACAGGGATTCCTAGTACTATTTAGAACAGGGGTGTCAAACTCAATTTCATTGAGGGCCACATCAGCATTGCGGTTGCCCTCAGGAGGCTGGGTGGGTATGGACAGGGTGGGTGTGGCCTACTGGGTGGGCGTGGCTAGAGTGCGTATGGCCTACTGGGTGGGCATGGCCAACTCTACATCGTTCGCATCAAGGGTGCCTATGGGGGCCTGGGCAGGAGTGGGACAGATCTGAGGGTCTCTGGCAGGAGGAGGGTCTCTGGGCCAGGGCCAAGGCAGTGGGGGCCATTCCCTCACTGTTTCCAGGATGGCTTCGCGGGCCACATGAAACCACTTCGCAGGCCGGATCCGGGCCCCGGGCCTTGTGTTTGACATGTCTGATTTAGAAGGTGGTGAGAGGCTTTCCCATGGAAACTATTGGAGCCTGAACACAACTTTTATTATCTGCTCTGTTCTGGGCAGTGATTTGGATGAGGGATAGATGGGGAACTCATCAAATCTGCAGATGACACCAAGCTGGTAGGAACAGCCAACACTCCAGAAGATAGGCTTAAGATACAGGAGGATCTGGACAGACTTGAAAATTGAGTGCTATCAAACAAAATGAAATTCAATGGTGAAAAAAGTAAGATTCTACATTTAGGCAAGAAAAACCAAATGCAGAGGTACAGTATAGGTGGTACCTTGTTCAATAGTAGTAACTGTGAGAGGGATCTAGGAGTCCTAGTGGACAATCACTTAAATATGAGCCAGCAGTGTGCTGCAGCTGCCAAAAAAGTCAACATGGTGCTAGGTTGCATTAACAGAGGGATAGAATCAAGATCACATGAAGCATTAATACCACTTTATAATGCCTTGGTAAGGCCACACCTGGAATACTGCATCCAGTTGTGGTCACCATGATGTAAAAAAGATGTCGAGACTCTAGAAAGAGTACAGAGAAGAGCAATAAAGATGATTAGGAGACTGAAGGCTAAAACATATAAGGAACAGTTGTTGGAACTGGGTATGTCTAGTTTAATGAAGAAAAGGATGAGGGGTGACATGATAGTGGTGTTCCAATATTTCAGGGGTTGCCACAAAGAAAAGGGAGTCAAGCTATTCTCCAAAGCACCTGAAGTCAGGACAAGAAGCAACGGATGGAAATTAATCAAAGAGAGAAGCAACCTAGAACTAAGGAGAAATTTCCTGACAGAACAATTAATCAGTGGAACAACTTGCCTCCAGAAGTTGTGAATGCTCCAACACTGGAAGTTTTTAAGAATAGGCTGGACAACCATTTGTCTGAAACGGTATAGGGTTTTCCGCCTGAGCAGGGCGTTGGACTAGAAGATCTCCAAGGTCCCTTCCAACATCATCATCATCATCGTTATTATTATTATTATTATTATTATTATTATTATTATTATTATTATTATTATTATTATTTCTATCATACTAGAATGGTGTAGTAATTCCACTTGTTCCTTATCCTCATGACTGGCCTTGTTTCATTTCTAGGCTTTGGTTTATCCTGTTTAATCCTGCTGTTTGTTGCATTGCTGAACTCCCATCAGTTGCAGAATAAAGAGAGAGTCAGGAGATCATTGCTATGCCAGAAGCTTTTTCTGCAAAGATCATTAGTGAGAAAAGGATGGTTGCTCCTAGGCTGAAATACCTGGTCTATGCTGATCTCTCCCTTCCTCAATGTTTTGAACTTCAGCTCTTGGATTCTGAATTAAAGTATTCAACCTCCGAAAATGATTTCAATTGGACCTAAAGCAAAAGGCTCAAATGGCAAATAAGGGCTAAAGATATGGAACAGCACTGAAACACTGGGAGAATTGCTAACATCTCCTCCAATCTAGCACCTGAAGGGATGTCAACTATAGAAAAGGTCCAAATTGTGTCCACAGGACACTTTCTCTCTGATTTCACCCATAGAGTGATTCCTTCCTTCCTTCCTTCCTTCCTTCCTTCCTTCCTTCCTTCCTTCCTTCCTTCCTTCCTTCCTTCCTTCCTTCCTTCCTTCCTTCCTTCCTTCCCTCTTTCAACACATCTTCAAGAATTTAACAAGCACAGTGTATGTGTTTGCCTTCACTCTTAGTATTATTTCCCTGGAGAATCACTGAAATGAAAGAGTTTATTGGAAAATGAAATGCCTAAATATTTCCTTTTTCCTAAGGGTGAGTGGAAAAAAGCATTTTTACTGGGTCAGAGAAACAAAGAAGAAGCCACCCTCTTTAAATAAAATCCAACAGGGAACAACAACTATGACACACCTGTCAGTGAAGAGAATGCCTTGATAGTAGGGATGTTCTCTCACTGACGTTTCTATCAATGGTTTTTAAAAGCTAAGGTGCCCTTTGTGTTTCTTCATGAATGGCTATAGCTCAGCAGGAAAGTATATGCTTAGCATACCCAAGAACTCAGATTCAATTCTTGGCATCTCCAGAAAGGACAAAGAAGCACTCCTGTCTGTCAATCACTGCCAGCAATACTGTGCAAGATGGACCAATGGTCTGAATCATAAACTTCTTATGTTTCTTTGTTCTCCCCACCCCACCCACCTTGACAGAATTGCTATTTATTGTTGTTAATTTCTTCTTCTGGAAATGATTCTGATGAAAGTTGGTGGCATATGCATTTAATAAAAAAAAATTATCCAGTAGGCTCTTGTGGCAAACTGAAACAATGAGCATGAGTTACAAGTGACCCACCCCCACCCCCAAATCAGCTTGCCTTGATTTGAGTCCTGCAAACATTGGATCCGCTTTGCCAAATATGGCTTGTGTGGAGAGAAAAGCAAGTTTGCAACTTCATTATCTTTATGCAAACCCTAAGGCCAGTAATGCCATCTTTCTCTACTACACTAAAGCTTATTTGACATGTACAGTACTAGCAGAGGTCAGTAATAAGATCGGCATTTCATTATTAGAACCAACCCAGCAAAAAGGGCAGGGTTTGAGCTCAATGTCATTGTGTTTGAGAAGAGTTCCTCTTGGCAAAAGAGAGCAAAAGCTACAAATATCTGTCTTATATGACCTTGGGGAAGAGCAATTGCTTCTAGGTGCCTAGCATTATAATTATAATTAACAGGGGAATGCTCTGATTTGGGTGCCTCTGTCAAATATTTGATAGAGGCACCCAAATTTCTACACAAATTTCTATTATGCTGGCTGGGGAATTCTGGGAATTCAAGTCCACATGTCTTCAAGTGGCCAAGTTTGGAGACCCCTGGCTTAGGAGATACTCAAACTTCTACATAAACCAAGACATGTCCAAGCATACTAACACTTGATCTGGACTGACTTAAGACTTTTAGTTGTCTTAAGTGAAGCAGCATGAAGATGGAGAAATGACAAGTTGTTGTAACGTTCCAAAATTCCCTCAGTCATTGCAGTAGATACTTAAGTGCACTCTCAATTTGTGTGGAAGAACAGGAGATAATTCCTTAATTGGTATGCTGCTTTCAGAGTGAGGAGTTAAAATGGAGCTGGATTACTATGGGATGACTCAAACTTAGTGCCTTATTTTAGAATAGAATAAAGGTAAAGGTTCCCCCGCACATGCGTGCTAGTCGTTTCCGACTCTAGGGGCCGGTGCTCATCTCCGTTTCATAGCCGAAGAGCCAGCGTTTGTCCGAGGACGTCTCCGTGGTCATGTGGCCGGCATGACTAGACGCCAAAGGCGCACGGAACGCTGTTACCTTCCCACCATAGTGGTCCCTATTTTTCTACTTGCATTTTTACGTGCTTTCGAACTGCTAGGTGGGCAGAAGCTGGGACGAGTAACAGGCGCTCACTCTGTTACGCGGCACTCGGGATTCGACCCGCCAAACTGCCGACCTTCTGATCGACAAGCTCAGCGTCCTAACCCACTGAGCCACCGCGTCCCACTAGAATAGAATAGAGCTAATCTAAGGTTTTCTAATCCAGCCCCCTGCTCAAGCAAGAGACCCCACATTTCAGACAAATGGCTTTCCAGTCTCTTCTTAAAAGCCTCCAGTGACGAAGCACCCACGACTTCTAAAGGCTAAAGCTGTTCCACTGGTTAATTGTCCGCACTGTTAGGATGAGTTGGTTGACCAAAACTCAGTGCCCTATCTACAGCAAGTGATCAGAGCCACCTTTTAAAATGGCAGGGTCTTCTTTGACATGTGGCTAGTACCGTAGGTGAAACTAGCAGATTTCTGAAATGCATATCCAAATGCCATTTTCCTATCTTCAAACTGTTTTTGTGTTTTATTGCATACATTTAATAAAGTGGAGGATGGATGGATGGATGCTTCTCATTTGGTTTAATAACATTTGCTATATAATTTAAATCCACAATTCTTTACAAGAGAAAAGGAGATGAATAGATGCAGAGGGACAAGCAATGGATCTGTCATTAAGAAATTGGAAGTTTGTCAGACCTAGCTTATCGCTTTCCCATTCACAAAATAAATCCTTACTTGGAGCTCAAAGTCACATTTGGAAGCAATAAATGAATTCTGTTAAAAAAAATAAAGGCTATCCTCAGGCATCTTAGCTGAGGATAAGGATGCTACTTTGCTGGTAATCTGTGAATCATGTGTTTTTAACTTCCAGGGACAATCTATGCCCTTTTAATTATCCCAAGAGGTTGTTCCTTTGAGTGTTTAGTAAACAAACTCCATCCTGCAATGATCTGTGTCAGATGCCCTTGGGAGGGGAATGAAGAGGAACCAAATCTTTTGGTTCTCAGTCAGATATTCTTGATCATACTTGTCATCCTTTCTGCCTATCACTACTGAAATGCAAAGTTACTCTGTCGTGATTGCCAGGGAAATAGACAAGTGACCAAGAAGTCCCTCCTGTAATCCATAACATCACCAGGAGTTCTGGGGTAGGGGAGGGTGTAAGAAGTAGAAAGAGGAATGAGCCATCAATCTTCTCTTGACTACTATAAAACTTTCAAGGAATAGTTAACACACGAATACCCATGTGTTAATATCTATGCATACAAACACACACACACACAGACACACACACACAATATCATACAAACATATATTTCTTCTGCAGAGGTGCAGGGATTTGAGGTCTGTTGCTAGAGGTAAAGGTCATAGAACTGAGTTGGTATTACAGCAGTGCCCCAGATGTGCAAAGTAAACTTACCTTTGCCTGAATCTGCTGCAGCCCACTTGGTTGATTCCAGGGATCCATACTGGGTGGATGCCTTGCTCTCCTTTTCCATCTTCACTCCTTGCTGTGGTTTTTAAAATGTCCCTCTTCCCCCCTTTTTTAAAAATGGTCAGAATTCCCTAAGGAGGAGGACTTCTAAGGAGCAGAGGTTGCCAGGAAGCTAAGCTCGGCTTTTGATCAAGGAATCATTTAGTAAGGAATCAAAAGAGCATGGATCTCAGCCAAGCCAGGTCCCGGTTTGGCAGCTGCCACCCACTATCAGTTCATACCGCGATGCTCTTCTACATCTGTCGAGGGATAAAGCAGAATCTGAGGCTGCAGGAGACTAGATGAAGGTCTGTTATGACACTAAGAGGTGCCCTCTGGTGGTTAAAAAGGTTTATTTTTATCATTTGAAAGACTCAGAAAAATCAAAACACCCCTATTTATTCCACTGACTTTGTCCCTTCTCTCTGCCTGCAACTAGTCATTACTCAACCATTCAGTTTAACTCCCTGCAAAACAGTGTAAAACCACTTGCATAAATATCTCTTTATTTTTAAGCAAATTCGGCTAATAGCCCTATAGTAGTGATGGCGAACCTTTTAGAGACCGAGTGCCCAAACTGCAACCCCAAACCCACTTATTTATCGGCAGGTGCCAGGTGGGACATGGCCCACTGGGTGGGCGTGGCTGTGGTGGTTAGGGCAGACTGTGTGGGTGTGGCCAAAATGGGCATGGTCACCTCGATGTTGCTCGTGGGGAGGGACGCCTGTGGGGGCTGGGCAGGGGGAGATCCAGGGGGTCTCTGGCAGGTGGGGTGGTGGGCAGGAGGCTTGTCCTGCAGGGTGAAGTGAGGCAAGGCAGGGCAGGTATGCCATTGCTGCAGGGCAAGGCGAGGCAGGGGCCGGGGCAGCTGCTGCCTGACACCATTGGCCCTTGCACACAGAGGCCAGCAAGTGCAGGGGGCCGACGGTGTCCATCAGCAGCCACAGCCTGCTGGCTCCTCAACCTGCACACTCTGCAGCCCGCAGCCAGCAGTGCAGAGAAGCCGCCTCTGAGCTGGACAGCTGGCCGACAGCTGAGGAAGCAATGCAATGGGTCGTGCCCGGGAAAAGGAGAGCATGCAAGGCCAGGAGGGATGGGACAGGATGGGGAGGGAAACCAGCTGTGCCAGGATGCATCCGGCCACGTGGGACCTTGGGCGGCTGGTTGAAGAGGGACAGTTGCCATCTCCAGGACATGGCGCGCGTGCCTGCAAAGAGGGCTCTGAGTGCTGCCTCTGGCATGCACACCATAGGTTTGCCACCACTGCCCTGTAGTGAGCTAAGCCCACCCAAAGTTGAATATCGACTGCAAGAGGGTTTCCCCGATATTATGACGTAAGTCCATTTCTTCCTCAACCTTTTTAGAGAGAGCAAAGAACAAGAATCAGTTTGTCCAACACAAAATGTAAATTTATTTGCAGTTTGGAAGACAGAAGCTTTGTTATTCTTCCCTTTACTTCTACTAAATCTTGAGTTTTATGGCACTTTCTCATCAACAATTTCCAACACGTTTCATTGTGTTCAGCTTCTGCTGGACCCCTCCATATATTGTTGACATTCCACACTAATCCCATTAACGACAAAGGATATGAATTTAAAGTTCAACAAGAGCACAGGATTTCCCCCCCCCTCTCTATTCTTAATACAATCTTAGTGGAAAGTTTACAAAATTTTCCCAGATGTCCACTATCTTTACTTTCCGATGAGTAGAAAATTTTAAATTTAAATTTGCTGGGACTTGCAATGAGCCAGTGCAATAAAATAAAATCAGATTGATTGAAAGCTGGTAAGGATTTCTATTTTTCAGCAAAGTCTCCAAGTTCTACCATTTAATATTTATCTGTGAATCATCATCATCATCATCATCATCATCATCATCTAATGTATCTGTGAACCCCCTCAAAGTCCCTGGTAGTTGGGTCATAGAGAAATAAAAATAAAATATCTGGAATGTGTTTACCGGTACTTAAAGCAGCATAAGACAATCCTAGTCCAAGAAGAGACAAACCAATAGTCTCTTGTCACAATAGGCCCATGGCTGGAAGGGGAACTCCTTCACATTTCTTCTGTGCAATAAAGTTTTTCTGGCTAAATGGAATAGCTGAAACTGCCTCAAATAAAGACATTTTCTGTGGCAGCTGCTAGTTAAAACTCCAAATCCACTTTCCTCTTGTTTGCAAAATGTGCATATTAGTCATCTTGATGGTGGCTAAACACACACCAGGAATAGAACATTCTTTATTTTGCGGTGATTTGTTTTACCGTGACTGGGAGTTTAGTTCCTGGAGTAGAGACCTGAAATAGTTACAGCCTTGAACTGTTGATTCTATTGGGCAGGGAAGTAGGAGGATGGAAGAACTAGTGAAGGTACTAGAAGTATTTTAATTTAAATACACTAATTGTATGTTTGGGAAACAAGGAGATAGATGGAATTTTAATTTAATTTTGGTTTGGGCTTTTTGGATGAGAAAAAGGAAAGAGGCAGCAAGAGGAATACACTTCCAATGTTGTATGGAAGTGTATCTCTCTGTTACTGTTTGTTTACTATATGAGTCACTGAGTCTATTCTAAAATTTTCATACATGCTCCTGAGCAATATAAAAAAATGAGAAAATCTAAGCACAGAATTTCAGTTGGGTCACTTCCTTATTCAAGACAGACCATTGGTGGTACAGACTGTCATAAAGTTTGGATCTGCATTTGCTCATTAGTCTTCTAGATAAAACAGCATTAACAATTCCTAGTAATGCTGCAATAATTGAACACCAAACTTTGAACATATTCAGAATTTTGCAGCACTGGAGTCCAGAAGACATTTGGTTGTCACCACACAATAGTGTATAAGAGCTCAGGTATTCAAGCAGACAAATTTAACCAGAAAGTCTCAATTGACTTATGAGTAAATCTTTAAAACCTTTATTTCTAATATGTAGTTATTTCCTTGGAAAAAATGATAATTTTAGGATTACAGTATGGTTTATTAGTTTTTCCAAGGAAATTATTTAAGTTAATTAGGGAGCAATCATATCATGATACATACTAGATAACAAAACTGTTTACTGAAGTGCATTGATCTTGTTTTGGGGATATGTTTTATCTTTTCTGTCACTTGGCATAAAATAATTAAATGTAACTATGATGTAGGAGAAGACCTGGCTGAGCCCAAGGGAGGGGTCAAACACATCATTAGACATGAGTCCCTGCAAGCCCTCAAAAGAGCTAAGTCCAGCCCACCTTGAATGCCTTTCTTATCTCCCACTCATTTTTTCCCTTGACCACTAGTTGGTCAGATTTTTGTAGATAGCTTAAACTTGCAACAAATTTTTATAGTCATTTGAACTGCCTGAATCTACTGATTTCCCTGGTGCTTGATATATGATTATCAATAAATATAAATTACAGCTCAGCTGCGAAAACATAGATTTAATTAAAATTTACAGTGGTGAGTGAAAAACAGTCCCCCCCCCGCAATCCTTTGGCTGCTGTTCCCCAAACGTGTTGAGCTAACTCCTAGTTTGTGTTATATAAAACCATTAAGCACATGGTTTAGATTTCTCAGACATCACTTTTGAATTTCTAAAGCTATTTTGCAGAATGAAATGAATTTCTGTTGTCTCGAACCTTGTCTTTATTTAGTAGAACACGTTGTCTAGATGGCTCATCCACCCTTTTGTGTTTATGAAGAAGCAGACAAAACAATACTTTTGTGAAAAGTTCCAAATTCCAAATGGAGCATTTGAAGCTGAATTGCCTCTGCAAGCAACACACATCCTTCGCCTTTCTTTCTTATTTGTTCAGAACTAACTCCTACTGTTTCTTTAGGCAGACAAAGAATGTTAAAATGTCAACCAATAAATGGTGGAAGATTCATAACAGTCAAAAGTATTTTTCTTCACATAACATACAGTTAAACCATGGAATCAATTATCAGAAGTTATGATAACTAAGGGCACTTCTTATAATAACTATGATAGTTAAAAATATTGCTTAAAATCTATTGTAAAGTAGTATAATTAGGAAAGAGTCATGCTTGTGGGCTTTCTCTAGAGTCTAGAACAAGAATGGATATCCCAGAATCCTCTGCTTCTCTAAAGGGCTTTCTTTCTCTCACAAGCCCTCCCCCCATGTCTGTCTGTCTCTTCTTACCTTAGTGGTTAAAAACTGGCAGCATGATTTTGTGCCATTTGAATCCTCAAAAATGTCAGTGTAAGTCCCTGGATACAATTAACATAATTTCCAAAACAATAAAAAAAAATCCAGACAGCACCCACTAAAATAAACAAATAAAAATCCACGAACGTCCTAGAAATGATGTCCCCATTCACTTTGCATTTTCATTCTATATGCTGAATTCACATCAAAAATGATAAGTATGAGCCTTTTGGCCAATGCTAGTGTGGACTACAGAGCATTTAGTCAGTTCCAGAAACACTCAGCCTAAGTATTATGGTAGCTTTAATGAGCATGATTAAACTGAGGAATTAATTACCCAATTCTCTAGCAGTGGCCATCAGATTAGAAGACTTTAAAAAGAGATATGAATAAATATTAAGATTAGTCTTATCTATTATCCTGGTATCCAAGGGAACATGCCTCCAAACATCAGTTGCTAAGATACGTGATTGGAAAGGAAGCGGAAGAAAATGATTAAGCTCATGTTCTCCTCATGGGTTTTCCAGTAGGGAATTCCACTAGACAGCATTGGGGTTGAATGATGGAATAGATGATGGTACAATCTGATCTCCCATGGATGTTTATATTTTTAAGGGTACTTTGGTTAACTGTTCAAGCCTATCATTTCTGGTCATTTGTGAATTAGGATTTGTCCTCTAAGATAGCCATAATCTCATCCTGGTGCCACCTCCTTAACATTTCCTTAACTGAAATTTCCTGAGCTCAGATGCTTACTTAGCTACTCTGTGAACAAAATTGGGAAGTGCAGTATAACATTGCGATGAGTAGAGAGTGTGCAGAACAGAGTTTTGCTCTTCAGCAAGTAATGGAGAAACGTATGACTCTGAGAAAGTCTGTTGTATATGTGTTGATTTAGAAAAACTTTGTGATAAAATAAGAAGAACTGTTTTAGGTGAACAAGGAACTGAAAGTTGACTCCTGAATGTGTTATTAGTGGTTTTATAGGTTTTTACCCATTTTGGTGAAGAACGAGGCAAAACACCTCTTGAGAATGTTATCATGTTATTAAAACAAGTACTTTCTATTTGAGCAAATTTCTTTAGCAAAATTGTTTACTGGGTGAGCCAGCCCTGAACACTCCTGCATTTTGATGAAGCCATGGCTTTAAGATTTAAAATGCACTGTAAAATATTATTTTTCATCTACTGGAAATTGTGAGGCTTAAATGTTTTTCAATGTAGCCACCTGAACACATATTTCTAAAGACTCTATCTCTGCTTGGATAAGTTACCACATGCCTTCTTCCTCTGTGAGCCTGTCCTTGCCTAACAGAGAGAGACAGAACATGATTGTTTCTCTTCTGGTCTTCTGGCTCCTCCAGAGCTCTCTGTGCTGGACAGAATCTGTCCCATATTAGACCCCAATCTTCACCATTCTTCTCTGGGTTGTTTGATGCTCCACTTCTGAGAATGTTGCCTAGCCCAGCCTCTCCTCAAACCTGCACCTTTTCAGCAATATATCCCTTATTTGTTCGTCTCAGGTTACCAGCCAATACTGCTGTTAATTAAAACCAATAACAACTCTTCAACTACCAATACTATCTAGATTCATCTTAGCTTGCCACCTTCACTATCCATATTTTCCTTCTTCTTCCCAAAAGTTCCTTCCTAGTTTTTGAGACTGTATCTTTCTTAACTTCTACTTATCAACCACTAGAGCAAGATGTATATTTGGGTTTTCTGTGCACTGGTGACAGATTCACAAAGAGGCATGGCTTTCTATAGCCTATCATTAAGTGGTGAATAATGTGAGTAAAGAAAACTTGGGAGTAAATGGTATGCTGAGCAAAAGGGTCAGTGTTAACAAGGAGTATACCAAGGATAGGTGATGGTTGTTTGAATCATTTATGTACAAATGCATAAGGAAGATGTCTGTTGTTTGGAGTTGTGAATTGTGTGTACTTTTACATGCAGACCGTGCTGTGGTGTTTGCAGAGAATCCAAAAGATTTGCCACTGATGTTAGACGTTTACATGATTGTGACAAGGAATATGGATCTGAAAAGTAAAGTATGAAAGAGAAATTACATTTATCAAGAAAAATGGAATAAGCAACTACTGTATAAGCAAATCAGTTAAAAATAAGAGTATGGTGAATTAACATAAATTATCTTAATAGAAAGTTAACTAAAGCCTGGAAAATAGATTTAGGTTGCTGAGAGGTAGTGGATAGAATGTAGCTTGGTGAAAAACATGACTGTTTGTTGGAATAAATGAAAATGGCTGTATACAAGAGCATGCTTCTGCTTGCTTTATTATTAAAAAAATGAAAGTTGAGTTAGACATGTCAGGAGAATCATAAAAACTTTGATGCGGTGAGAAAGGGCTACTTAGGAAATCTGTGTGATAAAATAAGAAGCAGGCTCAATAATCAATGGAGATTGATGAGTGTGAATTGAATACAAAGTTGAGAGAACAGTATAATAATAATAATAATATATTGAGCGGATTGGCCGTAGAGGAGAAAGAACTATAATCACATTTCAAAAAAATAATATATGAAGAACAAATTGGTTGAGCAGAAGGGGAAAATAGTCAGGTGGAGGTAATACAGTACTCAGAAAAAAGATCCTCAAAGAGATAGAAATTTAAAGAACTAAACACAATTATGAATCAGTACATTAACAGAGTGGAAGGATGGTTAGTAAGAAAAGAAAACGATGGGAAGGTACAGTGAATGGTAGTGCTCTAAATAAGAATTACTCCCCTCCCCTTTCTCTCATCTCCCACCTTTAATTTTTTGTTCTCATTGCATCTTAAACTTTTTTCTGCATTTTCAAAAATATTGCTTTCCAAGAAAGAAAGAAAGAAAGAAAGAAAGAAAGAAAGAAAGAAGAAAGAAAGAAAGAAAGAAAGAAAGAAAGAAAGAAAGAAAGAAAGAAAGAAAGAAAGAAAGAAAGAAAGAAAGAAAGAAAGAAAGAAAGAAAGATGATGGGCATGCATGCAGCAAAATAAATATTTATGTTTTAAGAACATTTACTCAGGATAAAGGCCCAGTGCAAACATTTGAAATAATCTCACTAGATGGCAGTACCTGGTCCATCTTTGTTTGAATTTAAATTAAGCAAGATCCAACCTGGTTAGTATTTGGTTGGACAGCTACTTGTGATTTCCTGGAGATTGCTGGAAAATCCACAAATATTCCAAGAAGCAGTAGAAATTTGCAAAGAGAGGTCCATAAAGTTGAGATTCGATGGATAAGCTTAATTTATCGGCCTGTTGGCCTTTACAACTAGGAATGAATCTGCTTTGTATTCCAGCCTTAATAACATAATATCATATATACCTTCTGAGAAATCAATAAGAAATTGCTCAGGGATTGGATCAAAAAAAATTCCGAGAAAGAGACAATCTCAGCAATGAAAAATATTTTTCCCCAAAGTAAATGGCAACTGTGAGCAGAAATGAACTGTAAGCCCAATACAGATACAGTTCTAACAACTAAGAGGTGACCCCATCCCCTATCATGACTTTTTTTGCATTGCCGGAGCTGGGGTGGGTATGATGCAACCGGACCGCAGGCTGGCAGTTTGACACCCCTGCCCTAGAGAATTATAAAACTAACTCTGTCACCAAAGTGATATCACCAGTGACCCTGAATTCTATCACCAATTGTTAGACAGTCATAAGCTTTCTATTGTGGGGTACATACAAATTAACAGTAAGTAAATACAGATAGGTCTTCTCTAGAACAGAGGTCCCCAACTTTTTGGGCACCAGGGACTGTTTCCATGGAGGAAGGTTTTGAAGGCATAGTTTTGCTGCCTGCATCTTGCAGATGGGCTTTGCTTGTTTGTGCGGACCAGTTGCTGGCAGGCCACAGACTGGGACTAGTCCACGGACCAGGGGTTGGGGACCCCTTCCGTAGAACCTGATTTGATGCCCTCCCATCAGCAATACTGAAGGGAAGATTTCATGGGATCCCTTATTCATAGAGACTTGCCCTTGTATTTCCATGTTCCAAGTACTTCCTTGCCCATGTTCTCATCTGGTGCCCTTTCTATGATGCCTCAAGACATGCTCTGATTGCTCCAATCATTCCCAAATGTGAAAGCCATGCAAATAAATTTTATGTTTACTATTTTTAAGGGATGCTAACCCTACACTGATATATCAGGTGGCAAAATATTTTCACCAAGTTACACAACTGTGCAAAATTTTTAATTACATATGCTGTTTTATTGTCCTATTTTAATAACTAGCTGCTGTATTAAACTATTTCTCTTTATACTATACTTTTTTATTATAAAGACTGGTTAAAGACCTCAATAAAGCTTTTTGAATTAAACAAACAGACAAATAAACCTATCTCCAAAGCAAAAGATTATACCAAAGATATTTTGCTAAAAATATCTAAACTGGGAGTTGGTACTATTGTTAGGCTAAGGAACTTGGAATTTGATCTATCCAACATTAGAATAATTCTCCAAAAACTGAACATGTATGTTTTGGAGAGACAAGCCAGCAAAATAAAAATCATATCCAAATGGGAACTATGGAGAAAAACACTCCAGCTAATTTTTCTCAATACTTCCATACCATTAACTCCTCCAGTTTAAATATTTCTCCTTGATCCCTCTTAATCACAAAGGGTTGTAAAAAATTCTGGAAATCATGCTCTGCATGAGTTTCCTAATTAAGGGATTGTTGTAATTAAGTAAATAAATTGTAATTAAGATGGCATTGTATCTGTATTACATATGTAAAATGAAGAAATGTTCCAAGCTATGAAAATGACTCATTTCATTCAATGAAGCATTGCCTAGAATTTTCAACATTGTGTCATCTTATATTGATAAACCCATTGTGGATGAGAAACAGAATAATGAGTATTTAAAAAAAATAGGTGAAGGATAAAAATATAAACCAATTTTTAGGGAACAGTAGCCTCTGTGAACAGATGGGCTTTCTTTTTTCATGAAATGTTAAATTTTTAGCCTTATAAGAACCAGGTGGGAGTCATCTGATTAATCACTCTCTTACCATTAGTTAAGAAGTAGTAGATAGAACTAGCATCCAATAAAAGCAGCTTTAGGTTACTGGATCTTGTGAGATTTGTCTGCAAATTACATAGAAATGCTTTCAAATAATGTTTGTCAGTCAACCTGTGTATGTTTTATTATCAGTTCTTGGCAAGCGATGCTGAATGTTCTGTTATTGGCATGACTAGCAAACCTATTGCACACTATGAGATTGCTTTGTTTTATGCAAAAATTAATGCAATTGTGCAGAATCAGGTTGGAATGTCAAGATTTTCCTGGAAAGTTGTCTCTCTCTCTCTTGGATCAGTACTTTGTCTAAATAGGATGCTTGTTGAGGTGGTGATGCAATTCTGCATGAACAGGTGCTGTGTGTCACCTCAAGACTTCATGCCAGGAGAGACCTCTCTGCAGGCATAAAAGGTATCTAATCTAGAATGGAAATAGGAACAGATATTTTACCTGCTAGAAATGCCAAAGTCCCTAAAGCAACATAAAAGAAATTCACAAAAGTGGAGTGTTGTTTGACAAGCATATCCAAAGGGGTGCTTCAAATGAAACATCATCAAAGTTTGCTTTGTGAATACTTTTACCTGTGAAGGGTTTGTAACGTTCAAAAAAATCTGGTGCCAAGTTATAAAAGAGGGCAGTGGGTAAACCATTACTAACTTAACAACTGCAGCAATTAACAACTATGGCGAAAAAGGTAATAAAATGGGGTAAAACTTACTTAACAACTGTTTTGTTTGGCAACATAAATTTTGGACTCAATTGTGGTCATAAGTCAAGGACTACCTATATCTCTTTCCCCAGCACCAGCATCCAGACCTCCAACGATGAGAGTCTTAGAAGCAGGGCTTTTTTTCTCATAGAACGCTCAGAACGGAGTTCCGGCACCTTTTTTGGATGGAACCTTGTAGGGTAGGCAAGGCGGGTTGTATAACATGTGTGAGTTCTGGCACCTTTTTCTTTTACAAAAAAAGCACTGCTTAGTAGTAGTATAATTTCATTCACATGGATATGGCATAGTGGTGCATATAAATTCATTTCTTCTACTCTCTGGTCATACTAACAAGTAATTTGATAATTACATAATATTTGGGAATCCAAGTATATTTAATGGCAAGTACTGTGACATATTTTGGATTTGATTTTTTAGGATAGGCAATATTAAAATAATAACTGACTAAATAAAAGTTCAAAACAACTCTGGCAATAGAATAAATCCATTGTACAATTTTACTATTTACAAAGTCTATACAGTACAAAGTAAATCTGAAGCAGAGATAACCCTTAACTCAGAAGTCCCCAATCTTTTGGGCACCAGGGACTGGAGGGGCATGGTTTTGTGTGCTGCCTGCATCTCGCAGATGGGCCTTTGCTTGTTTATGCTGGCATGCCGTGGCCCGGTACTGGTCCACAGACTGGGAGGTTGGGGACCCCTGCCTTAACTGGCAATCTGGAATGTGATCTATTTCTTACTGATAAATATATATGATGTCTCCTCCCCCACACCCAATTATTATATTGTCTTCTGCCAAACTGAAAACATAATACTGTGTGGCAAATTGTCATTTTTATCTCATTTTATACCAATAATCATTTTTTATAATAAATGACCTGAAAGTGCATTCCTTGTGCTTACCAGAAATAGGAAACTATTATTTTATAAATATAGAATGCAGCTAATACGATTTTCTTAGATTATATGTCATATTTATGCCTACCATGCATACATTTATTTACAATTGCTTGATAAAACATACATATGGAATTGAATGAATTTTCAATTTGAAATTATGATAAGCGCCTTATTAAATAAAACAGCTGAGAATGGCAAAAGGAGGTAGACTTATACCTGTAGATTGATCAATTTAAATTCTGTAAGTTACGACATTGCAGATTCCAAAAATGGAACTCCTGTATTTATTTCTAGTCTCCCAAGTTACATTACTTTGCTAAATATGTAAGATTTTAAATAAAACAATAAAAATATTTGTAACATCACCCAAGCAATTTCCATTCCCAAGATTTATGAATGGATTTTGATTTTGTTGTTGTAATGAAAAGCCAAACATCTTCAAATGAATAGGCAACTTGTTAGCAGCAACAGCTTTTATTCAAAAAACAGAGTGCTTTGATGCTTACTATTAACTGCAAAATGGGAGCAAAACTTGTGGAGATTGCATGTGAATTTATTTCTACCATGAAATTGGAAATATTTTTTGTCCATGATTCTTACAACATTCTTCTGAAACTCTATTCCATTCTTCTGTAATTGTACAAAGGCAATTATTGTTAATAGTGCATTTTCTAAATAGACAGGTTGTTGGGAATCAGGTGCTTTACTGTGAGACTCTAGCCCTCAAAGCAGTTTATTATTATTGCCTTCTTGTTCTGAACAAAGAAATCTGTTAAACCAGATTTTATTACAGCTGAGCATTTAGACAAAATCTCTGATACTTACGAAAGGTTCTATTTTATACTGGAAGAATAAAGCATACACAAAAGAACAAAAATAATATTTTCCATATATCCTGAAGATGTATAGAAACATAAGAATTTTCTAAATATTATTAATGCAAGATAGAATGTTAAAGCCATGTGTAAACTGCTTTTGTGACCACATTTTATAGAGAAGAATCTTCTATTTGAAGGTAAAATCTGGTTTAAAAGACAATAAAAAAGGGAAAGTAGCAGCTAAAATCATCAGCACCTAAGTAGCAGGCTCCTTCATTATGGTGACATATATTATATTTTTATTTGTCTCTAAATTTGCAATATATAAATTAGCACGTGCAAATGCTATGCATGTTTGACTTCCATTTGGACAAGAAATAAGTGACCATTCTAATTTATAACCCCTAATCTATAGTTTGTGAGGGTTTTATGGTCATATTTCAACTACTGGGGGAAACATTTTAATATATGAACATTTTAAACATTAGATCAAATGTATCTTGTAGATTTAAGAAAAATACCATTGTAAAGAATTAGATGGCATCCTCGAATTTCAGCTCGGTTTTCAAAAATACTGAAATATCTGTAATGATCTTTAATTTTAAAAACGAAAAGCAAGTAGAACATTTTTACGTAACTATCTAATTGTGATTAAAAGTAAGAGAAGCATTTTATGCAAGAATTCTGTGTCTGTTTTAAAAAATGATTAAACAGTCTCTGTAAAGACAATTCTCATAGTGGGGAAAAAAACCTATAGCATTTCTGCTGAAAGCCCCTTTTCCTAGTTTTGAAAATGAACGTTTTAGAAAAGCAGACTTGCTATAAATACATACAATAAATTAATCTTACGAAAATAAAATATTTATAAAAATCTTTATAATAATTTCCTGAGCAAATATGTACATCATAAAATCGACTGCCAACAGAATGCATTCTTACAGATCCGGTATGGATTATTTAAAAAAACTTCACCCTAATTCTCCGAAGTCTACTTTCTGATAAAGTGACTGATGAAATCCAGTATTAGTTACCAATTCCTAGTGAAGTTGTCATCTTTCATAGCTTTTACCAGCCAATCCCTTTCTTTCTCTTCATCATAATCAGAGTCACTCATATCACTAGAATCTGCAGCTAAGAGACGGGAATAATTAATCCTTTTTTGTCGTGGTAATTTGGATTGAACAACCAAGAACAAAACTAGCCATAGTATTAAGGTAACGGAACATGCCCTGTAGAGCATTGCTAAACCAAAGCTGCTCACTCCAAATCCTCCTGCAAAGCTGCCTAAACTGGCTCCACATCCATGAGAGAGGCCTTGAAGGACCAAGTGCAGAGACCTTTCTGTGCCAGGAGTGGCAATGTCATCTGTCAGCACGTACACTGCCCACCATAACGCGCCATTGCTGAAGGCGCAAAAGACCTGGATTGGCAGCACAGACCAGGAATTCCAGAGGAAAGAATAGTAGAGCAGCTGTACTGCCAGGCAACCTAATCCCAAGGCAACTGTGCCACCATCGGAGAGAGCCTTTAGCAATTTGCCTTTGAAGATATAGAGCAGGATTTCAGCCATTAGCCCAATAGTCACCGAGAGGCCCATGAATAATTCATGACTGCCTTGATCTTGCATTTGCCAGAAGAGAAAATTCTGCACAGTTGACCCAATAGCTCCTGTGAGGAAGATGGTGACAGCATACAAGATGGTTCGACCGTCACTCCCAATGAGGTTCAAAGCTTTGACTGTTTTATTGACATGCTCGGTTTTTTTTGACACATAAATGGGAAAGAAGGCACTGACAACTAATGTCAATGTCATGAACAAGGCATAGCCATAAAAATGCACTGCAAAACGTGGAATATTAGTATTCAAAAAACAATTCAGCTGATCCACAAATATTGCGGTGCTGCAGAGACCCAGTGATGCTCCCAAGTAGCTCCAGATCCAAAGGTTCTCATATCTGTCAGCAGCATCCACAAAGTCAAGGTATTCATAGAGACTGTCATCGACCATCCACTCAAGGGGTCCAGCCAGCAGCTCCCAAAAGACAACAGCACCTAACACCATAAGGAAGACCTGGTGCTCACTGTCCAAGAAGTCAGTACCCTGAAGTAATTGAGAGCTTATATCTTGTGCTCTTTCCCTGCGTTCTGATAGATTTTTCAGTACAAAAGATACCTCTGCAGCAGGTAATGGGATTGCGTAAAATGTGAAGTTACTATTTCCTCTTGAGTCATTTTTGTCAGCCTTTTCTTTCATAATCATAATGCCAGCTGTTTCTTTGAAAGCCACATTCACCGTCGTTTTTTCCAAATTTTGCTCGGCTGGAACAATTTCTTCCCCAGAAACACCAGATGTCACACCAGGAGAAGCATCTATGAATTGCTGTGCATTTATATCAACATCATTGGCATCTTTGTTTATTAGAGGAGTTTTTGTACTTTTTATTTTAAATGAGGTATACGTTATTGTTGGCTTTCTCATAGACGCTTGGCCCTTTGAGATCATTCCAAGTGGTTCTGTAGACCACATTTTGTCATCAGCAAAAGAGTTACCATTCACTGCACTCAGATGGCTCACATTTATATCAGGCACTTGGGTTGTAGTCAGTTGTTTAGTGGGATACTGGCTCATATTGCAATATTTATAGACAATATCTTTGTTCACTGGTGGGATGAGTGTAAGTAGCAAACCTGCTCCAACTGAGCAAAATAATGATCCACTAATAAATATTTTCCTTTTATTGTGGGTTTTTGCTAGATAGGAGCATAGTGGGGCCCAAAGAGAAGTGATTAAATGTTTCAGTCCTATTATAATCCCTACTAGAGGTGCAGTCAGCCCAAGCTGCCGAAAGTAGAGCGTTAAAAATGGGATTGCACAAGCATTTCCTGCACCATATAGAAAATGGAAAAGGCTAGCAAGAGTAAGTGCTTTGTTCACATCCCATTGGTTATTTGTACTCATGGCTTCAGAAGGAGTCTGTGTTCCCACTTTTGCCCTGCAAATTAATAAAGCAAAGACAGATTTATCAGTACTCAATAAAACAGGACAAAAAAGTTGAAGTTTCTTAATTTGGTATGACTGCAAATCACTAATCAAACCTGTAGTGCAATTATACACACAACGGCAATAACTTCACAACTGGTTTGTCACAGAAAAACACTGTATGTAAGATACATTTTTTAGGAATTCATGAAAAGTAAAACCTAAGTTCTGAATCAAGAAAATACATTTTTAATGTGCTGATTACTTTAAACTATAATCCTCTATACAGTTACCTGGGGTCAGGCCCATTTAACTTATTGATGCTTATTTCAGAGTACTATAGATAACCAGAATTACACTGAAAGATGCTTCTGTTTGATTAGGATTACATTTACGCTAAGCTTTTTCAAAGTAAAATAAATGACATTTCTTTCTTATACAAGAAGTAGAATAAAACTGTTAACTAATTTTTAAAATTCAAAGGGACGCTTACATATAGGATTGCAAGAAAATCCTTTTAAAAAAATAACAAAAAAGCTGAAAATCCAAAGCAGTATATGTGTGTGTGTTTGTGTGCGCATGTGCAAGTGCACATGCATTTTATATATTGTTTATATGTAAAATTTAAAATATAAGATTATGATGTATGAAAGGGTGACATCAGTCACCAATAATATTGTTAAAGAAAGGATTCAGAATGTGAGAAGTAAATAATACTCTAAAATTTTTGATACATGTGCCATAAAGCAAAAATTATTTTAGAGGAAAAATGTTACCATTTATGCTGGAAAGTGTTCTTAATCAAAGTACTGTGATCCAGTGCAATTAATGCGAAACACTGTGTTTGCTGTTTATAATATATAAATTCATTCCATATAATACTGAACATATACAATAGAGCTTTTTGATAGAAACATTTTTAAAGAATTTTAATAATTGTGTTACTGAATTTATCTATTTTATTAAATGAGATATATTTTAGAAGCTACAACGGGAAAGACAAAAGTAAAACACTTCAGAATAGCTTGTATTATCATGGAAAGAAAGAAAATGAAGATAAAAACAATAATGAGAGATAACATTATTAAACACATATTTCAAATTTTTGACTGAGATCCTTTAGCATTAGCACAGAATTAGGATTCTAGAATCAAATCAAATATAAATAACACCAAGCTCCCATATCAGTAATAGGAAATTGAATAAGAGCCAAAGATATAAAAATTACAGTTTTACAAAATGTTTTAAAGTGAATTTGTAATACACAAAACAGTTTTTTTGAATGTGAAACAGCTGTTTTCTTTCCAAATTGTTATATCCACCATTTTGGAAAATTTTGGTACAAAACAAAATGTTTTAAACTCAAAAGTATTTTTTTCCAGCTCAAAACACTTCCATGATCCTGTTGCTGCATTTCAAATTCAAAGGTCCAAAACTAAAAGATTTTACACTACTATTAAAAAATAGCCTCCTTGCTCGGGCTGATGATAATCTTAAGAATAAAGCATTTATAAGTTCTAGTTGGACAGAAAGAGAAGATGCCAGTTGAGACCTTATACTATAAGTCCATAATAAAAAGTGTAAGATGCCTGTCAATACTATGTGAGTAGAAATAAATTCAGAGTTTTGTAAAAATCTGTTTTTAAAAAATCATTACTATTTACAGCATTATTCTGCATCAGCTACAATACTACTTTAATGCCATGCCTTAGAGAATGGTATAATGAAAATGCCAGAAATCCTTCTTGAAAGACTCCTTCAAACAACAAACATGAAGATGTAATTCCTGTTTCAGAACTAAATGGAAGTGAGTGGGTGCAGAGCCAATTGCATGTTAGAGTGTTGGAACTCTTATAGAATTTTAACCCAAATAGAAAACAGATAATATCAGAAGCTTCTAATATCAGAAGGATCACATGAATCAGAACAGAAGAATGACATTATTTCCTTTGTAGAGGAAAACAACAAAAGCCTTTGTCTAGTAACAAACATTGAACTGATTTAAATAAGGCTATCAGATACTGTAAAGAAAACATAGTGAGAGCTGTCAGGTGTAACAAAACCAGTCTTCAAGTAGGAAAGAGCAGGCAATATGAACTTTGTTTTCAGGAACTTTATATGTATATATATCTTTAGGAAAGATACAACCTCTCTTTGTAGTTTCATGTGGCATACTTATTAGAAATTGTATTTTGTGAGTGTCTCAAGAGCTTTTGAATAAACACAGCAACAATCATAGGATGAGAAAAACTGTCTGTTTATAAACTAGTTATAAACAGAAAGTAAAAATAGGACTACATGGATAAGGAAGTAAAAAGTGCAGCTGAAACCAGTGCTTTACAAATCTTAACAATTAGGAGGAAATAGTATGCTGGCCTTATTGGCGGAGAAAATTGAACCATTCAGAGTAATAAAAACTAAACACAATTGTGGAGAGTTCCAGAGGCTCCCTTCAAATTGCTTGAATGACCAGTCAAATTACAAAATCATTCAATTTAACTATGTAGAAAATAATGCCCAGAAAGCTGAACAAGGATATGATTTTATCTTCTCCTCTAAGAACACCAGGACTAGCATCACCCAATAAACCTAGCAGTGGGCTAATGCCTCCTTAAGTAACACCAGCTGCCTGCAATTAGTGCAGGTTCGAGTCCCACCAGGCTCAAGGTTGACTCAGCCTTCCATCCTTCCGAGGTAGGTAAAATGAGGACCCAGATTGTTGGGGGCAATTAAGCTGACTTTGTAAAAATGCCGCTTGGGGTGTGTGTGAAAGCCCTAATAAGCAGGCATATACATAGAATGAAGGCTACTGCTAAGCTTGTAAGCCGCCCTGAGTCTTCGGAGAAGGGCGGGATATAAATGGAATTAAAATAAAATAAATAAAAATAAATAAACCTGATTAGAAGGCAACCTAAAACAAGCAAAAGAAAGCACTTCCACTGTGCATAAGTGTCTGTAATTCATTATTACAAGATAAAGCGATAGCCTCTAATTTGGACTGATTTGAAGAAAGATTGAAAAAAATCACTGAGACCTTGTCTTACAAGTTATCTGTCTTGAAGATACAATGTTGCATATAGATTAAATACAGCAAGCCTCCAAAATATCAGTTATGGGATAACAATTGGGGGAGTGGGTCTGTCTTTATGAACTGCCAGATGGCTATTGCTCTAAGAAAACGTTGGATTAAGTTGGGATCTATAATCTTATAAGAACTAAAAGTAGCATAGCTGGGCTGCAAAAGTCGAGAAGACTAGTGCTAATGTTTTCTGTAGTCACCCTTCAGCATCCTTTGGATTTTTGCAGTGCAGATGATAGATGGATGCACTTATTTTTCAATGTTTATGTCCACCTGCTTGCCAAGTGACTTTGAGCAACTAACAAAGGTTAAAAACATAAAGGAAAAAGATAACATAATAAAGATAATAAAACATGCTGTATGAGTGCCAGACAGATAACAACTCATAGAAGTTGCTACACACTCATATACCATCCTTGATCAACCTGTTGAGGAGCAACCAGTTAAAGGTGGCCATGTTGTGGCCAACCAAATTGGGGGGGAAGGTGCTCTATAAGGCAGATGCTGTGCCAGAGAAGACAGGCCTCCTGCCTCACATCAGGTGACATCATCTAATAATTGATAGGATTGGGAGGATGTCAACCCTGCTGGAATTTACAAAATGAGCAGACAATGAAATTGATAATCCTGCAAATAACCAGATTCCAATTGTAGCTCCAATTGTGCCATATTACTATTGTCCTTCTCATCTGCCTTGGTGGAGCAGTGGGCTAATGCCTCCTTAAGTAACACCAGCTGCCTGCAATTAGTGCAGGTTCGCATCCCACCAGGCTCAAGGTTGACTCAGCCTTCCATCCTTCCAAGGTAGGTAAAATGAGGACCCAGATTGTTGGGGGCAATTAAGCTGACTTTGTAATAATGCCGCTGGGGGGTGTGTGAAAGCCCTAATAAACAGGCATATACACAGAATGAAGGCTACTGCTAAGCTTGTAAGCCGCCCTGAGTCTTCGGAGAAGGGCGGGATATAAATGGAATTAAAATAAAATAAATAAAAATTATATGTAAAAACCTTAGCCTCTACATTTTACAAAGGCAGTATTGGTGCCTATATATAATGTAACCTTGTGTCACTTTCAGTACACACACACACACACACACACACAATACACAAAAAAGGATATTTGAGAGAAGGATGTGTTTAACAAAAAAAGGGGGGTGGGGCATTTTGTTAGAAAGCCCTTGCCTATTCAAGCCATTTAAAACAGTCCTTTCCGTATATTAACAGCAATCTATTCTAATGAAAATAACGCCAATTCTAATCTCAGTGGTTTGCTTCCTTGTCATCTTTCCAGGAAAAACTAAATGGCTCTGAGAATCACAGCGATAGGACGGTTGCCTATCAAGCCAATAGTCCGCCCATTCTCTCCTGGCTTGTGCAAATCGAGGCCGTGGACTACTGATGGTCGATTCCAGCTCTGGTCATTCACCCTTGGTTATGTCCGTGGGTGAAGGGGCCTCCTTGGAAACCTGACCCTCCAACCCCGCCGCCCCCCACCCCCGTTCAGCCCCAGAGCCTCGCCCCACCCGGGCGGCCCCTCCCCACCCCATCTCCGTGCTCGCGGGGGACACCCCTCCTCAGCCCCGCACCTTGGAGACGTTGCCATAGCAACTTCCGCGGCCGCCCGCCTCTCTGGCGCTGAACTCCAGCAGCCGACGCGGGGCCTCCCCTACCTGAAAGCAGCGGGCAATCGGCTTCTTCCGCTACCCGAGGCGGCCTGCGGTCCCGAGCGCGCCGACTGCGCATGCGCCAGATTACCTGTCAGTGGTGTTACACCTGTTGCCGCTGCCCAGCTGTTGGAACGCTCCCTCAGGTTCCGTCGGAGGGGAGGGACAAACCATTGCTAGGAGACGAGGAATCGTTCTGGGAAGTACGAAAAAGGCGCCTGGCCGCGTTTTATTCCGCCTTCCTTCGCCGCTCAGGCGCCTTCTCAGCCTTCTCAACCAGAGACCGGCTTTGTCTTCCTTCCACTTTTTCCTGACCTTTGCAAAGTCTTCCTTCCGACGCTCGCATAGTTGTTCTCGGGGTTTGAAATACTTTACGGGCTCACTCTTAAAGGTAAAGTGCGTCTGACTCTTAAATAATTTCAGATTCTTGCTCGCTGGGAAAACAGGGACCCGTTGGAAAGAAAAGGACTTGAATGGGCAGAGAAGCGCGTATCTTTAGTTTCTGTTCTTGCTTCCATTTCCTAGGTATACCTGCTTTATCCCTTAATGCATTATCTCTTTTCTACTAATTGTCTCTTATCCTGTAATTGTTGCCACTCTTAATATTTACTTTTGGCCTGCAATATAGTGCTCCTTCCAATGTTTATTTTGTTACTGTATTGCCCCTTCTAAGGATTTTTTTTTACTAAACATGTAATTCATGCAGCTTGCAACCATGATCAATTTTTCTCAGAGCAGCTAACTGTGAAAACTTACATGTAACTGTCATTCAAATCAGTAAAAATGTAAATGAAGTAGGGCAAAGGTTTTAGCGTGAAACTTTTCTATGTTTCCTAATCTTAAAATAATAGTAACAAAATATGGTACCATAACGAGTCCTTGCCAAGTTTCCCAAGGACATGGTAGCAGCTCAGATAGAGGCAATCAAGTATAGTTTTAGGCTTATTATACTGTCTTACTGTCACAACTAGAGAATTGTGTATAAGATAAGTTGAAATTAAACACAACTGATAGGGATTGTTACCATATTAAAACTGGCATTTAAAGGCTTATCTTCTAAAATCATAGTTCCTATTTTAGAATGAAAATTTGTTGCCATTCTTCATCAACATTCTAAGGCCCCAAATCATTTTGGTGGAAGGGATATATGTTTATTCACTAGTGCGGTTTACTTTTAGTTTGAATTGATGTAACTACTGAACTCTTTAGAGAAAAAAGTCCCACAAAACTATATTTCATTGCATAATAAAGCAAAAAAGTACTAGCTTTGCTAAAGATCCTGCCGCTCTGACTTAAGTGGAAGATTACTCCATGTGATCCTTCCTTCCTCCTTCCTTCCTTCCTCTTTCTTTTTCTTTCTTTTTTCTTTCCTTTCTTTCTTTCTTTTTTCCCCACCCAAATTCTAATAACTCTGGGAACAATATTAGATCCTTATATCTCAATTCACTGGTACTTATATACTGTAATAATTTATAACCTCTGATTGTTTAAGGAAGAAAAATAATGACAGGAACACATAGCGTTCAACTTTTTAAAAAGCTATTTAATGAAATTAAAGACTGCCACTTTCCAGCAGATGTTATATCTATACAAATAATTTATAATGTATTTACATAATGTACATCTCCATTTAATACAGATATAGTATTCAAAACAATCTAATAACTTTTGGGTTGTAAACATTTAGCTGCAGCACCATGTTTAGGAAACCCTATGCTTAAAATTGTATCTTTTATTTCTTAAAAAGAGATTGATCTTTACAGCAGCTCATGAAAATATTAGTTATATATGATCTGTTTTTCCATCCATCATTGCTCAACCTATATAATTTGTATTATTGCTCTGTTGAATATTTGTGATCCCTTCGGTTGATTTACAAGGATTATGCAATTGAAAAGAACCCTACGACCATACCTGTCCATTACTTAGAAAAATAGAAAGACAAAACTGTATAAAGGCTGCTTCTGAAAATTCTAAACATCATGCTGCATAAAGCTTGCTGTCTGTTCCTTTCATGTAAACTATTCATATTTTATAGAAAAAGTGTGTGCATTAATAGCTAAATCAGGTTTGAATAGAAAGCAATATAAAAAGTGTAATAGAAGTGGCCGCAGAAAGCAGACAAACTTTTGTAACATCTCTAAAACGATTATTTTCTCCCTTTGTGACATTCATGGTCATATTTTACTAAAAATTTTATTTTTGTCATTTCATTTTACCAGTAGTATTTCCTAAATTATCCTGAAGACCCAGTGGGGACCAGTAAGCAAAATGAAAAACGGAATATTTTAATAATACTGTAGGAGGCAGGAATATACGCTTGAACTCTATTCAACTTTGATCATTTAATCCTTGTGTGCATCATATACAGGAATGATCCTTTCATCTACAATACCTGCACCTCAAGATGGTCACCTACTGTTACCTTCACAATCTTCAGATATGCAGATATGATTATCTGCATTTCATGAAATTGTAACTCCCAAAATCACCAGTGCAGCAAAACAGAATGAGTTTCATATATTATCACAATTTGTGTAATAGATCTGTATAGTAACAGACCTCAATAAAATCACAAATAGTTGGCAGCAGCCAGCTGAGCCTGGGTGATATTCAGAGCTAAGCAGTTGGCCCTGTCAGTATTTAGATGGATTGTCTAGGAATTCCAGGGTAGACTAAACTGCAAAGGTGTGGTACAGGTAAGACCCTGAAGAAGGCAGTGACAAACCATTTTGTAACACTGCCAAGAAAATTGCATGGATTCACCTGGGATGATTCAAGGATATATTTATCTGAGTATTAAAAACATTTATTTAGACAAAGAATGTGAATGGAGAATCAATGGAATTTTAAAAAGAGACATAAAATCACAGGACATAAAAGAAGATCAAAAGCAAGGGACCATGATTAAGTGAGAAACAGGCTAAGGTAACTCCAGGGTCAGAGAAAAGGATGTCAATAAAATTGGAAAACAACAGGATAGAAGGTCACAAAAACATTATTTTAGGATGAAAGGAGAAAGAGGGATAAATCACAACAAAGCATTCAAGTAACAAATTTAGGTTTCTTGCAATATGAAACAGTTGGGGTCAAGATGGCTGAAGCAAGCAGAGAGGCTATGCAAGACTTGCTGAAGTAAACACTAGATTCCTGGAAATGTACAGAATAGCTGAAAGCAAAAGGGGCCAATCAGAAATAAAGGCAGTCACAGTACAATTTACAAATTTTCTTGTTTCCTTGACTACCATTATATTATAAGAATTCATGCACACATTTGTTTAACATTATTCCACTTATTTTCTAACGAAAGAAACATTGCATCCTGCTTTATTAAATCTAAATTCTTTATTTTGGGACAAAGCTTATCTATGATTTTTTTTAGAATAAGCTTGTCTGTAATAAATCTATGACAACACCTGCCTCAGCTGAGATTTAACTAAAGCCTCTGTATAAGGAATCTAATTACATTTGCCACTCAAATGATAAAGTGAAAGCTATTCTTTCTTAATCTGATTAATGAGAACTGCTTTATTCAAAGAAAACACAGTGTAGTAGCTTAAAGATTTCATACCTTGTTTTCTTTTGCATCAGAAGCCACTTTCCTTTATCTCATGCAATGTGGTGGAATCGCTAGTTAAAGGAGAGTGGGGAGTAAAGAAGTGCGCCAGCACAGTGTCATCTGTGGCAGGAAGCGACAAAGGCCAGACTAGTGAAGCCCTTATTCACCAGTTCTCAAGGGCAAGTCTGGCAAGGTGATTAACAATAAAGAAACTGCTTTGGCTTATTCATGGAGTTGTTCTGGTTCCTTGCGCCCGGCATGCTATTGCTACAAAATTTTCCTATATTGGATGGGATCTTTTTTTTTTCTATTGCTAAAAACCTGACTTGTTCTTCTGACAATACTTTTTTTTCTCTTTTCATCTTGACACTTTTCTTTCACTTAATGAAACACCTAATGAAACTCAACAAAAGATTTGAAAGGTTGGGATTATCAGCTTTTTTATCGAATAATACCTGCAAAGGTATTGATGGGTAAGAGTAGAGACTTAGGTAAGTATTTAGCCAGTCCTATATCATCGTCTTCTTCCTCTTGCAAGTTGGTCTGCTTTGTTCTTGACTTTTGCAAACAGTAGCTGGGTTCTAGGCAAGGAAACACTTGAATACTGGGAAAAAAATCCCAACAGAGTTTCAATTAGTAAATACCCAAGAGACAAATATAATTCTAATTTCAAATCATTTAAAAATTGGGCATTGTTTTTAATTAGCAATCCATGTATTCTAATCACACAATAACACTGTATAATTTATAACAATTTATATTTGATGATGAAGTTGAGGGAAAAAATTAGGCCTCTCTTAGCTAGAATAAGTTAGCTACAATTGTTTTTGATTATTTTTTTCCTAGTGAATTTGGTGTAGGAAGGCACTTATCAATATTGGCCCGTAAGATGAGTTAAGATGTCTTATATCCATTATTAAGATGTATAAGATGTCTTATATCCATTATTAAAGGGACACGGTGGCTCAGTGGGTTAGGACGCTGAGCTTGTTGATCAGAAGGTCAGCAGTTTGGCAGGTCAAATCTCGAGTGCCACGTAACAGAGTGAGCGCCTGTTACTCGTCCTAGCTTCTGCCAACCTAGCAGTACGAAAGCACGGAAAAATGCAAGTAGAAAAATAGGGACCACTACGGTGGGAAGGTAACAGCGTTCCGTGCGTCTTTGGCATCTAGTCATGCCGGCCACATGACCACGGAGATGTCCTTGGACAAGCGCTGGCTCTTTGGCTTTGAAACGGAGATGAGCACCGGCCCCTAGAGTTGGGAACGACTAGCACGCATGTGCGGGGAAACTTTTACCTTTATATCCATTATTACAGGGTTCTCACCTACTGATTAAAATTGGGACATGCAATTATGTCGCCAAGTGCTGTAGTCACTAAGCAAAATACCATGTCACCATGCCAGATTTATGACTTCATTTCTGCCTCTAACATTAAGCAAATTAAGTTGTTATGTGAGACATCACATGACTGTGACTTGCAATTTCACTTCAACATTCTCTATAATTCTGGCAGTCATGTGAGTATGAGACACTGCAACAGACATAATTGTGCACCAATTGTGAAGTGCCAAAGCTGTGATGGGCGTAAGTGTGAGACTTAGATGCAAAGCTGGATTTCTTTCAATTGTTGTAATTTTTCAAATGGTTGTTAAACAAGGTAGTTGGTAAGTGAGGACTACCTATACTTGCAGTGGACATAATTTCTGTGATGATTAACAGCCTAGAATGTCTGATCAGAACAGCTAAGCATACATATCCAAAGTATTTTTAATTACTATGAAAGCTTAAAGTAAATAAGAATACTTTTTAGACTGATTTGCTGTATATTCCCATAATTCAGAAACTGACCTAAAAGAATCAATAATTATTGCTCATTAAAGAAGGCTACCTGATAACATTCTTATAGGCTCGCCTGGAATCCTTGTCAAGGAACACAGTAAAAGATCTTTGTTCTGTACTTCTGAGACTGATGTCGCGCATTCGTATAGTATTTGTTATTAACTGAAAGAAAATGAAAGATATTCTGATTATAAAAATTGTCAAACCTACTGTATATACAAATAAATAAAGATGTGTTTTGAATTGTCTTCCCTTTTTAAACATTTTCTCAATACAGCTAAATAAGTCATTTGTTAGGACCACCGGAAACAGTATGAGTCATATTTGATATCACAAAATAATTTTAGAAAGCTATCCTTCATTAAAAATAGCCTGATGTAACACAGAAAAAGTATGATTATAATTTCTTAAGTTTAAAATAAAATTGTATTGCTCAGGGAACCATTAATGGATTGGGTCTCTAGCATTAAAGGTAGTCCTTAACTTATGACCCATAACTGAGTCCAGAATTACCATCTTAAGTCATGTGGATCATTAGTCCAGGCACCCACATAACCAGAAGTAATTTTCTGCTCTGTTTTATGGCAGTCATTAACTGAATGCCATGGCTATTAAGTGAACCTATTCATTTGAAAGGGTGTTAAAACATTGTGAATTGCTGTCATCTGATCACAGAACATCACAAACAGTCATAAGCTGACCTGCGCAACATGCTATCATGTACCATAGAGGAAGGGTAGTGTGACCATTTTGATGGCCAGGGGTGCTTTACGAATCATAGCACCCATTCTGTGGCAGTCATAATTTTGAATGGTTGTAAAATGACTGGTCATTAAGCAAGGACTACCTTTAAGGAGAAGGTGGTTAATTATTCCTGCTACGTCATCAGACCCTTAAAACCGTTTTTTTAATGTGGCAGAAAATACAAGGGATTCTGAGGTTTGAAATAATCCTTGTTAAATGTTTAATGAAACTATTTGCTTTATACTACTGAATAATATATTAAACAAACACTTCTTAGCTACATTGAATACTCTTAGAAGAACTGTGTTTTCTACTATAATATTTAAATTATCTGCTGTATATTCTATAGATCATTGTGAGAAGGAAGCAAGGAGCTTTTTTGCCTTAATAATTTTATCAACATAAAACATTTAATATGCACAAACTTTAACAAGTTGAAGACAAAGTCTAACTTTTTTAGAAACAATGAAAAAAGGAGAAAAAAATAAAAGAGCACGAGTTACTAAATCAACTGAAATTCTGGAAACTCTGATCAAGCAACATCCCCAATGGCAAGTAGACACAAACAGCAATTTAGCAATAGACTGCATTTGAAATTCAGTTTTTCAAATTCCTGATTTGCCAAACTAAACCAGAAACCTCTTCCCTAACTTATTCTCCAAGTATTGATTAGCATCATGGCTCCTCTTCCTGAAAAATCACAGTACCACTTACAGAATATGATCGTCCTGAAATGTTGGAGGTTTTTATGACTTCATCAATATTTACAGTCAAGCACACTAGATCTACAATGGAAAAAAATGAACTAATGAGTACTGACCTTGTTTTGACCCTTCATATGTCTAGCAGTAGTAATAACCACATTCTGATTTAGTTTATTTTGTTCTACTTTTATAACATTCAACAGTTAGAATTGTCTGGACAATATACACTACAAGTAAATTAAAAACATTTTAAAAGATAAATGATACAGATTGCACATAGTAAGATAAATAGTAAGATTAAAAACATTTTAAAAGATAAATGATACAGATTGCACATAGTAAGATAAAACTAGCAGAAAGAAGGAAAATCAATAAAGTTATAAAGTGATACAACACTGCCTTTGGGACTTGAGGCTAAGTGTAAAATGTGCTTATACAGCCCAGTTTACCATCTATAATTCTATGAAGAAAGTGACTGCATAAATTTCATTACAAATGCAGGTGAGAAGCACAGTAAAAGAAGATAATCTATCTTTGAACACTTTTTACAGTGTGAGCTTTTATATTCAATAAGGAAGACACACATTGGAGTTTTTAAAAATAATGTATAGAGAACATTCTATAGAAATATTTTTCCTGCCTGTTTTACAGGGATTCCATTAACACGTGTGATACATCTATACTGTATATCATAATCAACACAATTCTATCTGTTTTTTATTTTTAAAATGAATATGATGGTTCCATAACCCACCATAACTTTTACCTTCAAATTCATGTGAAGGAATGGTTTTTATAACAAGGCCTGTAGATCGCAAAGAAATCATCTCATCCTTTTCACGGTTACTCAGCAAAACCTAAAAAGAAAGATGTTTTACTTTGATGATTGCATTTATGCTTTATAAAATGAATGAGCTATTCAGCCATCCATCCAATAGACACTTTTTCGCTTATGTTGAATAGGGCCAGGCAGAGTGTTTGAAAGCAGTGATTCACAAAGAATATCAGCACCAAAGGAACACTTCAAAGCATTAAAGCAGTAGTGTCCTTCACCAGCTCCATCTGACTGTTTCAAAAACTGTGTCTGGCTACACATGGGAACCATGGCCACTTCACTTCATTGGAGGTCTCAAAAGTGTTGCTTCCTCATGCACGCATACTGGCAGAAAATCAACCAGCTGTCAAAGCTTTGTGAAAAATGCAGTGCTTTTAATATTTTAAAAAGGTTTTGTTTGTACTAATGTGCTTTGTGAACCGTCTCTTCAGAATGCTTTGCATAACCCCACATATCTCCTCTTAGTTCTTTATAAAGTCCTAGTCTATAAGTCAAATTACTCACTTTCTTCTTAATGTTTGTCATCTCTTTGAAGAACATAAAACATTTAAATTCAGCTAACTTCTAAGTCTAATGTGAGATAAAATAATTAGGTCAGCTTGCTTGTTACATAAATTTGAAGCATAACTTTCAATACTGAAACTCAAGTTATTGATGTGGGTGAAATATTTTGCTGGAACTTAATTCCAATTCCTAAAAGTCTAGAGTTTTCCATTTCTACCTAGGATTTGTATAGCGTCTTACCTTTTTATATAATAATGTAAGTTCTGCACCAGGAAATTCTATTGTTGGTTTCTTCTTTGTTGGTAAATTGTCTAGTAGAGAAAGACATAGCTTTCAAGCAATTATGACAGTAATAATAATTTTCCAGTTAGTTTACAGACAGACTGAATATTGAGACATACAGTGCTCTTCTACTTGAGATTTTTGTTTGTTTGTTCTGTATGGACAATAAATGTGATAGGTGGGGGAATGGCATGTGAACTTTTACCTAAATACTGCTGAGGAGAGGTAAAAAAGCCAAGGAGTTGTGCTAATGATGTAATCAGAGGGGAAAACATTAAATAGGCTCAGCTTGTCTGAGGTTATTTTTAAATATAAATATTACAACGTGTTCATTGGGTTGGGATGAAAGGAACAGTATTTTAACATATTGGTCAGGGAAGACTGATTACGGGTTTTGAGAATAAAACTGAAAGTGCAATAGATAGTAAATCTTGAAATGAAATACAGACCTCTGGAAGGGTTGAACTCTTCAAAGTTTATTCTTAACTCAGTGAGGAAAATGTCCTCAACTGGCTCCAAGGCGGCATTATTGAAAAAAATCTGAAAGACAAGAGAATCCGTCCTCACTGGGTGAAATGTAATCATCTTTGTTTAAACTGATAAATATTTTCATCCTTCAAGACTACTGACCTTCACGGCATAGACTTGGAAGAAAACTGGCTGTAAGCCCAGACGCACATAATATGCAATCACATCAATAATAAACAATTCAGAGAGTGTGGATTTGCTTGGTGAAGAAAGCTGCATGGGATCAAAAATGATTACATCAGTCTACACCATTTATATGCTATTTCTAGCACATATGCTGGTAAATATAGAAGTATGATTAAGAAAAATATTCTTTGACTGAATCACATAGACTCTCTCATCTAAAATACTAGACAGTAAGATGTTTCTTTCTTTCCCTACCCCCATTATTACACCAACAACAATAACTACACCTTTATGAAATATAAAAGACAGTTAATGGTAGGGCTATGACCCCAAACACAGCAGGATGATACATAGCCCTCATGTCAAGTTGGCTATTAGAAGCTGAAGATTCTGATTAAGGGATGGTGATATTGCTGGTATCTTTTGCTATTATCTCTAGAATGGGTCTGAAAATCTCATAGCTGTTTCTACACATGCAGAAGGAATGGCTTTCTCTCCTACCATGGTGGCCAGCTTCGGAATTGTGTAACAGAGGGAATTAATATTGCTCTCGTACCACGGATCAGCTCTTCCAAGATAGGCAGCCAACTCACATGGCTCTCCCTGTTTTGGCAGAGAAAAAAGAAGCAAGGTTTTACTCTATACTGCATAGGACAAGATCCACTTGCACAAAATCCCCTTCTACTACTAACCATAAGTCACTCACCTCAATAAGGGAAGAGACTGGTTGCTCTTCAACAAGAGGCACATAATAAAAATGTACTTTTAGCCTTTGTGTAAGAAACACCCGCCTGCTTTCTCGCTTCCTGGACATGGGGAAAAATAAGGTCTGATAAGGCTTCTTCAGTAACAACTGATCTCTCCCTCTCTCTGGAGTCCTTGGCAGGCTCTGAGCTGGTAATTTGCCTGCTTGTTACCCAACTAGATAACATAATCAGTGCTAATGAGTGTGAGGTTTTTCTCCCTATTTATATACAGAAGCTTGGCCTGCCAGTATTGGTGGGGCTGACATTTGATGAAGGTGTGGTTATATATGGGGAGCAAATCCCACACTCACTAGCATTGGGGATGAAATTTAGTTGGGTAATGAAATGTCTGCGTGCAAACAACCAAGCTTGGACAGCACTAAGATGGCGGTGGTTGTTATATAAATGGCAAACCCCATACTCACTACCACTGATCATGTTACCTAGTCAGGTAATGAAATGTCTGCAACCAAGCTCAGAGTACCAAAGGCTCCTCAATTCAACCCTGAGCTACATTGTATTATCCTCCCTCTCCCTCTCTCTCTCTCTCTCTCTCTCTCTCTCTCTCTGTATTCTGACTGAGAAAATATTGGAAGATTTATTAATGTGCTTTAGTAATCTGCCAATACTTAGGTAACTCGGCTGATTTAAAATAGCTAAGCCAATATTTGAATTGGACACCATCAAGACAGATCAAACTGACTAATCTTGGGAAGACAGGAAAAATCTTAGAAAAGGGCAAAACAATGTCTCTATTAAGTTATCAAGTGTTGAGCATTAATCAAAGGAGATTTGACTTTATTCTTTTGAAAGTTATGAAACTGGTATATAAGAATCTATATCATTTTCTTAAAAAAAAGCAAATTCATTATTTCTTAATTTGTGGCTGCCTCTTTTTTGCATCTTCCTTATACCTTTTTATAGAATAGTGTGTGTGTGGGGGGGAATCCAAGCACTCATGTTGCCAAGCCTCATATGACCTACCGCTAACATATGACAATTGATTTAACAAAAACTACATTCTGTAGCGTGTTAAAAGGTTTCATCCACTACAGTGAGATACTGCAATTCCATTGTAAACTTTCTCCCTTTAAGTACTAATCATTTGAGGAATATTATGTCCTCAGACTTGTTAGGATGAATGATAATGAATTGTAACGTCAACATCCAGCATTAATCTTTTAGAACAAACATGGATAATGTGGCTTAATTGTTGCCACTTCACATTTTTCTTCTGCTGGAGTTGAAAGGGCATATATATTCTGCTCAATAAAAGGCATCTATTTCATACAAAATGGACTTATTTATTGATTTGGGTGTTTTTTTATCCTGCCTTTATTATTCTGTAATTAACGCAAGGTGGTGAACATACCAAATACTCTTCCTTCCACCTATTTTCCTCAGAACAACAATCCTGTGAGGTGGGATGCACTCAGAGAGGGTGACTTGCCCAAAGTCTCCCAGCTGGCTTTTATGCCTAAGGCAGGACTAGAACTCACAGTCTCCTGATTTCTAGGCCAGCACCTTAAACACTTTATTATCATCATTTAAAGCTTGCTGGGATGACTCCTTTAGTATGTATGGATGTATGTCACTAAAATTGTAGAAAAAGCCCACTTACCACCCTTTCAGTCTAGTTAACTGATGGTGAGGCCACTAGCAAAATGACATCAGGCTATAAACCAGAATTGTTCCTGCAGATGTTTCTAGTTTGTTATTTACATTCCTTGTGCAGATGCAGTTCAATTTTAAAAAGAAAAACAAAAACAAACAGAAAGAGATAAGCCTCCCCTTATCTCGTGTAATATGAATTCATTCCCAACCTGGCAATGTCCAGTAGGTTTTAGTTACAGCTTATAAAAATTGACAAGCCAGGAAGAGTTGGCTAGCAGCCATAGATAGCTGGAATAATAATAACAAAAGAGAAAGGCAGTTATTGTTTGCTATCTCACTGGCAACAAGTGCTCTGTGCGAGTGTTTTAATTAGGGTTACCGTTAAATTATATCTGATGTGCTAGGAAATGTGGTCTACATTAGGGATGGTTCCCCAACTGTGGTCCTTTCCAAGCTGGCTCAGGAATTCTGGGAGTTGAAGTCCCCTAGTCATAAAGGGGCCATGGTCCCCCACCTCTGGTTTACATAGTACCCTAGTTGCTACCTGGTTGTTTCCTTAAGAGAAAGTATCTGCATTATACAATACTAACCTCAAAGAGTGATAGGCCTGGGCAAGGCGTCCCAGTATCCTGTCATCACCCAGCACCAAGACCCGAGCTGTATGCAGTTTTTTCACTTTAACTATTGGTTCTACGGTACTACCACCGTATTTCCGCTGCAGTTTCCCAGTTGGCTTTGCACCTTGCCCACTGCAATTACTCTGAAGCAAAGCTACGCTATCTGCATATTTCTTCTTTATGCAACCCTTTCTCTGGAGCCGAGAGTGCTCAGTCTCAGCATTGCAGGAAGTTGGCATGTCATCAGCCAGAAGGGGCAAGTCTCGCTCAATCCCACTGTCATTGGAGAGCACAGAGAAACGTGTCTGTTCACAGCAGTCGTAATCTGGTACCAGATCTTGAAATTGAAAGCCATCCACTCCTGGACTCAGAGAATCCTGTTCAGCACTCTGACTTGGTGAACGGAGAAACTGTACCAGCTCTTTCCCTAAAATGAGAAGATAGTGTGAAATTTTAAGAAAAGTCTCAGAAGCTTGTAGCCGGGACACAATTCTTGTGCAAAATAAAAGATTTTGTTCACATTCCTAGGCTGAAGCTTTGGTTCTTGAAAGTAACATAATTGAACATAAAGTAATGCCACGATAAGCTTTAATGTCTTTCTCCTTGAGAAGATTAGAGCTTAAAAATGTTCTGCTGAAAAAAGAAAACCCCTATCGTTGGGACCATAAAACTTCAGAATGCAGCTGGATGAGTGCATTTTTAACAGGTCCCTTGTATTCAGAAATAAAAGACTGAATATATTTATTCATTAAGGGGAAGGCTAGCCTTACTAGCCAATTTTCTATGAGCCAAAGTACAAACTAAAATCAAGAGAAAGTGGCTTAAGCTGTTTGCAGTAAACAATGCATCTGTGGGACAAAGAACAGCCATGATGAATTTTTGAACAATAATGAAAATGGGGTACTAATCCTGATGAGAACTGATTTTATTTCAAATAAAAGCAGCCATTTAGCATAAACTTTTTACTTGTAATTAAGCCATGTTCATGAGTTTAAAAGGTTGGTTTTGATTTTTTTAATTTTGTTCCTTTAAAAATGTGGCAGGCTTTCAAATATGTATTTATTGTGTTCATATTCAAACACAAAAAATACAGCAGAATAAAACAGACTGAATCTGACTACCCCTCACAATCATTTCAAATATGCACTTAAGATATTTTTAATGCATTGCTTTTATCAAGGCAATGAAACCTATTTATTCATTTTCATATAATATACAGTATTTCCTGAATAGCATTCACATGGCATCCAAACCACTGTTCTAACTCATGGGGGAAGTGAAATCATTCAGAAATTTATCAAAACATTCCAGTTTGCTTTTCCTTGTCATGCTGCACCATCCACGCTTGGAAAAGCATTTTTGTGCCCCCAATATTGACACGGATATGCAATCTGCCATTCATTATTTTTTTTTCTTTTCCTGTTATATAACTTATTTGTATCCAAAGTCCCAAAGGTGCTTTTTCAAAAGGCAACTGGACTTTGTTTTTCCTTGAAGACGTTTTGCTTCTCATCCAAGAAGCTTCTTCAGTTCTGACTCAGAAGCTTCTTGGATGAGAAGCAAAACGTCTTCAAGGAAAAACAAAGTCTAGTTGATTTTTGAAAAAGCACCTTTGGGATAACCATGATCTGGATGGCTGAGAATCTCCAAGGACATTTGCATCCACAACCCCCTTCAAATAATAACTTTCTGATTCAGAGCTTCCTTGTTCACCTTAAGCACTTAAGAAACCTTCTTAAGCATTGAAGTCGCCCTGCTTCTCTGTCAGGGAAAAAAAACACCCTAATGAGATTGTGGTTATCCTTTACCCACACCCTCCACCCACACTATCTTATAGGCTTCCTAGCATCACCCAGCCATCGCTGAGATAATATAAAGCCATTTATCATGATCTTTATATTAACGTTGTGATAATTGGCTAAGTCTAAATGACACTACAAGAGATTAGTGGGGACTCTACCACAAACATTTTTACTTTTCTTACAGTTAGCTACAGTTCCATAACCCTTGTCAGAGTTCAGATACTTACAAAGTTGGTCTTCATCAGTCCACAGGTGGAAGCTGATTTTAGGGTTGGGCAAAGGGATGTCTGAACTTTTGTCTACTGAAGACTTCTTCACCCCTGTAAAATACAAAAATCTCGCTGTTTATATATCATTTGAGGTTATAGTTTTGGCCAGTCAAGAAAAAACTGATAAAGTCTTAGAAAGAGATAAGAGAAATGTGAAAATTAGTCTGTGAGAATGTTGGAAGGGCTGGTGTTTGCTCTGCACTGGGTTATGGAACCTCACATTTAGTTCTCTAAAATGATGTTCATGTAGAAAAATCACACAGAAAGATCTGATTAAATGTGAGATGAGTAGCTACTTTACAAGCAGCAGCATTTTTATAGAAGGAGAGAGAAATTCAGATTTGGGGATAAGAGTACATAATTAATTGTACCTAGTTGTTATTGGCAGTTTGCTGGGTGATGACAGTTGGCATTTTGTTGCTTTAGCTTTCTTTTTCTTAAAAAAAATACCTAATACAGTTCTTATGGGACTGATTTTGACATTGTTGCTTTTTGCTGCCAAGGACTGTATAGCTCCATATGAGGAACAGATTGGATATATTCATCCTGCTGCACATACTGAGAGAAATAAAGCATGCAGAAGAGGGTACCTCACAAATTCCCAAAACTCATCCCCAAAAACAGCTCAGGGACCAAGACCTTCTTCTTCCAAGTTCCAGAATGCTCCACTTACTTCTCTCCGAAGAACTCAACAATGTGCTATAGATGTTCTCAAGGGCCTCAACATATCGACCATATTCCAGATTCATTTCTTCAACTGCATGTTCAGTTGCTGCCATCACTTCTTGAAAACAGTGTTCAATCTCATCTAAGGGCTTTGTCTGTCAAGGATAAAGATAAGGATAAACTCCTAGAATGAAATTCATGTCTTGCAAAATGAGTTCAGCTTTATTCATTCATCGAGTGAGCAGATGTTTATATAGATCTACTGTCTTAATACTCAGTTTTAAGTAGAAAACTAATTTTTCACTAGGAAAGTGCGAACATGGAATACTTGATACAACTGACGTATTTCTGGAAGTGATTTGACCACTGGGATTGTTTCATTTTTTCCAGTAATATGCTTATGAAAAAAATATTTTAACTAGGGTTAACAATGTACTTATATTTTGTAAGCTTCTCTTTGTCTACTCATGTTCAATAATAAACAGCTTGTTTTAATTATGGCTTGTTGAAATGCAAATCCTATCCACATTTTTTCAAAACTCATTTCCACTAATTTTAATAGAGCTTATTCCAACTAATGTTGAAATTTCATAGTTTTTATTGCCACTAAAGACAGAAGCCAATTTCAAACAAAATCTGAAGGGGACTTAAAGGGACAAGTACACTGCTCCATTTTTGATGATTACATCACTGAATACAAGCATTTAGGAGATTTTAATATGCATTAATAATAATCAGTTTTCAATGTCATTAATATGTGCAATCCTAAGTGGAATTTTGTACGATCAACACTTCATAATATTATTTTTGCAATCCAGTAAAAGTAAATTGTACTAGAAACATAAATGGTGCTTGTGAGAAGATTAAATAACAGTGGATTGGAAATTAAATATGAATTAGCAATGTGATGTAATTGCCAAAATGGCAAATGAAATTTTATGCTGTATCCACAGAAATACAGTTTACCAATCATGGAAAATAATCATGTTTGCTTTAGTCAGACCCCTCCCCACTTATTGTCCATTTCTGGGCATCACACTTTAAGGATTCAGAGAAATTAGAACAAGTTCAGAGAAGGGTAACTGGGATTATCAAAGGACTAGAAACTAATTCCTATGGATAAAGGTAAATATGTTTAGTGTTGAAAAAAGGACTCAGGAGCATATAATAGCATTCTTCAAATACCTGAAAGGATATCACACAGAAGATGGATAAGAAATCCTTATTTATTGTTCCACATTGTTCCATACATCATGCACAAGACACATAAGTATGGATATCTTATCAGTATGGGTATAACTTAGACAAAGTCATATTCCTAATTGAATGCTATCAAATATTTCCTAACATAAAAATCAGTTCAACAAATAAACCAATTTCCTTCTTCGGAGGTGTTTAAGCAGAGGATGGAGAATCATTTTTAAGGGCTACTTTAATTCAGATTACAGCACAGAGTAGTGAGACTCAGAGGACACTTAAAACTCCATGATTCCAAATTAGAGGAAGATTTTAACTTGTAAAAAATATATTTGTTGGCTGAGGAGTCTAGGATGGGGCAGAGAGATTTTCCCAATTGCAAAATGAATTATTCTAGTGAGGAAATGTTGTATATAGGTGTATGCAGGAGAGGCAAATAATGGCTCATGAGTGATGGCATCATGGAAATACCATGAGTCATGCAAATGTTGTGATGCAAGTACATAATTGCTGCATTGGTGTGCAAGTATCATCAGATGCATGTCATTTGGTGATTATCATGGTCTGTTACTGATGAAACTGGTTCTGCCTGCCCCAGATAATCCAGAAGGTGCTGGTTTATATGCCACACAACCACCAATGGTGTGTTTGGAGGATGACTAAAGTTTATTTATTTATTTATTTATTTAATTAAATTTCTATACCGCCCTATTCCCAAAGGACTCAGGGCGGTTTACAGGGCAGAATAAAATACAATATAAAAATAATATAGAATTAAAATACATTAAATTAATTAAGCCCAATTAAAACATTTAAAAAGCTATAAAAAGTTATTGAGATACTGGATTCAAAATCCATATGATCTCTGGAAATGGGGACAGCACTGGACTCCTTGATTTCACCATCTGAAATATAAAGCAATATTTTACCCAAATGTGGAGGGAGGTGATAGATTAAGAAAAACTAAAGTCCTATCAAGCACAGTCTCCACTTTAAGTCAATAAGGCTTTGGAAGGTGTAATGGGTTCACCATTTCATTATTTTCCTTAACTATATTTAGGAATGCCCTGTTATTTATCGAGGCTTGTTTAAGAAAAGTTGGGAGCATTTTTAATGTGGATAATCCATATTTCAGCACTGTACTCAATGATGCAAAACCTACTACATTTTATGCAAAGTGATATCAAACTTTCGAGCGGATCAATAAGCCATTCGACATCTAATTCTCTACCTCTCTCGGTTATTATAACGTCTTACAGAAAATAGTTCCACTTTGAAATTATAAAAATGTTTGTTTCACAAAATGTTTGCAGGGAAGCAGACAACCTAAACCTTTTACAATGCAACTCATTTTCCATTAATGTGAAGTTTAGCTTCAAAAGAAATCTAGAGTACATAGTGTATGCCAGATTTGTGGCTAAATATCAACAAAGCTTCTTGGGCTAAATGTGTGCAGGAAAATGAGCACATTTCCAAGAATTGGTCTTTTATCTGTAGGATTACTGGCTTTGTTTCTATTTCCCAGCACAACTGTTATTTTTTAACCTTAAGAAAAAAATGCAGTGTTTTCTATGTATTCCAATACATTTCTTTTTCTTTAAAAGGCAGAAAGCTTCCAGATGTGTTAGACTTCAATTTCTACAGTTCGCAGCCTGTTGAATATTATGTGAGGTGATGTCCAAGGAGGTAAGGGAATTCTGTGTTTTTCTTGGGCAATCTTCAACAGCACACATGTATGTAAGATCTATCTATCTATGAACTGAAAATGAAAGCCGATCTTGATGCAGCACTCTGAGAAAGAAGGAAGTTAAAAATCTCCATCTATACTATTTAGAGTGAAACTATTACTTTAAGGAGCTTCAGTTACTTCATTCAATCATTAATCTGCAAAACCAAAACTTTCTTGTTTCTTCACAATACCTGAAATACTTGGTGCAAGTTCCTCATATCACAATGTTCCTTCAGGCCTGTTTGGAAGGCATGTGCTATTACATAGATCATGCAGGACCTGGCACACTGGAACATTTGAGCAGCCTTGATTTCATCAACTAGTGCTTGGCATACAGCCCCAGAGAGCAAATCTGGATCAACAAACATGAAAATCCTAAGGAAATGAAGAGTTAATATATATTACATAAGCATAATTTATTAGTTGTAGATATGAAAGTGAATCCAAGAGTCTGCATGTGAAACTAAAGCCCTCTGTAAACAATTCCATGCTTAAATCCACAATATTCCAGGTTCAGTAACGTTAATGTCCCTTCAGTATTAATGGTTTCATCTTGGTATATAGACCAGGGGTAGGCAACCTCGGCTCTTTTATGACTCATGGACTTCAACTCCCAGAATTCCTGAGTCATGCTGACTCAGGAATTCTGGGAGTTGAAATCCATGTGTCATAAAAGAGCCGAGGTTGCTTACCCCTGGTATAGACACTTGATCTTTTTGATCTAGCAATTTATTTTCATGTGGATGTTTTATCACAAATTATAAATCTATTTACAATTTTACAAAGTTTAACTAACAGAAATCAAAGTAAAGGTATATTAAAGAGTCGGAGTGATGTTCTTCTGCAACAAATATGTAACATCACACACATACTGTACAAAGCATACTTAAAAACCTGGGAATAAACAACTTGGAAAACTTCTTTCAGCCAGATGACCATATAGCACCAATCATTTTCATATACTTTCATATACTTTTGTATCAAATGATACAAAGTCCTAATTTTAGGATAGATTTAGGCACAAAAGAGACATGGGAAGTGGAATACTTACTTATCCTGATAAGGGAATGAGTCATTTTTGAGACCTTGTTCTGCAGAGACTTTCCTTTGGTATAATATCCCTAGTGGGTAAACACATACACAACAATTAAAATGCAAAATGTCCATGGTCTGATTTTGATTCTACTAATAATCAATTGGTTAAGGGAATAAAGCTCAAAACTGCCACCATGAGCTACTGGACAGCTTGAACAGTAAATGATCTCAAAGCAGTCTTAATGAAAGCATGAAATATGCTTACAGATAAGCCTTTTATTGTGTAATCTTCCTGCATTATTCATGAAGCATTCTTGGGGAGAGGTCCATGCATCACTGCATGTTTAAAGGATAGTCCATCCTAATTATCCCATATTTTCTGATCCATTTGGTGCTAATTTTATGTATTAATAAATAGCCATTATATCATAACAAATACAACAAACTAAATTAAACAAAGCTTGCCTACCTGGTATTGCGCGTTCTAGTTTCAGCTGGCAAGCATAATCCAAACCAATAGTGCAAAAAGGCTTGGGTAAAGTAAGCAACTTCTTGAAGAAATCATAGACCCTCTCATACAGGTCATCGAATAAGCAAGGCACCTGGGGAAAAAAAACCCACAGTAAATGTCCAAGCAGAAGTTTCTTCATTTAAAACACATTTAATTCTCAGAAGTGTAAGAATTTCTGCTGCAGGTACTAATTATGTTCAACCATGAGTAGAAAGCAGATTGTAGGATTATAATAGGGTTATAGAATTCCCGTTTATAAGTAGTTTATATTACTGATAATCTAAACACTATCACAAAATTTTCTTTTCCCATTGATATAATGAATAATGCAGTGCACAGTAGGGGCCAGCATGGCCATTCATAAATATACTGCATCCTATTATCTGTATCTGTCAAGGCAAGCTGATTATGAAAGTATTCATTGCATCTTTACAAAGCTCTGCTTCCTGTCCTAAGATCAGAGTCTCTGCATTCTTAATCTGTGTGTATGCACACAAATGTGCCTTTGAATCAGTGTCGACTACTGGAGACTGCCTACACAAGTTCCTGCAGTCAACTTGGCAAGTTTTTTTCAGGGTGGTTTGCCATTGCTTCCTTCCTAGGGCTGACAGTGAGTGGCCTAAAGTCACAGACCCTTCAGGAAGAGCACATTTAATTCTCATGGGTGTAAGAATTTGTGCTGCACAGGACTAGAACTCACAGTCTCCCAGTTTCTAGCTGGATGCCTTAACCACCACACGAGACTAAGAGCTCTTTTTAATAATGAGCATAGCATATACATAGCAATACAGCAAACTAGTCTTTATAAGCTCCTCCCTTTGGAATGGATATGGAGTCTCAGTGTCAAAATTAATGCCTGATATCAGTGCATTCTGACCTATTAATCCCAGTGCTGAAGAAATAAGGTTCTTACTTTGATCAGTGTATACATCAGTGTGTGAAGCAGGGGGATGATGTGCTTCTGATGGTTACATCTTTCTGCCTGGAAAAAGCAGACAGTTATGTTAAATGTATTCTAAATATTGAATTATTTTCTAAAGAAGAGAGGCAAAGCTTCCCAAAATAAAATCACAGAAGAGAGGAAGGCAGCCAGCCAGAGCACTGCAGCTGCAATGCTTCTGAAAGAATGCGTAACTACAACTGTAAGGAAATATGAGACGACCTTGTACTTTGCTGTTTAATAACTGGTCTCTTCCTTATTTTGATGCATTCTGATAAAAGGGGGTGAAGGACTGAAACCTATAGGAATGTGTATTTTAAAGGGAAGTTTGAAGGAGCTAGGCGTATATCCCATAACCAAAGGAGAATAAGCTAAGTTGAATAGTATTTGAGAAAACTGGTCCTAGAAAACTACGACAAAAGGTTTTTTAATCATAAACATATGGAACGATTTATAGTTAACACAAGATTTTTTTAAAAAAAAATGATACTATGCCAAGTTGCTCTTAATGTATTATTTTTTCCCCACTGACATTAAATTTTGATTTTTTACAAAAACACTGAAGATTTGCTTTCAGTGGAAACTGTGAGGTGAATGTATATTCAAATGAGCCTGCCAGAATTGTGGGAAAAGAATATTGATATTATCTGTCTCTAGCCAAACTAAAGATTCTTTACTCTCAGGATTAAGGGCTAGGAATGAAAAGGAGCAAAAGCAGAAAGAAGAGACAAATCAAGGAACATTGGTCTCCGGTCAGCTCTGCAGAGATGATGGGAGGTGTGATAAACTGAGATATAGCAATCAGAAAGGAAATAGACCTGCAAATTAGATGTTGATGCTATGAATTCCTGACCTCAAAAGAGTGCAAAATTGCTTTTACACTGGGATTTGGTAAGCAGCATGTCTTGTTTTGCTACTTTAAAGAAAGAAATGGTGAGACTTTAATCTAGAGCAATGGAAACATCCTTTTTTTTAGCCAAGGGATACTTTAAGAAAATAATTTTAGGAAATTTGCACACACAAAGAGGTAGGACCAAAATGATTGTCTCCTTAATTTTTAATTGTGAGATTTTGAAAAGTAAGATAAATTGCTTAGACTGATTTAGGTTAGACCCTTTTGTTATTTCTTTTTAGAATAGTGGATCAGAAAACATTCTGTGGGCTGAATTTGTAACTGAATTTCAGCAGTACAATTTTAGGGGAGTGGCTGCATGTGTTCCCAGTGCAAGAGTTGTTCGCTCCTGTTCTAGCTGACAATAAGTAGCACTGATGATGTTACCTAGTTTGGTAATGAAACATCTGCATAAGAAAACCATCAAGCTCAGATAGCACAAAGGACCCTAGAGAAGATATCCCTATGTGTCAGCTGCAAGAGAAGACAGCATTACTAACATCTCTTTGAGCCTATGATGCCCAAGGTTCCTGACAGAAAGCCAATTTCATTCTTTCTAAATCCAGAAGGACTGACCATTAAACATAGTTTTATATTCATAATCAAGTCTGTCTGGGCTACCAAGATTACCCCCAAGCCTAAATTAAGGTCACTTGCCTATTAACTGGATTGTTTACATTCCATTTTTTCTTCAGGAGATCAAGGCATCTTACATGGGAATCTCAATTTATTTTATTTCAAAAAACCCCACAACCACCTGCTAAGGTAGGTTGGATAACAAGAGAGTGACTGAGTAACAAAAGTCATCCACTGAGGCTCCATGGCTGAAGGTGGACCTGACCTAAATCTCCATGATTCTAATCCAACACATTTACTATTATATCACAGTAGTTCTCATTCTTACTCTTTCAAGTTCTTTCACCAAAATTTTAATCCAGAGGATTCCATTTTGGGGATTCCGGTCCATTTTCTTGTGCAAGGTCCATCTCAGCATCCCTGCGAGATCAAAATCAAAGTATATATTAACATTTCATTTATTAATCCAAGGATACAATATATAAAAGAATGGAATTCATAGGAGAGGGAAGGCTGGATTGTAATATGTTCAGGAAAAGCTGTCCATTCAGGATGCAGGTGTCTTTCAATATGTTTTACAGCTAAGGGCTCATCCATGTGATCATTAACTTTAAGTACAATTAAACATATTAATAATTCTTTCCAGTCCTTAAAACTATTCTATTCGTAGAATAGGAATTTGCTTCCAAGATGTTTTTAGTGTTGCATGAAAAAAAAATCTGAATAAAAACACTTACATTGCCTTTTGTCTATAAAGATTCTCAGTCTTTCAGTCATGGTTGTCCCAATGATGCTTTGCAAAAGGCAACTGGAGTTTCTTTATTTTTTCCTTGAAAATGTTTTGCTTCTCATCTAAGAATTGAAGAAGCTTCTTGGATGAGAAGTGAAACATTTTCAAAAAACAAAACAAAACAAAAAACACCCCAAGAAAGTCCAGATGCCTTTTGAAAAGCACCTTTGGGCCATTACATTGCCTTCATTTAACTTCAGTACATTAAGTTAACCAATACATCATTTGTAATGCTATGGAACAGCAATAACCCTGTCATACAAATGGCCAGATAGCAGTCTAAAGAAAGCTAAGGGAAATGGATATTGACACTGGTTGGAGTCCACCATGATCTGTCATTAAGGTTTTGTTGCAGTTATCTTCACACAACACAACTAATCCAGGCAAATATATCACCTCTGTGAACTGATGTCCAAAGATGAAGAGTGGCTATCTTTATAGAAAGTAGTGAGATTGTTACTTATTGCTTTTTTAACTTTCCTCTGAAAAACCTGGGAAGAAATTCCTCAAGGACCGATTGGAATCAGAAGCATAGTGGACAGAAACTTAACTATTTCCATGTCTTTTTTGGCTATGAGATGAAAATAACAGAGAGAATTCCCTGTTATTCATGTTCACCTTGGAAGTTTTAAATAGAAATATTAAACAAGATACAGAAATTAAAGGGTTGGGGATAAAGGGTGAAACATGTAAATTACAAGCATTTGCTAATTATTTTGGAAGAACCTCTAGAGATGATTCCTAAATTGTGGGGAAAAATAGAACAGTATGGAGAAACAGTGGGATTAAAAATAAATAAAGAAAAAACCAAGGTAATAGTAAAGAATCTTACAGATAAGAAAAAAACAAAAACAAACGAATGTCAGAATCAATAGAGCTACAGATAGTGAAAAAGGTCAAATATTTGGGTATATACTTATCAGCCAAATGCTCAACAATAAAAGAAGACAACTATACAAGGCTATTGAAACAAATAAAATTAGACTTGGAAAAGTGGAAGAATTTGCAATTGTCAATACTTGGAAGAATGGCTACAGTTGAAATGAATATATTGCCGAAGATTTTATTTTTATTCCAAACAAATCCGATAAAACTTGAGAAAAAATTCTTCCAAGATTTAAATTCATTAATTTGGAAGTTTGTTTGGCAAGGAAAGAAAGCTAGAATAAAGATGAAAACATTGCAAGATGCTAAGGTAAATGGAGGTTTTGGGCTACCTGAGTGGGCTTTGTACTATCAAGCATCTGTATTAACATGGGTGAAAGAATGGATAACTCTCAGGAATAAAAGGTTGTTATATTTGGAGGGACACGATTTACAATTAGGGTGGTACGCTTTTTTGAGGTATGGGAAAAATAAAATTCATAAATATTTCCAAAATCACTATATTAGAAAAGCTTTAATAACAGTATGGGAAAAATTAAAACTAAAATATATGTAAAAATTCCAGGGTGGCTATCAATGATGGAAGCTTTTTCAAATCCAAATTTGGTAGACTTTGAACAAATCTGGACATATAGAGATATTCTAAATACTGATGGGACATTAAAATCGAGACAAGAACTGGAAAATCAGGGCATCAACCTGTCGTGGTGGGCACAGCTAAATGCAAAATAGATATGAAAAAGATGTGAAACTGTATGGGTTTTATAAAGAACAAACTGTATTTGATAAGATATTGTTAACCTCTGATGAGAAATTAAGAAAATGTATAATTTTTTGTTAATTTTGGAGATGGAAAGTGAACAAACTAAAGAAACAATGAAAAGATGGGCGAAAATTTTTGGTTATAATATAAACTAGAAAATGGCAAAAATTATGGGAGAGAAATTAGAAATTGACAGTGTCAATTTCGTATAAAGAAAATCTATATAAAATGTTTTATAGATGGCACACTTGCCACCAGCAAGATTAGCAAAAATGTTTAAAAATATGTCAGATAGATGTTGGAAATGTAAACATAACTCAGGCATGTATTATCATATCTGGTGGACATGTGGTAAAGCAAAGGCTTATTGGAAAAAAATACATGCCTGGTTAGAAAAAATGTTGGGAGAACATGTAGAATTTAATCCTGAACTTTTTCTATTAGGTATGATACCAGAAAAGATTAATAAACAAAGTTTATATTTGATTCTACACATCACAACAGCAGCAAGAATAACCTTTGTGCAATACTGGAAAAATGAAAGAATACCAACAGAGGAAGAAGTAATTAAAAAAATATTGGAATGCGCAGACATGGACAGATTAACTATGAGACTGAAAGATAAAGAAGAAACAGAATACTATCAAACCTGGGAGTCATTCTACAAATGGCTAGAGGAAAGAACCAAAGATTAGGATTTGACTATGTATTAGCGCTTTTGAACCCAGACTGCACGCTGGTTGAAAAACTTACATATGTATGTAAGGAAAAAAAACCTAATAAAATCTTTATTAAAAAAAGAAAATAACAGAATTACTTTCCAGAGAAGCCCTGATATTGCTCTACACTTTCATTTCTGGGTGGATGATAAGAGTGGATTAACTCTATGTTAACCATTTGTTCTCTATTCATAGGATACAGCTTACTAGAGAAAGTAATTTGTCCCCAGACAACTCCAAGGCTATTTTAGATTGAACGTTTATTCATGACATGCTTGTAATCCTCTTAAGCATGTTGTGTGAACCTACCCTATGTGGGTTGTTTATTCCTAGCATACATTAAGCCAAACCAATTGGGAATCCACTGGATTTGATCAATGTTCTACCCAGCCATTTGGCAGTTCTCTTTTCTTTAGGCAAAGCTCTGCTATCTCGCTGCCTGAAATATCTCAACTAGAGATAACAGATGGAAATTTCATCTTTACAAAGCATGTTCTTTGACAAGGAGCAATTGCTTCTTTTCTGTAGTTTTACTGGTAATGAAGAATTTAATGGGCAGAGATTTGTCTTCTAGGATCAGATCAATTACTTCATCTTTGAGCAAGTATCTCACCAAGTAAGGTATCCAAAAACAAATTCCAAGTGAATGACATCCTAACATGGAGATTCAAGCTTTCCTTGCTCCAGCTTATGTAGGCAGAATGTGTAGATGATCAAGCTGAGCCTGAGGGAGGAGTCAAATGCATCTTCAGTCTTGAGTTCCTTCACGCCCACAAGAAATCTAAGTCCAGCTGATCTTAAATCCCATTGACTCTTATCTACTACTAATTTGCTTTATTAATTAGTAGATTCTTGAAGAGAGCTTAAGCTTGCAACAGACCTTTATATTCATTTGAACTGCCTGGATTTCCTGATTTCCCATGCTTGACAGAATGGAAGTGTAAGTACACAGCAACCAATCTCTTGGAAGGCTGGCAATCTGGAGTGATCTTACCTCTCTCACTCTGGAAGGCTGGATGATGGCCATCAAGTTCCCGAAGAAGGGCATGCACACTTCGGAGAAAGTCTGACTCAACCTCTTGAAGCAGAAGAGGTAATCAACATGAGGAAAGAGGTTCAGTGATTTCCAATTTTTTAATTTCATACAAACTTACATAAGTTTACATATACATAATCCCTATCAACAAAGGCAAAATCCTGGTAATATATCACTAGTGTTGTTAGCTCCTATCTGAGATGTATGCATTAAGCCAGGGGTGTCAAACTCAATTTCATTGAGGGCCGCATTAGCATTGCGGTTGCCCTCAGGGGGCCAAGTGGGTGTGGCCAGGGTGGGCGTGGCCTACTGGGTGGGCATGGCTCGAGGGCGTATGGCCTACTGGGTGGGCGTGGCCAGCTCTACATCGTTTGCATCAAGGGTGCCTATGGGGGCCTGGGCAGGAGTGGGACAGATCTGAGGGTCTCTGGCAGGAGGAGGGTCTCTGGGCCAGGGCCAAGGCAGTGGGGGCCGTTCCCTCACTGTTTCCAGGATGGCTTCGCGGGCCACATGAAACCACTTCGCGGGCCGGATCCGGCCCCCGGGCCTTGTGTTTGACATGTCTGCATTAAGCTAAGCAGTACCACAGTTATGACTAATACATCAATATTGTAGAACATAGATAAAATCAAAATATCCAGGTTTATTTCTCAGCAGTATTTTCCATACACACTTTCTTTCCTTGGCACTGTTTACAAACAAAACTTGAAGGGTACCATGTGTAAACAATTCAATTAATTAAAAAAATGATATTTTTTATTTAAACAACCCATCAGCAATTACTATCAGCCATGATAGGTTTATACATATTATGTATTGTAAAAAAGAGGACAGAATTAATAGAAAGAGGATAGAAAATTGCAACAATGTTCATTTTTTATAGTAAGTGAGCTTAATCAAGCCTATAGTAGTTTTCTCATGAAGTCTTTAAGTATAAATAATGCTTAATTTCAAGGCATCCTAAGACTCTTTAGGTGCTCCTTGTGTTTAAGCATAGCTAGCTGTTGTGATGGAATCGGCAACTGAGGTTGGGAGTGGAACCAATAGCCTGGCTAGCTTGGAATCTGTGCAAGGGAGGAAGCAACAGAGACCTAACACACACCCCACAAAGGCCTGAAGGGCTATGGTTGTTCTCAAGAGAGTGCTGTTAGCCTGGTGAGATTTTTGTAAACAGGCAAATAGCAATAAAGAAATTTATCTGATCGGCCGACAACGTTGTTCCTTGTACTTGACACTCTCCTATGTTTTCTTTTTTTCTTTTTTTCTCCAACAGGGAAGGATAGCAAAAGAAAACTGGATCCATTTCACCTTTCCTAATTAGAATGTCATGCTCTAATACCAAGCACAGACCTGGGTTTTCCATATCTGGACAGTGTTTAAAGGAGTTGATTGCAAGCTTAATTGTAGCCACGCTTTTTGGAGAGCTAGGTGAACGGAGGTCTCAATTTCACTCAGCATGGCCTCAGTTCCTGTGCAGCTTCTGCAAAATAAGACGATGGTGTAAGGCAGAGGCTGTGGACTGCTCTGTGGAAGAGCAAAGGATGAAATGGTTTGCCTCCCACAGCAGTTCGGTGTTCAGAATAACATCCACACTCACACAAGTGCATGAAATGAGATTTTCTTTCCCTCCTGCTGCTATAGCCCCCCACCCTCACCCAAACTCCTCAGCATTGCAATCCTCCAGTGCTCTTTTTACAAACATATTGAAGGCTGCAGTGATAATTCAGTCCCTCGGGGTTGTCCATTCCTTTGTTAAAAAAATTCACAGGATAAAACTTGAAAGTTATCTTGGTGCAATATAGGTAGTCCTCGAGTTACAAACCACAATTGAGGTCAAAATCTATGTTGCTAAGGGAAACATTTGTTAAGTGAGTTTGCCCCATTTTACGATGTTTCTTAAGTGAATCGTTTGCATTTGTTAAGTTAGTAACACAATTGTTAAGTGAATCTGGATTCCCCATTGACTTGGCTTGTCAGAAGGTCGCAAAAGCTGATCACATGATCCTGGGACACTGCAACCATCATAAATATGAACCACTTGCCAGGCATCTGGATTTTGATCATGTGACCACAGGGATGCTGCAACAGTTGTTAAGTATGAAAAATGGTCATAAGTCATTTATTTTAGTGCTGTTGTAGCTTTGAACTGTCATTAAATGAACTGTTGTAAGTTGAGGACTTCCTGTCTAGTGGCTAGTGTTCTCAGGCCTAAAACAGCCTTCCTGGTCTGTCACCCTCTACATGAGCTGAACTACAATCCTTTTAGTAGCTTTATCATATGACTATAGTAGGAATTTGGAGTCAGTATAGCTGGGCTGCATCAGATTAGAGGAAGGCTGTTTTAGAATGTGCGACATTCCACAACAACCCTAAATATTGTGAGGCCAGCTATCAGTAGCATAAACCATTGCTATTCAGGATGGTGACAGGCAGAACAGAGTTAGCTAAGATGATGAACAGACCTATGTGATGCTTGTCCTGTAATTGTAAATACAGTGCTATAGCTTCCAAGCATAGGAAATTATGTTGAAAGGGCTTCCAAAGTAAGCATAGGAAATGATATTGTGAAGGTCTGGCAGTAGAAAATACAGCATGATAAGATTTTGAATACAACACTCTGAGACTGCCATAGATCAAGAAGGTCTCACTTACCTTAGTATGCTCTTCAGAGCATAAGGAAACTCACGACAGCCAAACAACAACAAGCTCAATCATTTATATTATGGGATCTATATACCCAGCCAGATCTCTAAAATAGGCCATTTAAATCTGCCAATTTCCATCATGTAGAAACATGCCTAAGATAGACTTGCTTTACCTGCCTCACCAGTGTTGATAATACCTGCAAATATTTGAAAGGATTAGAAAGTGGAATGTGTTGTCTCTTCCCTCTTGCCCTGAAACTACAGATCTCTTAAACACGTTTGAAGCCAGTAAAGTCAGGGCAGATATTATCATATCTGTAATCTCTGATAATACATTCAAAGTGATCTCCAGAGTCTCCTGATATGCAAATTTTCTTGTCATAGGCTCTCCCTCTCCCAATTTCATCCTGAAGCTCTTTGGAAAAAGGTACCACCAGCCTGCTAGAAGCCACACGGATTCAGTGGCTTTGTCCACCTGCCATATTTTCCACAGTCCAGTTTTGAGGCAATTATCCAGCACCTTTGGACCAAGAGCTTAATGGTAAAACCAACCTTGTAAAATGCTTTCGTTGTTAGCTATTCCGCAGCCTCATGTCACCTGGCCTCCCCAGAGCTTACAGGCTGGGCTACACTATGGAATTCATGCATTCATGCTTGAGAATGAACCCAGTGAGCCCAAGCAATGATAACCGCATCAGTTTCTCCTCAGCTGCAAAACAAGAAGTGCCACCACAAAAATCTTTTGAAATGTGGGTGGATTCATACCAGTGGTTGTTCCAAAATGTGCTAAAACTTTCCTCATAAATATCAATATGCACATATACATACTTACAAGAATTCAAGTGACAAGATGTGGGCTCAAAAATTTCTAGAGAAGTAACTGGTGAAACAAAATCAATATAAACTCTCAGGATATTTTTGAGACATTAGGATTCAGAGATTCATATAATGAATGCATAAAACAGGGATAGGCATGTAGCGATCCCAAGTCTTCAAGACTGGTATTCCCTCCAAGCTCCTTTAGATGTTGCTATCGAAGCACAATTTTTAATGTGACAAAAATAATAATCAAAATCAGTAACTACATTTGTTAAATTTTAAATTAGTCACATTTAGATGTTGTTCAGGGCTCATTGTATGCTCTGGCATACAACTCAATAGCCAATTTCCCTACCTCCATATTGTACATTTATGGTACTTCCACTGTCCTGGGTTTTTTTTTAAATAACTGGGTTATTAAAGTATTGTGTGGCTACAAAAAGTTAGCGGTTTGCAAACAAAGATGTGGGATAATGTGCCACATTATTCTTTTAGTCTTCCCAAGTAATTCACTCATTATTCATCTTAAGTACCAAACAATTTTCAGCTGTTTACAAAACCACATATAAGAGTTGATTCCCATCAGAAAAAAATCAGGAGACTTACGTAGTTAATAAGCTGCAAGTTTCATTGATATTGGGTGTGTGTCAGGACCCACCCCAAACCACGTCTTAGGAAGACAAAAACTCTTGGAGTCAGTTCTAGTCCAAAAGGAATCTTTACTAGGACATGCTTGGTTGTGGGAATACAAGACAGGACTTAGTATTGTTTTACAAATTGAAATTTTATAAAGGGTACCCGGTTCAACCCCCCTTCCCTCAACCCCATTTGGTCAGCCCCCATCCTTCTACTTCGTGTCATCCCTTTCGTGGGGGAAAAAAAGGAACTTCAAATCTTTATGGTTATTGCCTTCTTCCTCTCCAGAATTAAAAGAAAACACAAGCCAGATACCTTCTTCTCTAACCCTCCCTTTTGATCCCCCCAGTTCAAAAGGTTTCCTTGGTCTTTGAAATAACCTAAGGCAGGCTGAATCCACATATGCTCCTCCTTCCTCGGGAGATGGTGGAATCCATATGGGGGGGGATAATGCTTTAAACATACATTTATGAATGTGATATAAATGGATTCTGACATGTGTGTGTGTGTGGAATCTACCATTTTGCCAGACACCAGGAAAGCAGTGAGAAAAAACAAATAAGATATTTCCACCCCAAAGTACTTTGAGGTATATTGGGAAATGGTGGGAAATGATGGGAAATAGTTCAGGTGTTCTAATTCTTCCTAAAGACTCTGTGAGAGTGAAGGAAACCCTTTCAGTTCTAGGCAAATACTTTATAAAGTTTACAACATGCATCTCACTTGATCAAGCGTCTCTTACCTAGATGGGACTGCAACTATCTGGCATGCTTGCAGCACTATGGGTGGTGGGACTTATGACCACAATTGGTAATCCTCGATTTATGACCACAGTTGAGCCCATAATTTCCATTACTAAGCAAGACAGTCGCTAAGTGAATTTTGCCTCATTTGCCTCTTGCCTCACTCTTTCTTTATAGTTGTGAAGTGAATCACTGCAGTTGTTAAGTTAGTGATGCAGTTGTTAAGTGAATCTGGTTTCCCCCATGGACTTTGCTTGTCAGAATGTTGCAAATATGGTCTCACGACCCCAGGACCCGGCAACCATCATAAATACATTGTCAGTTGCCAAGTATCTGAATTCTGATCATGTGACCACAGGGAAGCTGCAGTGGTTGTAAATGTGAAAAATGGTCAAAAGTCACTTTTTTCAGTGCCACTGTAACTTCGAACGGTCACTAAGCAAATGGCTTAAATCAAGGACTACCTGTATTTCAAGCCATTCAGGGGATGCCAAGTTTGGAAACTGCATTAAGCAGCCTCTACTTAGGATGCCTGCCATTGGATAGCAATTGAGAGGAAGAATTACTGGCCTTTTGCACAACATGCTTAACTGGGTCACGGAGATACCCGTTTAAACCCAGTTTATTGACCCTGCAAATGTATCCAAAAGAGATAAGACCAAGGCTAGAATAGGCTTATTCGGGATAAGAGTAACACTTCCCTAGTGAACTAATTCCCTCCATTTTGTGGAAACAACCTGCTAAATGATGAAAATGGGCACTCTTTTTTTGGCTGCTGGGGGTGTGGAGGTGTCAACCCCCCTGAAACCCTATGGAGGGGATCAGAAAGGACAAAAACAGTTTGAGTGGTTGCTGTATTGGTGCTGGAAGTTAATTTTCCATGCAGAAAAGGGGAGGGGTAAATGACGGCCTTCCAGCGGCCTTGGTACAAGCTAGGAGGTCTAAAAACATGGCACTGTTCAACTGTGCCACTGCCCCAGAATAATATGCTGCTAACAAACAAACCTTTCTTCTCTCATGAAGGTGAAGCAATACAGCACTTTCTTTAAACCTTTATTAGAGACTTAAATCCTTACCTCGCTGGGAATTACTGTATACACAATGCTACAGAAGTCATTACTGCATTAGATTTTCAAAACCAAAATGTGGCCTAATAAATTTCAATCCATATAACATTTTAATCATCAAAAATATAATTGAACTGATCACGCTGGATGTTTTGCAAAATGTGTCTGATCATGTGTCCATTCAAAATACAACACTAGTGATTTTTTTTTTTTGGAGGACTAAAAGTTTCCTTTCTCATCATGGGTGGGCCTAATTTCAGAAACAGCTCTAACCATTTCCGGTTTTCTATTTTAGGACCCCAGTCACGGCAAAAGTTGTTGCAGACAAACTTCCTCTTTACACCTTTTGTCAGGGCCATCAGTGACTGCTGAAGCTACAAACAGCCTCGAAACTCCCATAACTCTTAAGGAAGCAATTCCACAAACAGAAGTTGGCTAAACCTCGAAATTTAGCAACAGCAAACAATGAAGTATTTCCCTGCATTTCCTGAGGATCTGGAAGACAATTCTTAGATATTAACTTTAGCCACACACTTAGTTTGTAGAACATGCACAGCTGTGTGTAAGTCGTTGAGACTTCTTTTAAGATAAGGCAACTGTTCTGAGCCCCATATTTGGAGGGTGGAGATACCTTAAAGTAAGGTATCAGAATGTCCAATCAGCAGATTGCCTTTCATTCAAGGCAATCAAAAGAAACATTACCTTTGTTTATTCTTATACAACTGAGTAATGTAGCAAAATAAAAAGTACATGCGCCTCTGCCAGTTTTAGGACAAAATTAAATCCAAGCAAATTTTGCAATTGCTCTAATCTGAGGGACTTATCTTGCAAACACTTGGTGGTTTCCTTGATCTCTAAGTCTGCTGTTTCTCATTGACATTCTTGAAAAGTAATATGCCAATCTCTTTATTATTTATGTATGAAGCAGCCTTCTTGAATCTCAGGAAACCTGACTTTGCATGTGGTCCTAAGCACACTCTCTTCGAAGTTCCGTTGAATAAGTATGTTTAAAACTGAATGCTGGATGTTTGCCAAAATTGGTTATGTCAATAATAAGACATAGAAGGCAATTTCAATTACCTGACTTTTTATTCTTTATCCCCCTAGAAGTAATTGATGTATTATTTTGGGATTTATCATCACATTGGCTAGGGGGTAATAGGATTCATACTTGAAAACATCTGTAGGGTGTCAGACTAACAAGTGTCATCTAGCTATCTATGACTAGTAAAATGATGCCAATCATAAAGTACCAGTATGTACTTTATATTAAAAAGCCATATTTATAAACATACATCCACAAATGGATATGTTCATTGCATGTGCAATGAGAAACCCTCATTATTCAAATATATTAACACAACAGCATTGTGTTGATGTCCTAATAAGCCTCTGATTTGCAGATATAATTTCTTTAGTTTCACTGTGACATATTAAGCTACCTTTAACTAAAAAGTAGCAGAGTGAGCACCTGTTACTCGTCCCAGCTTCTGCCCACCTAGCAGTTCGAAAGCATGTAAAAAATGCAAGTAGAAAAATAGGGACCACTCCTGTGGGAAGGTAACAGCGTTCCGTGCGCCTTTGGCGTCTAGTCATGCCGGCCACATGACCACAGAGACATCCTCAGACAAGCGCTGGCTCTTCGGCTTTGAAACGGAGATGAGCACCGGCCCCTAGAGTCGGAAATGACTAGCACGCATGTGCGGGGGAACCTTTACCTTTACCTTTAACTAAAAAGACTGTGGTTACATAAAAGTTAGGACTTATAGTTTCAAGGATGGATGGTTGAGGCCAAACTAAGGCAAGCTCCTGATATTGATATATGGAGAAATGGGCTGGTTTTTCTAGTGGCTAGAATAAATGTATAGAATAAGGTAAAGTTTGTTCTGGATTGAAAATATGCTCAGAAATCTAAGCAGTTGTTACAGAAAGTGTATGCTTTTGTAAAAGTTGCTTTTAAAAAATCTACAACTTTCTGCTTTTTCTCCTTCTACTTTATCACTGTAGAAGATTTTAGAATTTACAAGGTTGTTAATTATGTTAGTCTGTGCAACAAAAAACACAAGAAGCTTTATAGCACCAGTAAGAATTAGCAAATATATTAGCCCATAAAGTTTTCCTACATAAAAGGAAAAGTTTTCAAAGAACCCTTTGAAACTAGCTGTATAAAATGTATTTTGCTACTTTATCAAATATTTTGAAACCTACTAGCATCTATTATCTGAATAGGCACAGTATTCAAAAGTCAAGGTCCCTTGAATCTAGCTTGATTCGTGGTGACTACATGGACATTTCCACATAGTTAGAGAGTGATGTAAGATCCACAGACCATTAGAGCAATAAAATAAATTAAGTAAAATAAAAAGTAAATTGTTTCACTATTCATCTCTACAATTTCACAAAACTTTAATTAGTCAGGTAGCTTTTGCAGCTTTTAGTTTTCTGGAATTTTTATAGTTTATACCTTACCATATTTTAATTCTATAGTCATTGCCCTCACAGACTCTTAATTTATTAATTTTGCAGCCTCTGCACTTATGGTGGTCAAAGACAGTATGCTGCAAAGTAAAGGAACAGTTCCCCCAATCCATTTTATTTCAGTGTGTTGAGTGGGATCCTACTGCTAACTGAGTAGACTACATTTTCTATACAATTCTAATTTTAGCTTGGGTCTTCCCTTTCCTTTTAAAGAGGTTGGGAAAACTTGCAAAATGTATTGCTATATTCGGATTTAGCTTGGGGAGACCCAGGAGGAGCCAGGGCCTCACTTGAAAGACTGTACTACACTGCTGTAAAGCTCAGATATAAGCATTTCAGGGCAGGAGCTAATTTAATCCCTCATTGGCATGTACAGGGCATATTGAAGAAGAGCAGGTGGGGAGATGAGAAAGAAGTGGGTAGGAACAACACATTATTTGGCTTCTTTGGCTTAATTAAGCTTCAACATTAATTTAAATGAAGTAATTGCATTTAAAAACCTCATTTGTTTTAACTCAACAATATTTGTGTAATGCTTTAGGGACCACAGGTAATCCTGAAAACTCAGAAATTATACCCTTTCTGCAAAGCTTAATATGATAACTTTAGAAACAAATAAAAAAAATGTCAGCCGGGCTTGGCTCAGGAATTATATTTTTCTGTTCAGTGGTTAATTGGCTTTGTTGCCTATTTTAATCTTAGGCTGCAACCTTTTACTCTCTATAGAGTAAAATGATGCATCCAAGGAGAAAAGTGGCATATTGCAGAACAGAAAAAGAGCAGGTACATTGTTGGCTGGAACCAGAAACTGGAAGCAGAATTCCATGCATATTTTATCATATGGAAAGTCTATTAGTTTCAGTGGAACTTATTCCTAGGTAAACATGTAGTGACTTGTAAAAGAAAGAATGTGGCAATGATTCCGAGAAGTGGCTGAAAGCTGGGAAAAGAGACTATGATCCCATATATAATGAAAAATAGGTTGATTCTGATACTATTAAAAGATATGGTCTTTCCCCATATATCAGGTGTTTTGTGAGTTATAGTTTTAGCCAGAAGGATATGCACATCAGTTCCTAAACATGAACGATCCTTTGGAGAATTTCTCCAACTTATCACATTTAATTAGATGAGATGAGGGCTTCCAGAAAGCATTTAGCATCTCTGATACCATTTTCAGTGACATTTTCAGAATATCAGCTGAAAAGATAATACAGTAGGAAATGCGACATATTGCCGAATCTGTTCATAAAATGAAGCAGCACATCCAAACACCTGTTAAAGTAGTTCTGCCTCCAAAACTTTATACAAAAGTGATCATGTCTAACATTAATTGGGGTAGCAATGGAGACAAGGTCTCAACTCATTTCTCCCAAGTCCTGACTCAGGATTTGCTCAATTCACTGAGTAATAAACTACAGTAATGAAAAGGGCTGGGTTCTTACAAGTTGCTAACAAATGAACTATTATTAAGAAAGCCATACACAATTTGCTATGTGACCTAATTAAACGTGTTTTTTGCACCTAGCTGTAGTACGAAAACACTTGTCATTCTGTGTGGCTAGCACTCAAATCAACTGATCCATCAAGATCACCAAAAACATAAGAATGAATGCAAAGTTAAGAAAAACGGAAACCATATCTTGTACTCCTGCCTTTCCTCCAGCTGATGAACAGGATTTGAGAACCAACACTTTTGGTGAAGTGTTCATGAAGCCTGAAATTAGATGGGGAAGAAATTCCCACAGCTTCCAAGAGACTCGTTGCATTGGTGCTCACATCAATATTAATCATTTAGAAACATCAAAGGCTGATAGACCGCAATATTTTTCATGCAGAAGTTCCAAATTCAACTCCTTGAACATTTCTAAGTAGGGAGAAGGAAAATTATATAAAATTTTGATGAACACCAGCCACACCAGTAAAGCTAAATGAAGCAATTTCTGGTCTCAGTGCAGGGAAGCTTCAACATGCAAACTGGGCACCACATTTCAAACACCACAAACAGGGTTGCGGTACCACCTCCAACATAAGGGTCTCCGGTGGTTCCAGTTCACACATTCACCCAGGAAGAATCAGTGCTTGGCTAATCACACGTTTCTTTGAGGAGGCTCTTTGGGTGTTCTCTAAATAGCCTTCAACTGAGAGGAGGAGCAGCTGCCATGTGCCCCCCCCCCGAGGCTGCAGGAGGGCACCCATCCAGCTAAATGCTCTGAGGGGCAAAGCTCCTGTAACACAAGCTAGCAATTGCGCAAAGAAACCGACAAGCCGCCTCCCAAAAGTAATGGCAGCCATCCTCGGCACCTCTGTTCCAGTTTTTCCTGTCCCAGGGTGGAGGGGGGGAATCTGGAAACAAGGGCGAAGTGTTTCTGCCAGGAATCTGAACGGGCAAGTCAAAATTAACCCGCTCCTGCCAGGCGCACCGAGGGGAGCACCGCTGGCTCCCCTTTGCAGGGATATTGAGCCTTGGTGGAGCAGTGGGCTAATGCCTCCTTAAGTAACACCAGCTGCCTGCAATTAGTGCAGGTTCGCATCCCACCAGGCTCAAGGTTGACTCAGCCTTCCATCCTTCCGAGGTAGGTAAAATGAGGACCCAGATTATTGTTGGGGGCAATTAAGCTGACTTTGTAATAATGCCGCTTGGGGGGTGTGTGAAAGCCCTAATAAGCAGGCATATACATAGAATGAAGGCTACTGCTAAGCATGCAAGCCGCCCTGAGAAGGGCGGGATATAAATGGAATTAAAATAAATAAAAAAAATAAAAATAGCCCCGAGTCGATTGGGGGGGGGAAACAAAAACACCTGTTGCTGAGCACCGGGCCTTCCAGTTCTGCTGGCCCCTGGTTTCCTGGGATCGAGTCTGCCGCGCTGCCTTTCTCCCTTCCCGCCTTCCCAGTTGCCGGAGGGACAATTTTCCCTGCACGGGACCACTGGCTCACGTCGTCCCTCAGCAGACGGAAGCAGCGATATCCGGCCGAGAGAGCGCGGTTCTTCTTTCCCTCACCCTCCACCACTTCCCCCCCCCCAAAACTGCAACTTTTGTCCCTCGCCACACAAAACTTTCCTGCTCCGGATCTGGCCAAAAACACCCGTCGTCCCTCTCCCCCCCCCCGCCCCGTCTTCCATCGGATCAAACAACAAGGCGGAGAGCTAAGAGAGATTTTGGAGAGACCCGTTCCTAGTCGCTCCAAAGCTTTCTAACGGGGAAGTTTTAACCAGAATTGGTGTTCCTTCGGAAATCTTAACGACGAGCCCCCCCTCCTCCCCTCAAACGCCTCCTTTACTGGATTCTCCTGTTTATTGCTGCGCCTCTCCGGGGGGGGGGGTATTAACGTCCCGCCTTCTGCGCCTCGTCCTTTTCTCCCGTCAACCTGAGGAAAGCGACCGGCCGCCGCGGGCTCCCAGGAGGCGCGAGAAAAGCGGGCTCCCGAGAGAGAGAGAGGCGGCCGTTACCTTTATTAGGGCGAGAAAAGCGGGGCTAGTCTCGAAAGCCTCCCGTGACCGGTCCCCGCCTGAACTCGCGAAGGGCCCTTGGAGCAAAGGGGCCATCGGGGGCCTCGCTAAGGGGCCGTCTTCGTCCGCGCGCCGGCCCGCTCGCGCGCGCCGTCTCGGTTTTTGGCTCGGCCGCTCAGGAAGCGTTTTGGCGGGTTTGGCTCGCTCCCTCGAAGTTCTCTCCGCGGCCGGCCGCTCACCTCCGGCCCCAGGGCGGCTCAGCCGAAGCCTCCCCAAAAATAAAGATCCTCGCCGCCCTGCGGGAGGACAGACGCACTTCCTTTCCTGTCCGAAGGTTGCTTCGCTCGGCTCCTGGCTTTGCCACTCCGCTCGCTCGCCCGCCCGCCCGCCCGTCTGTCTTTTTTTTTTTTTCGGCGCCGAGGAATAGCTGAGCTCAGCTGGGCGGCAGCGGGAGTTGACTGAACGGCAACGTTGACGCCTCCCGGCAGGGAGAACCCAACCGAGAGTTACCGGAGAAGCCTCCGGAAGGCTTGGACCAGGGGTCTTCAAACTTGGCCCTTTTATGACTTGTGGACTTCAACTCCCAGAATTCCTCAGCCAGCAAAGCTGGCTGAGGAATTCTGGGAGTTGAAGTCCACAAGTCATAAAAGGGCCAAGTTTGAAGACCCCTGGCTTGGACGGTGCCTCGCTGGCTCCACCGAGAGGGGTTTTCGCCCACGGCCACGGGGGACAGCTCTGTCCACGTGAGCTTGCAAGAGGTCAGGCAGGTGTTTGTCCTCTCCTTTGGTGCCCGGCGGCGGCGGCGGCATTTGCAAGCCTCTCTCCGCAGCTTCGCCTTTCCACGAGTAAAAAGCCTCTCAACAAGCCCCCCCCCCCTCCCGGCCTGGCTCTCCCTCCTCTCCTACCTTGGTTCATTCTTTGCCGGGTTTTCCCCTCCAGATGTTGATTGGGTAGAAGACGTGTTTATATTACCCAATGCAGGTAGTCCTCGTCTTACGATCACAATGGAGCTCCAGAGTCCTGTTGCTGAGCGAGACACTTGTTAAGTGAGGTTTGCCCCATTTTACGAACTTTCTTGCCACGGCTGTTAAGTGAGTCACTGCAGTTGTTAAGTTAGTTTACAGGTTGTAAACTAAGTAAATCTGGCTTCCCCCATTGACTTTGCTTGTCGGAAGGTCGCAAAAGGGGATCACATCACCCCGGGACATTGTAACCGTCATAAGTACGAGTCAGTTGCCAAGCATCTGAAATTTGATCACATGACCGTGCAGAGGCGGCATTGGTCGTTAGTGTGAGAAATGGTCATAAGTCACTAAATGAACTGTTGTAAGTTGAGGACTACCGCTCTGAAGCGGAGAAGGTCCTCACCGTGACCTCTCTTGAAATTAAGCCCCAGACTCATCAGTTAATTGGCTGGGAATGATGGGGGTTGAAATCCAACACATCCAGGGGTTTCAGTTTGGGAAGGCTGCCTTCTAATATATATAAAATATAAATACACAAGAGATGTAATACAGTATTTCTTTCACATTGCACTCCAAAGGTCTTGGACTTGGATTTAAATAATTCATATTTAAACTCAATAAATGTAGCCACTGCATTTGCAGCTCTCCAGATGCCACTCTTTTATTGACTATGAAGGCTACTCCATTTCTTCTGAGGGATTCTTGCCCGCAGTAGTATACCTGATGGTCATCTGAATTAAATTCACCCATTCCTGTCCATTTTAGTTCGCTGATACCTAAGATGTCAATGTTCAGTCTTGTCATCTCTTGTTTGACCACGTCCAGCTTTCCTTGATTCATGGATCTTACATTCCAGGTTCCTATGGAGAAAAAATCTTTACAGCATCGGACTTTCCTTTCACTACCAGACATATCCACAGCTGAGCGTCCTTTCGGCTTTGGCCCAGTCGCTTCATTCTTTCTGGCGCTACTAGTACTAGCCCTCTGCTCTTCCCCAGTAGCATATTGGACGCCTTCCGACCTGAGGGGCTCATCTTCCAGCGTCATATCGTTTTGCCTTTTGGTACTGTCCATAGGGTTTTCATGGCAAAGATACTGGAGTGGGTTGCCATTTCCTTCTCCAGTGGATCACGTTTTGTCAGAACTCTCTGCTATGACCTGTCCGTCTTGGGTGGCCCTGCACGGCATAGCTCATAGCTTCATTGAATTACGCAAGCCCCTTCGCCACGACAAGGCAGTAATCCATGAAGGGGTAGGAAAAGCAATACTGGGATACAATCCTCAAAATGACAGAATGATCTCAGTTCGAATCCAAGGCAAACCATTCAATATCACAGTAGTCCAAGTCTATGCCCCAACCACCGGTGCTGAAGAGGATGAAATTGACCGGTTCTATGAAGCCCTACAGCACCTTATAGAACTAACACCAAAAAATGATGTCCTTATCATCATGGGGGATTGGAATGCTAAAGTAGGAAGCCAAAAGATAACCGGAATAACAGGCAAGTTTGGCCTTGGAGTACAAAATGAAGCAGGGCACAGGCTGATAGAATTTTGTCAAGAGAATACGATGGTCATAGCAAACACCCTTTTCCAACAACCCAAGAGACGGCTCTACACATGGACATCACCAGACGGTCAACACAGAAATCAGATTGACTATGTACTCTGCAGCCAAAGATGGAGAAGCTCTATACAGTCAATAAAAACAAGACCAGGAGCTGACTGTGGCTCAGACCATGAGCTTCTTGTTGCAAAGTTTAAGCTTAAACTGAAGAAAGTAGGGAAAAGCACTAGGCCAGTCAGGTATGAATTAAATCATATCCCTGTTGAATATACAGTAGAGGTGACAAATAGATTTAAGGAATTAGATCTGATAGACAGGGTGCCTGAAGAACTATGGACAGAGGTTCGCAACATTGTACAAGAGGTAGCAACCAAAACCATCCCAAAGAAAAAGAAATGCAAGAAAGCAAAATGGCTGTCTGAGGAAGCTTTGCAAATAGCTGAGGAAAGGAGGGAAGCAAAAGGCAAGGGAGAAAAAGAAAGATACGCCCAATTGAATGCAGAATTCCAGAGAATAGCTAGAAGAGATAAGAATGACTTCTTAAATGAACAGTGCAAAGAAATAGAAGAAAACAATAGAATAGGGAGGACCAGAGATCTTTTCAAGAAAATTGGAGAGATGAAGGGAACGTTCAATGCAAAAATGGGCATGATAAAGGACCAAAATGGCAGGGACCTAACAGAGGCAGAAGAGATTAAGAAGAGGTGGCAAAATTACACAGAAGAACTATACAAGAATGAGCTTAACGTCCCTGATAATCACAATGAGGTGGTCACTGACCTCGAGCCAGACATCCTAGAATGTGAAGTGAAGTGGGCCTTAGAAAAGCTGAGCAACAACAAAGCTAGTGGAGGTGACAGTATTCCAGCTGAGCTATTCAAAATCTTAAAAGACGATGCAGTAAAAGTGCTACACTCAATTTGCCAGCAAATTTGGAAAACTCAACAGTGGCCACAGGATTGGAAAAGATCAGTTTACATTCCAATTCCAAAAAAAGGCAATGCCAAAGAATGTTCAAACTATCGCACCATTGCACTCATTTCTCATGCTAGCAAAGTCATGCTTAAAATCCTACAAGCTAGACTTCAGCAGTATGTGGATCGAGAACTACCAGAAGTACAGGCAGGATTTCGAAGAGGCAGAGGAACTAGAGATCAAATTGCCAACATACGCTGGATCATGGAGAAAGCTAGAGAGTTCCAGAAAAACATCTACTTCTGCTTCATTGACTATGCTAAAGCCTTTGATTGTGTGGATCTGGACACTGGACACGGAACCACTGATTGGTTCAAAATTGGGAAAGGAGTCCGGCAAGGCTGTATACTGTCGCCTTGCCTATTTAACTTATATGCAGAGCACATCATGAGAAAGGCAGGGCTAGATGAATCAAAAGTTGGAATTAAGATTGCTGGAAGAAATATCAACAACCTAAGATATGCAGATGATACCACTCTAATGGCAGAAAGTGAAGAGGAACTGAAGAGTCTCTTGTTGCGAGTGAAGAAGGAGAGTGCAAAAGTTGGGTTGAAACTAAACATTAAGAAAACTAAGATCATGGCATCCGGCCCTCTTAATTCCTGGCAAATAGATGGGGAAGAAATGGAGGTAGTGACAGATTTTATTTTCCTGGGCTCCAAGATCACTGCAGATGGGGACTGTAGTCAAGAAATTAAAAGACGCTTGCTCCTAGGGAGGAAAGCCATGGCAAATCTAGACAGCACACTAAAAAGCAGAGACATCACCCTGTCAACAAAAGTGCGTATAGTCAAGGCTATGGTCTTCCCAGTTGCAATGTATGGCAGTGAAAGTTGGACCATAAGAAAGGCTGAGCGCAAAAGAATTGAGGCCTTTGAACTCTGGTGCTGGAGAAGACTCCTGCGAGTCCCTTGGACTGCAAGGCGATCAAACCGGTCAGTCCTAGAGGAGATCAACCCTGACTGCTCTTTAGAAGGCCAGATCCTGAAGCTAAAACTCAAATACTTTGGCCACCTAATGAGGAGGAAGGACTCACTGGAGAAGAGCCTAATGCTGGGAAAGATTGAGGGCAATAGAAGAAGGGGACGACAGAGAATGAGGTGGCTGGATGGAGTCACTGAAGCAGTAGGCGTGAGCTTAACTGGACTCCAGAAGATGGTAGAGGACAGGAAGGCCTGGAGGAACATTGTCCATAGGGTCGCGATGGGTCGGACACGACTTCGCAACTAACAACAACAACAAGATGCCACTGCTTAAGATAGGATCTGCACATGCCCATTCTGTTGGATGCGGTAGCCTGGGAACTTCCAACCCCAATCGTTCCCTTCCCAGGGTGGGCAAGACTGGCATAGTGACTAAACCGAGACATAGCCCCAACTCTGCTATGGAATAAATTAGGTCACTACAATGAAAACGTCTCAGCCTTCATAATGTTGTTATGAGGATAAACGAGAGGAATTACATAACATGAGCTGCTCTAAGGAAGAATGGGGATACAGTATTTTTAAAGCCCAACAAGAATTCACTGAATAGGCTTTCTGTAAGTCTCTGCGCTAACCTTTGGCATACTCAGTGAAGCTGTTCCAGCTGTCAAACTCCAGCTGCCACAGCAGGCATTGAGTGCGAGAAAGCCAGTCGCATGCTTCAGGAGTTTTGGCCGCAACTGTTGTTTTGCTCCTTGAAGGCTCACTCTGCTCCAGGCTTTTGTCCAAGTAAGACTTTGTATCAGTTCTTTCTGATGTCCAGACTCATTCCAGATCAGATGTTTGCTCAAAAATCTAACCCAGCATTAATCTGATTCAGCAGTGTTTCAGGTACAGCACTCTTCTGCAGAAAAAATGATCTTGCGTTTTTTAATAAAAGGTCTTACTCAAAAAGAGGTTTGCCAGAATTTTTCTTGACTTTTTGCCACCATAGACATAAAAGGGCTGACCTCCTATAATGTCTATATCACAGTAAGTTCCGATGTTTACAAGAGGTGCTTTCCTGCAGACACAGAGCAGGAAGCCTTTCAAGAGGATGCTTCTTTCAGGGCCATGAGGCTAGATTGCTTTATCTGATCAGAACTGCTAAACAAATAACATGGAGATAATTTGGCTGGATTTTAAAACCAAAGCTAAAGGGTTTCTACCTTCACAAAGAAGCCGACTTTGTTTGAAAGAGCATCTTAGGATTTTTGCAATCTGGTATACGCAGTTTCATTCATAACACACTCCAGTTACCGTAGATACTTTTCTGTGCCTACAAGTTACTATCCCTAGGCTATTTCTCCTAGATCCATGTTGTCTAAGAGCTGGGTAACTCCCAAATATGTGGATTTCAGATGTCGAGAATCATAATAAAGCAGCTTCTGTGGAAACATGGCATTATTTTGTCTGGTTTAATATTCACTAGCCTGCCTTTTGAGAACCTTTCATCACTTCTATGGCTTCAGTACAAAATGACTAAGAGTGGAAAAAAACTAATTTGTCAATATGCCTTGTATCACAGAAGCCTATACGCAGTGTCCTAACAGGTTAATTAGAGTTTTTTCTTAGATTTGTATTTTTGTTAGTTTTTAGTCCTCAAATGTATGGTGGACGATTAAAAATGCAGATCATGTCACCCACTAATCCACCAACAAGGGAAATGTAAAATCGTTGATTTATACCTGATAAAGTGCTACATTTTTCCTCTTTAGGTCTTGGAGCCATACAATTAATCACAGGTTGGGCCCCTTAATTTTTGGAGCCAGATGTTTGAATTGGAATTTTTTTTCTAATATATCTAGAAAACTTAAAGCTTTATTATACTGATTATATTTGTAAGCAGCAGACATCCCCCTTTGTAATAAATTGGATTTCTGTCATTTCTAATATTGCATTTGTCTTTCTGAGAAATCTTAGCTTACAAATGATCAAGGGAAGATCCATGTCTGAAAAATATCAATATATGCTAGTAGCTAGCAGATGATAATTTCATCACTATGGAAGATTATCTATAATGAAAGATGCAAGGAAGAGGATGCTGAATTTCAACAACAACCCTCCCTCCTTTTTCTGATATTGTTAAATACAAGGAGAGAGGACTGGATGATTAAATAAGTAATTTGAAATCATTTCCTTAAAGGAAAGAGGAAGAAGTAGAGTTTGCAATGTTGGCCCAGTGACAGGAAAAACAATAGCTGTGCTGAATATGAACTGCCAATCAGGATGCTATACTTCTTCTAAACAGTAAGAATTTTTCCATAGTATTTTTTAAGTAGAGAAAAATTTTAAAAAATGTTAGAGCACAGGAGAATAATTTTAAAGTGGTCAGAACTTTGGTCATGATTTGTCAATCAATCCAGAAAATTAACATGGATTATTGACAAAGAATATGATTATCAAGCTGACTTTTCATTATAATATCTTACCCTACCTCGTTCATTTGTCCTGTGACATGCCTGTGTCATATCATTGTTATCCCCTAAAGACCATATGTGTGACAAATGGAAATCACTAGAATAGAATAGAATAGAATAGAATAGAATAGAATAGAATAGAATAGAATAGAATAGAATAGAATAGAATATCTTTATTGTCATTGTGTAACTCGCAATGAAATTAAGTGCTGTCCACAGTGCACACTACACACAAGTAAAAACCACAAATAACATACATTATTTACACACATCCTTCACATTCTATTCACCATTGCACTGCCCCTAATATTGCACTTCAATATTGCACTATACAGTAGTATTTAATATGGTTACAGCTCTGGGATAAAAACTATTTTTCAGCCTACAGGTGAAACTCGAAAAATTAGAATATCGTGCAAAAGTTCATTTATTTCAGTAATGCAACTTAAAAGGGGAAACTAATATATGAGATAGACTCATTACATGCAAAGCAAGATAGTTCAAGCCGTGATTTGTCATAATTGTGATGATTATGGCGTACAGCTCATGAAAACCCCAAATCCACAATCTCAGAAAATTAGAATATTAGGTAAAGGTAAAGGTTCCCCCGCACATGCGTGCTAGTCGTTTCCGACTCTAGGGGCCGGTGCTCATCTCCGTTTCAAAGCCGAAGAGCCAGCGCTTGTCCGAGGACATCTCCGTGGTCATGTGGCCGGCATGACTAGATGCCAAAGGCACACGGAATGCTGTTACCTTCCCACCGTAGTGGTCCCTATTTTTCTACTTGCATTTTTACATGCTTTCGAACTGCTAGGTTGGCAGAAGCTGGGACGAGTAACAGGCGCTCACTCTGCTACGCGGCACTCGGGATTCGACCCGCCAAACTGCCGACCTTCCGATCGACAAGTTCAGCGTCCTAACCCACTGAGCCACCGCGTCCCTTTAGAATATTACATGCAATCAATAAAACATGGAGTGTACATAGAACAATATCGGACCTCTGAAAAGTATAAGCATGCATATGTACTCAGTACTTGGTTTGGGCCCCTTTTGCAGCAATTACTGCCTCAATGCGGCGTGGCCTGGAAGCTATCAGCCTGTGGCACTGCTGAGGTGTTATGGAAGACCAGGATGCTTCAATAGCGGCCTTCAGCTCTTCTGCATTGTTCAGTCTCATGTCTCTCATCTTTCTCTTGGCAATGCCCCATAGATTCTCTATGGGGTTCAGGTCAGGCGAGTTTGCTGGCCAATCAAGCACAGTAATCCCATGGTCATTGAACCAGGTTTTGGTGCTTTTGGCAGTGTGGGCAGGTGCCAGGTCCTGCTGGAAAATGAAGTCAGCATCCCCATAAAGCTCGTCTGCGGAAGGAAGTATGAAGTGCTCCAAAATCTCCTGATAGACGGCTGCGTTGACCCTGGACTTAATGAAGCAGAGTGGACCAACACCAGCAGATGACATGGCTCCCCAAATCAACACAGACTGTGGAAACTTCACACTGGACTTCAAGCTTCTTGCAGTGTGTGCCTCTCCATTCTTCCTCCAGACTCTGGGTCCTTGGTTTCCAAATGAGATGCAAAAGTTGGACTTTGGACCACTGAGCAACAGACAAGGTCTGTTTTTTTTTAGCCCAGGTAAGACGCTTCTGATGTTGTTTGTTGTTCAGGAGCAGCTTGACAAGAGGAATATGACATTTGAAGCCCATGTCCAGGATCCGTCTGTGTGTGGTGGCTCTTGATGCACTGACTCCAGCCTCAGTCCACTCCTTGTGAAAGTCCCCAACACTTTTGAATGGCCTTTTCCTGACAATCCTCTCCAGGCTGCGGTCATCCCTGTTGCTTGTGCACCTTTTTCTTCCACACTTTTCCCTTCCACATAACTTTCTATTAATGTGCTTTGATACAGCACTTGGGGAACATCCAACTTCTTTTGCAATTACCTTTTGAGGCTTTCCCTCCTTATGGAGGGTGTCAATGATGGTTTTCTGCACAACTGTCAGGTCAGCAGTCTTCCCCATGATTGTGATTCCTACTGAACCAGACTGAGAGACCATTTAAAGGCTCAGGAACCCTTTGCAGGTGTTATGGCTTAATTAGCTGATTAGAGTGGGACACTTTAAGCCTAGAATATTGCACCTTTTCACAATATTCTAATTTTCTGAGATTGTGGATTTGGGGTTTTCATCAGCTGTAAGCCATAATCATCACAATTATGACAAATCACGGCTTGAACTATCTTGCTTTGCATGCAATGAGTCTATCTCATATATTAGTTTCCCCTTTTAAGTTGCATTACTGAAATAAATGAACTTTTGCACGATATTCTAATTTTTTGAGTTTCACCTGTATTTGTCTTTGTTTTTATTATCCTATACTGTCTGCCAGATGGTAATAGTTCAAAAAAAGAATGTCCAGGATGAGATGAGCCTTTAATATTTAGCCTTCAGTATTCTGTCCCAATGTATCATTGGCAGATCGTATAGGTCAGGGATTCCCAACCAGGGATGCGAGATGATATTCCAGGAGGTGCGAAAACTTGAGTTTTCAAAATTATACTGCATATGCATAATTCGTTGCTGTTATTTCAAAACTTTTGTAAGGGGTGCAAGAATATATCAGAAGCGTTGTAGGGGTGCGAGGTACAGAAAAGGTTGGAAACCACCGCTATAGGCCATCTATGCTTGGATCTTGGAAAATGTTCTGTGTGATGTTTCCCCAACACTGGGAATTAAAATTAGAACTCTTTGCCTTACACAATTCTCATCAAAAGGGTCAGGAAGGAGAATCATACAGAAGGGCTCAAACTGTTCCAGGCTTTTGAATCTCAACATCCATCTGCCTAAAATCAATCTGTCTCCAGAGTCAGCTGTGGAACCTGGAAATGCTCTTTGTGCAGAATAGGGACCTTGCCAAAAACCAACACAATCTTCTTAGTTTAGATGAGCATGGGTTTTAGTGATATAAATCCAAACCTAGTTTGGTTCCTGTTTTGACTGAGTGGTGGATTATTGAATTTTATTGTTCCAAAGATCTCACTAGATCCAAGATATACAAAGTTACCGTATTTGACTAAACATTTGAATACCCATAGTAATTTTGGAAACTCTTTTAAAGATTTTTTTTGGGGGGAAAGAGTATTTCTATGGGTTTTTTTAAAAAAAAATCATGCATTAGCCACTGAAAATTGTTAGATAAGGTAAAATAATACTTTTATATAAGGTAATATTATTCACCTAGAGTTTTTGGATGATAAATAGCTTATACATTTCTTTTATATATCCAACTAAATTCACATTATATAATCAATCAACATTAAGTAAAATACACTTTTGCAAGAATCTCAACATGAATGTTTGTTTAAAACATAGACTTAGCACATCTATTACAGTAACTAGCAAGAAAAGTCACAACATGATTTTTTAATGATGAGAAAGGTTTTACTGGAATTTAAATTAGGTGTTTTATGCCACCTATTTCCATAGATGTGAACTTCATTTTAACACAACGTTAAGCTAAAAAGTATGGGACGTGGTGGCTCAGTGGGTTAGGACGCTGAGCTTGTCGATCAGAAGGTCGGCAGTTTGGCAGGTTGAATCCCGAGTGCCGTGTAACAGAGTGAGCACCTGTTACTCGTCCCAGTTCGAAAGCACGTAAAAATGCAAGTAGAAAAATAGGGACCACTACGGTGGGAAGGTAACAGCGTTCCGTGCGCCTTTGGCGTCTAGTCATGCCGGCCACATGACCACGGAGACGTCCTCAGACAAGCGCTGGCTCTTCGGCTTTGAAACGGAGATGAGCACCGGCCCCTAGAGTTGGAAACGCTTAGCACGCATGTGTGGGGGAACCTTTACCTTTACCTTTAAGCTAAAAAATAACTTAATGATTTATTCATTTCAGCATCAAACTATTCTCGAGGGTTGCAAAGTAGCCCATAACTTTGTTTAAAAAATTAGATGGAGTCATGAATTAGGAAAATGTCCTTTATTAAACAAATAATTTTACAGCCATCATTAAAATATGTTTTTATAAAACCAGATCACAAAAATGTACAAAATATTTACATACATATTCATTCCATAAGGCAATTCTTATCTTTATTAATAAAAAGCTCTGCACACATATGCATACTTGATTTTAATTGAAAAGTTTTGCATTGGTACATAAATATTTAATTCCTTTGCAGTTATCAAAAACCAAAGTGTGTTGTGTGTTGTTTGGCAGATTGCTGACTGTTTAACTGGCTATTTATGTCAGATACACTCAGATGATCCTGAGAAAATAAGATTTTTAAAAATGAACCAGAGGAAAAAAATTAGTCAAGGAATAAAACTAAAAGATTAAAAAGCAATACAAACCACCAAGCTGTTAAATCAGCACATTATGGCACTCAATAGTTTGTGTACTATCTATTGATTGCTATCTAGAAGAGGAATTGAAATTACATTTTCCCATCACAATTTTTCACCAATGTATTTCCTTACAATTGAAACTGATATTGAAGAATATTTTTGAAGACATTGTATTGCATCTCATTCTAGGAATTGTGCTTAAATGAATAGGATTTTTCAGATGTTCCTTATCCTTGGAGGAAATGTTTTCAGAAGTAATGTTCATATAAAGCAGACTGTATGTGTTTTAAACTAAGTCACTGCAGTACAAAAAGTAGATGAGCTTTTAAAATGTTCTTAAAATTCTTTGGATTTAGTTTTTGTTTCTGAACACCATTCAAATATCTTTTTTTAATTAAGCTTGACCTTTTTGAAAAAGTGGATAATTTTTTAAATGATTTACTTTAAATAAGTAGATGATGAAAAGGGATCTCAATTATTCCTACATTTCTCAGTTGCATGTTTATTTATTCATTTATAGTTTATATGCAACCTAACTCCAATAGACTCCAAGTTTATAGTTAGTTGTTCTACAATACTCAATAAAGTGTTTTGTTTATTGGATGGAAAAATATAATTGTTGTGGTTTTCCTTTAGGTTGTCTTTGGGTATCATTTCTAGAAACCCTGCATGCCCAAACTGACAATTGTTTCTCTAGAAGTGTATCCTGAATATTCCAACATGCAGACACATTCCCCTGCCCAGGAATACAGCACCATACATTGCACATTAGTGATGGTTATTATGACCATTTAAATAACCATGACCTTCCAACCCTAAGACTTTGTCACAGAGTTGGATTTCAGACAAAACTGGAGTTGCTAAGTTTGGAATTGGTCAAAGATTTATTAGCATCCATTGGATTTGATCAAGGATTCTAAAAATGGGTAGAAACTTTTCAGAAAGATTTAAAGCAATCCTGGCTCAAGTTACATCTTTCCTCTGCAAATCTAAGGATGTTGGAACTTTTTGAGGTTTATATTTTTCATTCAGTAAAGTGCTGGACCTGCTTGGCACAATTCACGCCAATGCAATCATTCATCAGGTATAAATCTTGAGTCCCTCAGTTAGACAAAGTACCAATCACCAAAATTGCCCAGTTCCACAGATCACATCATAGGAGATATTTGAAACATATTTTCTCAGGAATGCTTCCAAAGAATCAGAATTGTTGTTGTTAGCTAAGAAGTCATGTCCGACCCATCGCGACCCTATGGACAACATTCCTCCAGGCCTTCCTGTCCTCTACCATCTTCTGGAGTCCATTTAAGCTCACACCTACTGCTTCAGTGACTCCAACCAGCCACCTCATTCTCTGTCGTCCCCTTCTTCTATTGCCCTCAATCTTTCCCAGCATTAGGCTCTTCTCCAGTGAGTCCTTCCTTCTCATTAGGTGGCCAAAGTATTTGAGTTTTAGCTTCAGGATCTGGCCTTCTAAAGAGCAGTCAGGGTTGATCTCCTCTAGGACTGACCGGTTTGATCGCCTTGCAGTCCAAGGGACTCGCAGGAGTCTTCTCCATTCTGCTGGAGAAGAATCAGAATACTTGTCACTAAATAAACAATATCATCTTTTCCAGACTTTCTGAAATGGGAAAGCATTCTGATTCATTTGTCATGAAATATTGCTAGCTTACTAGCTTATTTTGCTCAATGTTTTCCCTAGATAGGTTTGCTGATCCATTTCATTCAATGCTTGCAGATATATCACTGGTACAGAAAGAACTATAGTCAAATGAAACAGACTTTTCTGCTCCCTTGTTCTCCTTGCCCATATCTCCAGGAAGCAGCTCAAATAATAGAATGCAAAGATGCAATTGCCAAACCAATTTGTGAATGGCAACAAAGTGTACAACTCATCTCTGAACTTCTTTAACCATTGTCTTTACTGGCTTAAACTGGCTTGTAGGCCAAGTACCTGTTCCCATCAAATATGTCCTTGGATGCCCTGTGAAAAAGGAAAGGGAAAGACTGCAATTCTCTCATCTCACGTGAAGAAATTTCACATAGATTGGCCAGTCTTCTTATCCTTTCTCTGCATTTCAGATGTGGTTTTTTTTTTGACCTTTATTCCAGGTCCCACAAATACAGTATTTCAGCAACACTCAACAACTGTCAAAGAAGTAATATTCCATCTCATACGATATGGCTTCTCACTTTATATTCATTTGCTAAGCTTAGGATGCAGTCCTTCTAGGACTAACGAGGTAACTTGGGAACACTGGATTTTCTTTTTTCTTTTTGGCCAATTTTTGGAAGCTGGCCTCAGTTTGGAAGCAATTTCAGTCAGCACTTGAGGCAGGTTAGCCAGTCCATTCTTTTTGGTATCCTTAGGGAAGTGCTCCACTAAAAGTAGTAATTGGCAAGCACAGAAGAGAACAGAAATCAGAGGAATCTCCAGGAGGAAGTAATGACGTGGAATTCCACCTAGGATGGGGCTCATTGGTCTTGGGTTTGTAGCATGCAGAGATTTCACATCTGTGAAAAAAACAAACACCAAAGTCACTCTAATGTAAGACATGAAAGGGGGAAGGGGCCATTCCCCAATACTGTGGAAATTCAAATATCTAAATGTCTCTAACAAGAGAATATTGAACAATACAGACTGATTATTCCTTGGATAACTAATACACTGACGTAGCAACACACCTGGCAGGTTTTCCTCTTCCTTTGAAACTGTAGATTGAATACACCAGTGTGGGGCACCTTTCTAGATGGCTTCTGATCATCTGCACATCCCAGATGGATCAGAAGGTGGATCAAACAGATTACCAAAGCAAGTGTTTTAAATGAGATTCTCCTTTCCCCCCATTATACTAACCCTATATCGGAAATAAAGGAATTCAGCATGGGATAATGTTTCCAGTCAGATCCAGTCAGATGTTATCACTTAATACTACTATAAAATCTTCTTTGGCTCATGCAGGATATACAAAAGACCTAATTCTGCATATCCTTACATAGGAGCTGCAAAAGTCTGCCAGCATTCAAATGTACTGATAGGGTTCCATATTACTCTGAGCAATCTCAATAACTGAAGATTAAAGAATAAGAATTGCAAACAAATTGGATCCAATTTCTGTCAGACTTGGGTAGAACTTAAACGCTTTCTAAGTTCCCTTACACTACTCAGCTGAAGCAAGGAAAAAAGAACAGGTATTTTAATGTTTATAGCAGATACTACTGAAGAAAAACATTAATGGTCAAACCTAATATGCTTCCAAAAGGCATTTTTTTCACTTTGTAGAATGGTTAATACCCTACCAACCTAGCTATCCCTCATCAAACTACAAAAACAGTGCTGTCTATTCTCACCCACCTGGTAACGCTCTGCAGAATTTTCCGTTCATCTTGATCTAGGCATACAGCAAAGGAACAGTTAACTCCTGTGATCTGAACCTTGTCCACTTTCAACTGATATGTACCAATTTGCTATAAGAAAAACATACATGGGATTATTTCATAGAGACACATTTTTGCTTCCTCCAACCTTAGCAATTGGAACAATGGGTGACATCATTGATCAGGTACCTGATTGAAACTCTTTTTAGACTTAGAGCTTTGCCTCTTGATTACCTCTGTGGCAGTAAGAGTCAAACATTCTGTTTTTGGACCTGGAAGAAAAAGGAAATAAGGATAATAGTCAAATGTGGAATTTCCATACCAACCCTCACAAACCTATTAACTAGTAATTATTAATTACTGAACTACAACATACATTCTCAATTAGCATGACTGTCACTGCATCATGGAACACTTAAGTCATTTGCATTAGATGATGCAGAATGTGGAAATTAAAATTTGTTGTTAAATGAAAAGGGCTGGAGTAAATATCCTGCTGTCCTGAAGGTCCATAAAAAACGGAAACATATGTTGTCCGTTTCAGAAGGTGCTTGTGTAAGGGGAAAAGAGTCGTTTTCCAGTGAAATGCAAATGGGATATTAAAATGGGAGAGTGACTGGATAGTGCAGAGGTTAAATGCTGCCCTTTGGTGCAAGGGACCAGGCTTTGAATCCTGGCAAGTACCTACATTAACAGTAGTGGTCCTTGGGTAAAGATGCCCTAAATGTTTCACCTGCCTATCTCAGATGTGAAAGTGACAAGAACAAACTCAGCCATGCCACCTTAGATATCACCTGAATTAACAAGGCCCACACCAAATGTTGGGGAACCAGGACAATCTGACAATACATGGGCTACTGGAACAAACTATACTTGGATGAGACAAGAGAACCTGGAATTGATGGAATTCTACTAAAGCAATGTACCTAACGAGAGGGGATATATGAAATGTATGAGAGAACTATAGATGGGCAGAACAACTACATCCACATTAACTTAAGAAGCAACTAGTTACCAATATACCAACATAGTGACAAGCAAGCTGCTCTCACAACTTGAGATAGAACGTCTATACATTATATCCCAGACTCAAGAAGACCTGGAAGAACAACTGGATATGCAACCAACATATGATGCTGGAATGTCACTACCACCCACTCCCACAGGTCTTAGGAGACATAAGATGATGGATAAACTAGCTACTGTAAACTGCTAACACCAGTTACTAAGACTCAGTGGAGAAGTACCGTCAGTGTGCTAAAAGATGCCAGTAGAGTACTCATAACAATCCTTACTATCATTACCACCATGACTCAAACCAACGTACTGGTATACCTTACAGCCACTAGAGTTCTGGAGATGTTTGGCTACATGAAAAATAGCAGAATACTCTCCCACAGAAAATGAGGTTAGAGGCTAAGAACACAGCAACTCAGAGAGAAATTAGTCAACTGGTGGAACTACAAAAAGGAGTGAAGATAAGACTCAGCTACTGAAAAAACACATGGGCCTGATTTCATGTGAAACCCTAGAGACTGCTAAACAAAGGCTCACAGCACTATCTATCACAGACATGTCAAACACAAGGCCCGGGGCCCAGATCCGGCCCGTGAAGTGGTTTCATGCGGCCCGCGAAGCCATCCTGGAAACAGTGAGGGAACGGCCCCCACTGCCTTGGCCCTGGCCCAGAGACCCTCCTTCTGCCAGAGACCCTCAGATCTGTCCCACTCCTGCCCAGGCCCCCATAGGCACCCTTGATGCAAACCATGTAGAGCTGGCCATGCCCACCCAGTAGGCCATACGCACTCTAGCCACACCCACTCAGTAGGCCACGCCCACCCAGACCATACCCATCCAGCCCCCTGAGGGCAACCGCAATGCTGATGTGGCCCTCAATGAAATTGAGTCTGACACCCCTGATCTATCAGGATAAGGAGATACACTAGAGATGCAGATACCAAGAAGATAAATCCTTCTTCTCTAAAGAACCATTCAAGTGTAGTTCCAACTGCAATGCAACAACACAATAACAGCTGAGCCACCAACAGCAGTAAATGAACAGTACTGGAACAATGTTCTAAAAAGATGGCACATAACACCAATGCAAAGTGAGTGCAGAACCTAAGGGCAGACCATAGCAATCCCCCAGTACAGACACCAGTCACTATCAAAATAGCAGACATCCAATAGCAAGTCAAGAACATAAAGAGCTGGGCAACACTTGACTCAGACACAATCCAAACTTATTAGCTAAAGAATGCCTACCAGTAAAGATAAACCAGCTGACTTTCATCCAAAGTGGCTAACACAAGGAAGGACAGTGCTAATTGTGGGGGGGGAAAACTCAGAAGAGAACATCACTAACTACTGACCAATAATCTGCCTTACCAAAACATGGGAAGTCCTATCAAGCATCATAGCCATCAATCTAAAGGACCATATCAAACAATGCATAAGCTCAACTCAAGGGTATTGGAAACAATACCAAAGGCTCAGAATACCAGTTGCTCATTGATAGACCAATTGCCAAAGACAATCCAGACAGACCAATCTGAGCACAGTCTGAACTAACTATAGGAAAGCCTACAACTCAATGCCACATACACCTCAGAAAGCTAAGGTGGCTGGCAGTGGGAAATCCTACCAGTGGCTGGAAAGGGCTGAATTAAAAGACACCACTGAGGCACTGATCATAGCAGCACAGAATCCATCACACTAAACTGGAACCAAGGTGCAGATTATGCAGAGAAGTCTCAGACCTCCAATACATAGTGGCAGGGTTAAGATGCAGGCAGGAACAGCATACCAGTAATCCTCGACTTATAACTTATAGCTAGGCACTTAACTACTGTTTAAAATTATAACAGGTCTGGAACAGGAGCTTTGTGTTTGATGTTAAAAACCTATCTATTTGCCTAAGCATTTTTAAACAAGTTGCTGAAAGTATTTATTGTTACATATTCTCTACGTTTTATTGCTGCAGTTATGGGTCTGTGTGAAATGAGAGTACATAACCTGCATGTTACATTCTAGTGAATGGTGGGAATGGAAGAACCAGGGATGTGTATTAGGAAAAATTGTGCACAACAATCAGTGTGATCCAAGGTTAAAAAAAATTCTGTTATGTGATATAGATGGGTGGATTGGAACAAGACATAAAATGCAGAAAAAGATTGAACCATTTAGGTAGCCAAGAATGATGACTGATGAGTATCAGCATCAAAAATATCTGTTTTGTGTAAATATGTGTTTAAATATGTATACCTGGTGAAGGAATTTATTATTTTACATCTAACATAAATTTATGTATTGCCCACTTCAAGACAGTATATAATTAGTATAAACAACTATACTGCAAGGCGATCAAACGGGTCAGTCCTAGAGGAGATCACCCCTGACTGCTCTTTAGAAGGCCAGATCCTGAAGCTAAAACTCAAATACTTTGGCCACCTAATGAGAAGGAAGGACTCACTGGAAAAGAGCCTAATGCTGGGAAAGATTGAGGGCAAGAGAAGAAGGGGACGACAGAGAATGAGGTGGCTGGATGAAGTCACTGAAGCAATAGGAGTGAGCTTAAATGGACTCCAGAAGATGGTAGAGGACAGGAAGGCCTGGAGGAACATTGTCCATGGGGTCGCAATGGGTCGGACACGACTTCGCAACTAACAACAACAACATGATTGATTGATTGATTGTGAAAAAATGAAAGTATTAGTGAAGAATTATGATGATGAGGTATGATTATGAACAGATAGGTATCCTTTTTTTTAAATAATGTCGAAGTGAGTTCTGGAAAAACATGGATGTGGAAAAAAAATGATCGTGAAAGCAAACCAATTCAGGAACAGAAAGTTGAAACAATATTAGAAGACAGATTACTCTATCGGCAGAATGACTACAAAATGGATCTGAGGGAAGAAAATATATAAGAGCTGCTTTTAAGACAGTAGAAAGAATTATGTTACAGAGTACCAGAATAGTGAGGGGAACTATGTTACTGGGAAGTACAGAAAAGTGTGCGTGGTAAAATGATGAATTGAAAAAGTCTGTGTATGAGAAAACGTATATAGAAGAGAATGTGGGTGGGGGGAAAAAAGTTTCTGCCAGGATGGTGTTACAAAGTATTGAATGGCCGTCTGTCCAAATTTCTGCTATTGCTGTGTTTTTCTTATTTTGAATGTATAACTAACTGTGCATAAATAGTATGGATTCAAATTTTCAGGTAAATGTTAGAATTAACTTTGTACCATGCATAGGATATGTCAAATGCTATTGAGCTAGGAATTTTAAAAAAATGGTTTTGCCATCAAGCCAGGGGCCTTGATAATATGAAAGAGGTCCATTTCTTGATTATACTAACTATGGGATGCTGTCAGTGTTCCTGGCTGCTGTTTTATGCTATTTATGTTATTGACAAATTTGATCGTTTTATTCTGTTTTTAATTGTTAGGGCTATCATGTATATGAGATTGGTGGCCATATACATTTATTAAATGAATGAAATTCTATTGTGCAATTTCTACAGATGCAAAAAGACAGCTGCAAAAAAGTAGTAAAGAGAGCAAGTAGCAGTTAATATTAAAGATCCAGAGAAAATATTCCACAATTTAGATAGAAATTTTAAAAAATGGAAAGAAATGAAGGGGGACAGTAATGAGGATGAAATTAAAAGTAAGAAATAATAACATGATTTGGGATAAAACTTAAGGGAATACTGGAAGGAGTATTTTAGAGATCTAAATGGGAATAACAGTGATATGTCACAGACTGTAATTAGAACAGATGTTCTAAATGTTAGTGTCCAAGAAAATATTGTAGAAAGGAAAGTAATATGCTGGGTGAAAAATGGCAAGGCTGTAGGTGCACTAGAGAATAGTTAAAATATGGAGTATCTGCGTAGCTTATTTAATGTGTGTGCAAAGGCTTCATCTGTGCCTAATAATAAGAATTATCTTCTTGTTGTCTTCTACAAAGGCTAAGATAGAAAATAAATGCAAAAACTACAAGTTTGTTTACTAATAAACTCCTTAATTCAAACATATCTTCCCGAGCTTATATTTTTAAGATTATATTTAGTATTGTAATGTGACAGATAATAAATACATTTTAATAAACTATTTTAATTAATAAATATCATCCCTAGATATCACTATTTCATCTACTTTTAGATGAAAGCTTTTAGCCTTACATTTTCCGTAATTCCCAGATCCCGTTACAAAATGCCCATTTTACTAACTTAAGGGAGTCCTACAAAATTTCCTTACTCTATTTCAAGAAATCACTTATGAACTGTATTAGGTGACCATCGAAGTTATTTCTGGTATATTAGCCTAGTTTGTTTAAATGTGCAATTACAAGCATTTGAAGTTGTAAGCACATTGTACTATCAGGCTAAAAATACAATTTCCTTAGATAATTGGACCACAGCCAACCCTCCTTGTTTTAAGCCAGCCAGATTTCTGGAGTGCAAGCTTTTTTGGTTGAAAGCAGGAAAATCTATGACATCTAGTGTCCAAGATTGTTACTGCATGAATCTAGCAGATTGCAGAGGTGGAGAACCTTATCGGTCTGGCAAACAGATTCGCTTTAATCCATTCTGACTTGGACCCTGGCCGGGCAAGGCAGGCCAAGATGCCCCGGATACAGTTTAGTGGTATGATCTGCAATCAGCTGGTGACTCCAAAGGAAGTCAGTCTGTGTTGTCAGCTCAGCTACCTAATTACTGGATACGGGCACTTCATGGGACATAAAAGTGGCCAAAAATGTAACCTGGAGTTGGATTCATGCTGTGGCATCAGCCTCTTTGACAAAAGGTACCTCCTGCCTTGAAAGAAACAGCAATGTATCCTGTCCCCAAGAGGTCATCCTTGGACCCCACACTCTTTTGTAACGATTAATCAGTCTCCAACCTTCCCTTTCTGCTTTGCTTCCAGAGGGAAACAAGCAGGAGGAAATGATGACATATGCATAAGAACATCATCAGACAAATCCCACAGCTTAAGGACTAGTGCCAGATGTTGGGACACAAGTATCAAATCGTAATATTTGCCTCTCAAATTAGTGTCAGATTAGCTAACAAGGAGTGCATTAATAAATACACACCCCCTTTGCCCAGACTGCCCACTTCTTCAGATAAACCCTAGGTTTGCAAAAATAGTAGAAAAAATCTGTAGCTCGGGTGTAGGATAAGGTGAAGGTTCGTTCTCTGAGCTTGTGGGTTGGTTTCTGAATGTTTCATTACCAAGCTAGGTAACATCTTCAGCAGAGTTTTAGAAGATGTCAGTGTCCTAGGTGTCAACAAGATTCCTTCCTCCCCACACTTATTATTGATCTTATGGAAGCAGAATAGTTGCCCACACTCACCAAGTTCCTCTTGTCTCTTACACCCCTTGCTAAGGTTGACGGACGTACAAACTTTTTCAGTGTCATTCCAGCGGCTCCTTCCACTGACTGCCCTCTGGAGAAATTAGAGATGAGTTACTTCCGGTCCCTTGGTTCCACGTACCAATCTCTGAAGACTGTAGTTAACAGCATTGGCTCTCTCTAATTAAATACATTCCCCCCCATGTGTTGCTGCCAGGGCTTGAGAATGTTATACTTGTGTTGCTGTTGTTGGATACAGTCTCCCTTTCCAACCCAGGTCCTAGCATGGGAGGCCCATGAGAAGAGCATCTTCCCTACCTTGCTGTAGGCGATTTGTAGTGTTAGTGGGATTGCTTCCCTGTCTCCATCTATGCCAAGACGCTTGCAACCTGGACCTGAACAAAATAAAAGAGGAAGGTGAGGTTGGATGGATGGGTGGGTGGGTGGGTGGGTGGGTGGGAGTAAATACCAACAGAACACAGAAAGACTCTCTCCAGTAAGTTTACCAGAGGGAGAAGAGCTGTTTAGTTTTGTGACATGATAAATACCCATACTGTTCCTCTATTTTGGCCTCTCCTGATCCTTCAAGAAAACTTCATATCTTGGGTCCACAGCTGTTGCCATGACCATCTGGTTGGTTCACAGCATTGATACCCTTACTTTCCATGGATACATGAAAGCAGGAGGCTGCCCTTTTGCCTCCTTCTCCAGTACCTCATAGGAGCTGAAGGAAAGTCAGACTAAACAATCCTCTTTTCTGCTTTCTATAGTGAGCTTTTACAAGCATTTCCGTGAAACAAGATGGCAGCAATGGAATTGGGTGGATTAGTGTTTCTCCAAAACAAGACCAAAGAGTTACTGGCCTGCCTATTAATTGATTTAGTTACAAAGGACCTCTTTTATTTTATCAGGTCTGTCTTTACCATGAATTTCATGCCAGTAATTGCTGAAGAGAAAACCCTTCAGTAGATCACAGTCCTGTCTGAGTTATCCATTTGGTTGCTCTTTGCAGGCAGAGCTTTGGTTTTTCTCATTTGCATCACTGAATTTCCCCCCATCCCCAAACTGAGCACAAAGTGATCACACAATGGGCCTCTTTTGCCTTACCTGAGGCTTTGATGGCCCGCGTAGCTGCTGAGTGGCCCAACTCAAGGGAGTGAATGAAGATCTCAGTCCTTCTCTCTCCCCCAATGAAAGTGAGCTGTGAAATTCAGAGGAAGAGGCCATTTAACATTTTCCTTCAAGATAAACCAAAGCAAATCACATACACAGAGAGAGAGAGAGAGAGAGAGAGAGAGAGAGAGAGAGAGACTGCTTTGTGTCTTTGAGACTATTTTTTGCTAAAAACTAATTAACAAACAAATCAAATTTGGTTTATAGGACCAAATATGGATTAGAACCACAGAAACACAAGATTTAAATACACACTTTCAGAGACTGTTGCAATAGAGAACAGAGAGACTACACTGAATGTGTGTTGAGGCACAGGCTGACACTGAATCACAACAGTCAGCTCTTCTATAAGTAGGCCAAGGCAGAAGAAATCAGCAACTGTGTTTTGGGAAGAAGAATGAATCAGGCAGCTGATGAGATTTCTAAAATGGTCTAAAAACAAGATTGGCCCATTAGAGCCATGCCTTAGTTAAGACATCCCCTCTTCTAAATTCTCAAGAAGAAAAATGTGTTATTGGGTCTGACTTTTTCTGCCACACAGAAAAATGGTAACCTGGCCAAACACAAAACAGGATAAAATATGCTGTGTGAAATTGAAGATATTCTTGGCCTATTGCATGGGACTGCAGGAATAACAATAACATACTAATGCTAATTATTACTGTTATTTAATACATGCCTTTACCAATCCCTGGTTTTTACCATTCTTACCTCTGCCTGATAGACCTGGAGTAATACAGAGTGGGTAGCAAAACGGCAGTAATAAAGAATCATATCAGCCAGGATGGGAAGTTGGGTGGCTGTTTCCTCTGAAGACTCTCCCTCTGGCTTAATGGATTGCTACAGATAGACAAAAAACCATCAGTTCTCTTCCACCTAAGCACTGCAGTTCAGTATTTCTCCCACAGGTTCCTGCTTGCCCCCTACCTCATAATATCTCCCTAAGACAAGAAAGGGTTCTGAGTTTGTTTCCCCTAACATTCTGACTTTTTTTAGAGAAAATTTGCTAAGTGGAGAGCCTAAAGCTAAGAGACTTTGCAAGTCAATACAAAAGAACACAAAATCATCCAAATAGGCAGAAGGTTTGAAGTATTTGAAGTTGGATAATTTTAAGCAACTCTTTGTCACACACAAGGGCAATGCATACTAGTCAGTTCCCAAAGAAACTTAGCATTTATGTGACCCATGGCAGGAGGCCAACACATGTTGAAGATCTTATTGAGTAAATGAATGGGGTATAATGTAACATTTGGCTTCAGAGATGTAAAGGAGAATTACCTTATGTTTCATTAAGCTTGAACACTCAAAAAAGGGATCTTAATATGTTAATAGAAAGGAGATCTCTGCTCTCCACTACCACATTATCACAATTCTGCCTCCATCTTGTCTTACTTTCTGCATGAAGAGATTATTTCCCTAGATCTACTCTTTCGTTCTTTGATAGAATTCCAATGTATAAGCAATGGTGACCAAGGATAAAGGTTTGACAGAATTTGGGCCCGGAGTGCATTACTGGATAACATAATGCCTGCTAAGCAATACAGAATTCAGGGTGTACCTGGCATAAAACGTTGGTGGGGAGATTCATTAGCCCAAGAACATTGCGTTCGTACCAGGGATCCAGCATACCTATGTAGAATGAGATATCATTTGTGCTGCTCTCTATGCCTCCCATACTTGGATCCTGAAATCAAAGAAGCACATTTCAATAGCAGCCTTACCAAAGCATAGCCGCAATGCTCAGAGATCCAAGCGCGGAAATTCTTATTATGCTGGTAACACAGTAGCCACTTTTTAAAAAGACAGATGGGTATGAATCCTTGTTCAAATCTAGCTGGATTTGTTGTAAGAAGCATACAGCCTAACTCAATACATTCCATTCACAGTGCAAGCTTCCAAAATCCAGTTGTTTCCAAACAACTTCCTCATCTATAGAGATACATATTAATGAACCACAGCTGTTTGGTTATGAAAGTTACTATAGACTTGCTAAAAAAACTCTATACAAAGTTGCTCGTTGTTTCCTAACTAGCTCTTCCTATATTGCTGAACTCATCCACCCCAAATGCGGGATGCACCGAAGCAAGCATGACTTGGAGAAAGGATCAGCAGTGACTTCTATCACATTCATGGTATCTTGCCACCAAACACAGAGACTTATGTTCTTTAAATGTCACTTATATCAGCTGAATTTTTGCTATAAAGAGACATGCTCTTAAGGTATTTATCAAAAACTCATCTTGTTCAGCGTGCTGTTCTCACCCAAGCCAACCAGATGCTTCTGGAAAGCACAGAGAAAGGATGTGAGCGTAGCAGCATATTTCCACTCATATCCTGGAGCAACAATTATACCGATGCTGATAAAGATCTAGCACAATTAGCATCCATTCACATAGTTATACCTGTAAATCAGTCTAAATCTCTTCTAAAGCAATCCAGGTGGGACCACTATCTTGACATAGTTTTGAACATTCAACTAGGTATTGCATTAAAAAAGTATTTCCTGACTCAGTTACACTGAATGGCCTCAGTTCCACCATAAAGAGGACTGGGGCAAATTTCCCTGTTCATTTTTGCCATTCTGTGCATAGATATACAACTGTAACATGAGATACTGTATATACAATAATTTAGAATCTCCCAGTCTTTCTTCTTAATAACAGAATTGCTTCAGGTCCTTAATAATTTAGAAAGAGGTTAATTGAACCTTTTACTTTAAATGTAACAGCCAGAAGTGTATAAAGTGTTTTGAGTGTAATTGCACTACAGATTTCTGTAATATTGGTTGCTTTAGTTTTTAATCCTTTCCTGCTGATTCCCAAAATAAAGCATCCTGGGTCAATGCTGCCACTGACAGCTATACCAGCTCAACCTTTTCTACTTAATCAATGCCATCTCCAATATCAGGCTGCCATCCTGAGTTACATGACTGTTTCACCTCCATATTTATCAGTTTAAATTGGCTTGCAGTGAACGAGCTATTTCCATGTCAATTCCTATTGGGGGTTATCATTTCACTGCCCCCCATTTTTGTTGTTCTTGTTTTAATTATCTTAGCAATTAAAAGTTATCTTAGCAAGTGAAACCTGCCCATCATATGACTCATCATTTTTTCCAGATAATTTATGAATAAATTGAAAAGCAGTAATCTTAATGAAAGCCTCCTAGAACAGGGGTTCCCAACCACTGGGCTGTGGCCTAGTACCGGGCTGCAGCTTGTTTGAAACTGGGCCACAGGAAAAATGGGCAAGGACACGTGTGTGAAGCTCCAGTCACATGAGTGGAGGGCCCTTCCACTCACGCACAAAGCTACACTCACGCCTTCCGCTCAAGTGTTCTCTGCTCATGCACGAAGCTCCATTCGCGAGAGTGGAGGGCGCACGTGCCACTTGCACATATAAAGCTGTGCGCGCACACATGTGCCTGCCACTCACATGTCCCCCCCCCCGCACCAAGCCATGCCACCAAGCTGGAAAGGAGTCATATCCACTTAGTTTACTTAGGAATCTTTGCTGAGGAATTCTGCCAAAGCTCTAGACCAGGGGTGTCAAGCTGCTGGCCCGCGGGCTGGATGCATCATGGTGAAACCACACCCACCCCATTGCCGGCAATGGAAAAAAAGTCGAGATACGTTGCGACACATCACATGACGTTGCAACTATAACACCCCTGCTCTAGACAGTCCAAGGAAATACAGGTAGTCCTCCATAATTGGGTCATAATTACAATTACAACAAAATTTCCATTGTTAAGCGAGACATTCGTTAAATGAATTTTGCTCATTTTTATGACCTTTCTTGCTACAGTTGTTAAGTGAATTGCTGTTTTTGTTAAGATAGTAACATGGCAGTTAAGTGAATCTGGCTTTCCCACTGACTTTACTTGTCAGAAGGTTGCAAAAGGTAATCATATGGCCCTAGGACATTGCAACGGTCATAATACGAACTAGTTACCAAGCATCCAAATTTTGATTATGTGGTCATGGGGATGCTACAAAGGTCATAAGTGTGAAAAATGGTCATAAGTCACTTTTATCAGTGCCATTGTAACTTTGGTCACTAAATGAACTGTTGTAAGTTGAGGACTACCTGTAGTGTTGATTATATCTCTCCAATTTATGTTTGTTGGCATTGTCCAAAAACGTATATACAGTATGTTGTTATAGAAGTCCTGCTATTTATTCTTTAGCAAGAATACTGATTCTGTATGCTTGCTAATTTAACCTAGTAATTTTTTTCACAAATACCAGCTGTAATTTTCTTGATCCCCTTTTAAAACATATTGTCCAATTGTCCAGTTCTTTGGTACAGAAACCAATTTTAGTCACATAGTATATATTTTTGCTAAATGAATAACAGAATTCATGTTCAAGTTCCTCAAGAACTATTTGGACGAATTCTATTTGCACCTCACATAAACAAATAATTATTTAATTGTATGTATTATTACACAGTGTAATATATGAGCATCAGTTCCAGCTTTGCCCAGGATGCTTACCATTGATCCAGAGCCATGGGAATTAGGACTTCCTGATGAAAGAAGAGGGTAAGTCAGTGCAAATGAGGTAGGATTGCTCCTCTTCACAGGGACATAAAAAAATTGCAATCTACAGTACCGAGTTAAACAGGGACAGCTGCTTTCTTGAGATCTGTAAAAAAAAAGAGAGAATAAGAATACATGAAGAAAATGCTATGCAGTGGCCATTTGCCTGCAAACAGATAGTGATTGATTGATTGATTCTATTTACTAACATCCATCAACGGGGGGGGGGGAGGAAATAAACAATGCATGGTAAAAATGAAGAGGATGACATAATAGACAAATCCTAACATATGCCACATTACAACTAATGGCAGCAATTTATATCTCAAATAGCACTCTTTAAACCCAAAGCGCCGCCATACTTGGAATCAATTGATAGGGCTCGCAACTTGGGCGTCCTCCTGGATTCACGGCTCAGCTTTGAAGATCATATAGGAGCCGTGACCAGGGGGGCCTTTGCCCAGGTTCACCTGGTGCACCAGTTGTGGCCCTATCTGGACCGAGATGCCCTACGCACAGTCACCCATGTGCTTGTGACCTCCCGGCTAGACTACTGCAATGCTTTCTACATGGGGCTACCCTTGAGGACCACTCGGAGGCTTCAACTGGTGCAGAATGCAGCCGCGCGAGTTGTGATGGGAGTTTCCCGATACTCCTGTGTAACACCTCTTCTCTGCGAGCTGCATTGGCTTCCGGTTGCCCTCCGAGTGAGATTCAAGGTGCTGGTGATGACCTATAAAGCCCTAAATGGCTTGGGTCCGGATTATCTGAGGGAGCATCTGCTGCCGGCATCCACTTCCCATTGTCCTGTGTGCTCCCACAGGGAGGGCCTTCTTAGGGTACCGCCGGTGAAGGATTGCCGGCGGGTGACTCCCAGAGAGAGGGCCTTCTCTGTGGGTGCACCTGCCCTTTGGAACCAACTTCTGATGGAACTTAGGACTGCCTCCGACCTCCGCTCATTCCGCCGGGACCTGAAAACTTGGCTCTTTGAGCTGTCGGGCCTAGAGTGAGGGGTTTTAATTGGGTTTTAAATGTTTTAATTTTTAAACTTTGGGCTTTAAATTTAATTAATTGTTTTAATTTTTTTAACTTTTGTATGGTATGATTTTAATTGCCCTGTAAACCGCCCAGAGTCCTACGGGAATAGGGCAGTATATAAGTCGAAAAAATAAATAAATAAATAAATAAATAAATTGAAGTTTTCAAATGGTCTTCAAAAGCAATTCCATACAAAGCACATTACAATGGCCCAGAACAGAAGATTACTGGGCCTTATCCTCTAGTCAGACACAGTAGGTACTGAAAAAGCATAAAGCTTACTTCAGAGACCCCCTTTTTATCACCTATTTGTATGAAAGCATCGTGAATGATATAAATGGAAGTTGTAACAGCATAAATCCTTAGAAAAAAAATTGCTGAGGTGATGAACAGAGAAGCTAAGCTACAGGAACATCAATCTTCTAAATACTACATAGGGTTGGTCCCTGTATGCTCAAGTTTGATACTAGCAATAAAACCAGAGCTTTGAAAAGGACAGGAGACAAGTTATCAAAAACCACCCCTACTTACTGCAGACTACTATAAGCCCGGGCCACTTTCCCTGAGATGCGATCAGAACCAAACACGACCACACGCAGTGTTGAGATCTTTGCATCTTCATCACAGCTCAACAAGGGCCTGCGTTGGACAAAAGTGTTCTGTGCTATATGGCTCTGCAAAAGTGTGGCACTCAGCATATGCTGTGGCAGTGACTGTGCCCGTCGGGATCGTGCAGGGATACGGTTCTTGGCTACAGGATTGCAAAGACTCTCTGCTCGACGTAACGGCAATGACGAGGCTATCTCAGAAACATCTCTCAGATCTCTGCCCAAAATCATCTGGCTCTTGCTCTTGAACAATTTGTATAGCCTGTTGCTCAGCCGGTACCGATGCCTGTGTGATACCTTTTCTTCCTTCAGATCTAAGCGTCCTGTCAAATCTAAAGAGTTGTCATCACTGTCTTCCACATAGCCGCTATCCATAGAATCTTTCAGACTGGAGACAAAAGATTTCAAGGACTTCTTAGAGGCCAAGGAGAGCTCAGAGTTATTGGAAAGAGCAGAGATGACAGACACTTGTGAGTCACATGGGTCATCCGCTGACAATGTTGAGTACATAGAGTTTTTTGTGACTGAGGCAAGGGTGGACAATAGGCAGTCTTTTTCTGCAAAGCAATTGTCAACCTCTTCCTCCTCCTCTTCATCCTCCAAAAGAACTGGTTTTGGATAGTCCACTTCTTTGTCTAGTACCTCATTCAAGATATCTGTAACAAGGAGGCAGATAGAAAATAAGATGTAACAAACATCCTAACAGCTTAAAGCAGTCTTTATTTGTGGTACACCCTTGAAGATGTCATTTGTCTATGACTTCTGTCATCTCCAGGAAGCAGAGATATTGATATTAGTAGTATAATTAATCAGATAATATCAGGCTCTAATTTTATATATGCTTTCTCTGTTTCTAAAAAAAATTGGGCCAAAGTCTCCTACTTTATTTCAGGCTTATGAAACCATTCTACCTCCCCTTTGAAAACATTATTAAGTTGTGCATGTAAACTGGTCTACAGATTTTAAGCTTACCAAAATTATCCTTATCCCATCTGTACACATAACAGCGGGCGACAGGGATGGGGATCACACGCAGTTTACACAGCTGGCCTTCATCTGAAGAGAGAAATGGCCACATTAAGAGGTAGACAGATTTCATTACAATGGAGACAGTATCTAACTATAAACACAGACCTGCCTTAGCTTTCCTACCTGCTATTTCAGGTAGCCCTGCTGTTCTTGCAATCTCTAGCAAGGCAGATTCCAGCTGTTCCCTGCCAGTAGAAGGATCATTGCTAGTCAGAATTGCCATCTCCTGGGCTTCTGTGGTTCTGGTGAATATTTTCATGAGTTCTTCTGCAGTTTTCAGCTGCAGAGAAAGAAAATAGTATAAGATTCAATTAGCAACTACTTCAAAAAATAAAATCTACTGCAACCTGAACAAATGTCTATGGAGATTCTCAATCATCCTGGTTACTGTTGTCACAAAGGTGCTTTTTCAAGAGGACTTTCTTGTTTTTTTCTTTGAAGACATTTCGCTTTTCATCCAAGAAGCTTCTTCAGCTGTGACTGGATGGTGGGGAATGGCAGCATTTATACTCCTTGCAGACAGAATGTAAAAGAATGCAAATGACCAGCCTCCTGCAAGGAATATATAAACCCTTCCATTCCCCACCATCCAGTCAGAGCTGAAGAAGCTTCTTGGATGAGAAATGAAACCTCTTCAAAGAAAAACAAGCAAGTCCAGTTGCCTCATGAAAAAGCATCTTTGGGACAACCTGAACAAATGTACCACAGAGAAATGTTTGTTGTAGTGATTCACTCAGCAGCAGTACCAACACCAACAAAAAAAAATATTCTAGGGCAGTGGTGGCGAACGTGATGAAGGTAGACATTTTGTCCTCAGTGCATAAAGTGGCGGAATGCGTGGAGGATTTAGATGAAAAAGTGGATGATCTGACTCAAAAGAATGCAATATTAGAAGTTAAAGTACGGGAGAATGAAAATTTAAGAGACAAAATGGAAAGGGAGTTAAGCCTTGCTCAATATTACCAGATGCAGTTTGCTGTTAGAATCAGAGGTTTAAAAGAGAACATTAAGGAAGATTTAAAGCAGCTGGTTTCTGAGGCTTTTGAAGTGGTGTTGAACCAGCCAGCATCTGAAATAAGAGCAGCTATGGATAAAGTGTTCCGTGTTAACTCATGGATTGCCAGACAGAGAAAGTTGCCTAGAGATGTGGTGGTTTACTTTGCAAAAAGAGAAATTAGAGATGAAGTTATACAAGCTGCCTATGATGCTAAAGTTGTGATTGCTGATCAAGAAGTCTTGGTTTTAAAAGAAATCCCTCCAAAGATTTTAAGGAGAAGGAAAGACTTCACATTTCTTGTTCAAGAGCTCAAGCAACGAGATATAAGGTTCAGATGGGAGATTCCAGATGGGCTGATGGTGATGTATGAAGGCAAAAGGTATCGGTTGATTACTGTGAAGCAAGCGCGTGATTTCTACAATACTGTTTTAAAAGCAACCCCATTAACACTTCTGGAAGCTGCAAAGGGATCTGGAGAAGGTGAAGGAGAACATCAAGAGGAGGAAACAGAGGAAAATGGTGCTGGAGGAGATCAAGCTATAACTTCTTTGGATGATCCTAGAGAGCAAAGGGTAACGCGTGCTGCTTTGAAAAGAGCAAAGAAAATAAAAGAACAAGACCAGCAAAAGTCTTCAGAATCTTCACAACGTACTCATAGCCAAGCAGTGGGAGGAGCACGGCCTAAAGAAGATAGTCCTATCAAAGCAGTGCTTCAAGAGCTTTGGGAGGATATGCATGGCAACTAAATTTTTGACTTGGAATGTTAATGGACTAAATTCACCACAGAAGAGAAAGAAAGTTTTTCAATATTTAAAACAATTTAAGATAGATGTTATATGTTTGCAAGAAACGCATATTAGGGCTATGGACCAAAAGTTTTTATTGAACTCAAGATTGGGCACGCACTTTGTTGCCTCTGCAATGAATAAGAAAAATGGAGTGGTTGTTTATGTTAAAAGTGCCATAACAGCGGACTTAATTGAAGCAGACAAGCATGGAAGATACGTATTGATAGATTTGTTGCTAGAAGGCAAAAAGACGCTTTTAGTTGGACTGTATGCCCCTAATCAACAACAACAGGCTGACTTTTTTAGTTTACTTCATACAAAACTTACCCAGTTGGATTACAAATCTTTTATTTTTATGGGGGACTGGAATGGTGTTTTGGATGTACAGATGGATAAGGCTGGAGCTTTTAAGCGCATTCCAAGTCATGCTAGACTGCCTAAATCTTTTTTTGAAATGAAGGATGACTTGGAATTGCGAGATATTTGGCGCGAGAGGCACTTGCGGGAAAAGGATTATACTTTTTATTCTGATAGACATCAATCTTTTTCGAGGATTGATTTTATTTTGGTGACTAATGACTTTTTTTTGAGGACTAAAAAGGTGAAGATTTGTGCAAGAACTATCTCTGATCATAGTCCAGTTTGGTTAGAGATTGATAAGGAGAAAAGAGATAGGCGCTCGTGGCGTGTAAATGAGAATTTGTTTAGAAACCAGAGAAATGTGGAAGAATGCAAACAGCGGATGAAGGATTTTTTTGTAACTAATATGAACAAAGGTACCTCTATGGATATGGTGTGGGATGCTAGCAAGGCATATATGAGAGGGGTGTTGATATATATGAATAACAGACATAGACGTGTTGTGGAAGCCAGGAGGAAAGAATTGGAGAACGAAATAAAGGAAAAAGAAAAGGCTTTGATTTTGAACTCAGAGGATGTGAAGATTAAGGAGGCTATTAAATTGTTAAGAGGACAATTTGATAAATTAATGGCTGACCAAGTGGCAACCAATATGCGGTTTGCCAGGCATAATACTTTTTGCAACGCAAATAAACCAGGTAGATGGTTAGCTTACAGATTGAGGAAAAAACAAAGGGCTTCTAATATAGATAAGATTGAGCATAAAGGAAGGGTTGTGTTTCAACAGGACCTTATCAAGGACGCTTTTGTGGATTTTTATTCTAAATTATATGCTAAGGAGAAAATTAATGAAAAAGACATTGATATATATCTGGAAAGTGCTAGCATCCCGGCTCTTACGCAAGTACAAAAAGAAGGGATTAACCAACTGATCACAGAAGAAGAAATTTTTACAGCAATTAAGGAATTGAAGGTGGATAAAGCACCAGGTACGGATGGCTTGACTGCGGCCTATTACAAAAATTTACAATTAGAAATGATAAAACCGTTAAAGGAACTGTTCCAGACAATTCAGAGGGGGGGAAAGGTGCCACCGTCTTGGAGAACTGCTTTTATTTCTTTGATTCCGAAGGAAGACCAAGATGCTACTCAAGTTAAAAATTATAGACCGATATCGCTTTTAAACACAGATTACAAGATATTTGCTAAGGTTTTGGCTAATAGACTGATGAGGGTTCTGCAACAGGTGATTCATGGGGATCAAACGGGGTTTATTAGTGGTAGGCAAATGAAAAATAATGTGAGGCATATAGTTGATGTGTTAGAGTTTTTGGAAAGGAACAACCAGATTGCTGCGGTGCTAATTTTTTTAGATGCTGAAAAAGCTTTTGATCAATTGAATTGGAAATTTTTGTTGAAAGTTTTAGAAAAAATGGATTTTGGGGAAAAAATTTTACAACCGATTAGGGCATTATATCAAAAACAAACTGCCCGAATTATAGTTAATAATAGCTTGACAGAAGTATGTAATATTGAGAAGGGCACAAGGCAAGGGTGTCCGTTATCGCCCTTGTTATTTGTGTTGACATTAGAGATATTATTGGTTAAAATTCGGAATTCGGAAAAAATTAAGGGGATTCAAATTGGAGATCAGGACTACAGATTGAGAGCATTCGCAGACGATCTGGTTGTTACAGTGACCCAGCCAGAGAACTCTGTTGTGGACCTGATGGAGATAATAACACAATATGGGAAGGTTTCTGGATTTAAGGTTAATGTACAAAAAACAAAAATCTTGGCCAAAAATATGACATCACCGCAAAAGGCCCTCTTAGAAGGATTAACTGGATTTGAGATTGTTAAAAGGGTTAAATATCTGGGGGTGATTTTGTCGCCCTCTAATACAAAGCTATATAAAAATAATTATGAAAAGCTATGGGGGAAAATTCAAAAAGAATTGGAGAGTTGGGAAAAATTGCAATTGTCTTTGTTGGGACGGATTGCAGCAGTAAAAATGAATGTCCTGCCTAAATTTTTATTTTTGTTTCAAATGATACCGATTCTTAAGAAAGATTCTAATCTGGAGGAATGGCAGCGAGGTATCAATAAATTTGTGTGGGCAGGGAAAAAACCACGAGTTAAACTTAAGATTATGCAGGATACTCGTGAGAGAGGTGGCCTTAAATTGCCCAATTTTAAATTATATTATGAAGCTGCTGCATTAGTAGGAATAAGTGACTGGATTAATTTGACGCAAGGGAGGTTATTAAATCATGATTTGTTGTTTGGCTGGCATGCATATTTGTTGTATGATAAGAAGGTAGACAATGTGTTTAGGGTGCATATTTTAAGGCAGGCATTGCTGAGAGTTTGGAAGAAGTATAGACATAAGTTAAGTTGCAAGATACCATTGTGGGCAATTCCAAAACACGCAATAGAAAATATACATGCTGGCTTTAAACATGATGTGACTACGTACAAGGAGATCCTCAGCTTGGAAAGAAATGTTTGGTGTTTGAAATCATATAGCCTCTTGCGAGAAGAGAAGGTTGTTCAAAATTGGTTTCAATATACTCAGTTACGGGCCAGGTGGAAAGAAGACCAGAAAAATGGATTTACAATGACTGATGAAAATTTGATAAAGCAAATTAGAAACCAGGGACCAGCACATATCAAACGGATATATCTTGCATTGATAGAGATTGACTCAGAAACAGAGCTTGTTAAGGACTGTATGATAAAATGGGCCCAAAACATCCAGGAAGTTATCACAATGGACACGTGGGAAAAGATTTGGGTGAGGAACGTGAAATTTACTCAAGCTCAAAATCTAAGAGAGAACTTTTACAAAATGTTTTATAGATGGCATTTAGATCCTAAAAAGCTTGCAAGTATGTATCCGAATTATCAGCCTAAATGTTGGAGGTGTGGTGATGAAGATGCAACATATTTTCACATATGGTGGACATGTAAGAAGGTTAAGGCTTTTTGGATAAAAGTCTGGTGGAATATGCAGAAGATTTTTAAACAGAGGATAAAGTTTTGTCCGCAACTTTTTTTGTTGGGAATAATTGCAGACGCTACAGTTGTGGACACCAAGTTAATGTTGAACTTAATTACGGCGGCAAGACTTTTGATAGGCCAATATTGGAAGAAAGAGGAATTGCCGACTATAGAAGAGTGGACTTTAAAGGTTTCAGACCTGGCAGAGATGGCGAAGATTTCGGCCTATTTGAAAGATCATTTGCAAGAACGCTATATTATGGAATGGACAAAATGGATTGAGTTTATCCAGAACAAGTATAGGGTTAAGAAGTTTTATGTAGCATTTGAATAAGTCTTCTTTCGTTTCTTTTTTCTTTTCTTATCTTAGTTTCTTTTTATATATATTCAATATTATTAAGGCTTGTTTTATCCTCTATAAGCTAGAGAGTGATGGATTTTAGAGTTTATAGTTGTTAGTATATGATTGTTTATGATTGCTTTTTATATATATACCTTGTATTTAGCTCTGGGAAGTCGGGGGGGGGAGGGGGGGAGGGGGGGAGGTGGGGGGGGAGGAGGGAGGGGGAAGGGGGGATTCTTAAAGGAAAATTGTATTTTAAAACTTTTCAATAAAAAAAAAATATTCTAGGGCAGTGGTGGCGAACCCGTGGCACGGATGCCAGAGGCAGCACTCAGAGCCCTCTCTGCAGGCACGCACACAGTCGCCCCAGCCCCACCTCCCCCCACGGCCCCTTCCTCACCAGCAGCCCCCCCAGAGGTCACCCTCGGGCTCAGCCCGCACACAGCAGTGCAGCCAAGGACATGGCAGCTGGGCAGCAAGGACAAGAATCCACCCTCGCACCCCATCGTGCATAGATGATGCTGCGGGGCGCAGGTGGAGGGTGTGGCCACCATGGCACTGCAGACCCACCTGAGTGATCTGCTGTGGCAGGCCATGGAAGCAGTGGGTGGCCCTGTGGACAGGTGGGGGTGGGCAGAGCAGGCGGGGTGGACGGGAGGGGTGGGGCGGTTTGGGGGCACTCGATCTCTAAAAGGTTCGCCATCACTGTTCTAGGGTGTCCAATTCCAAAAAAACCTCTGGGTGACTTCATAGAGTTAAAAAGAAAAAAACCCCAATCTAATGTTGTTTGTTTTTTTAAAAAAAAACCACAAAATTAGCTCAAGGGAAGAATAAAACAAAAGCAAAAACATCTCTCATACCACCTCAACTTAGAGGGGCCTTCCAGACACCTTAACTCAGGACCTGAAAGAAGAGCTACATTTTTAGGGCTTGTTTGATGGCAGGTAGGATGGGGGGTTGAATAGGGTGGAAAGCAGATAGGAGGAAGCTGTTGCAGAGCACAGCAGGAACTGGAACAAAGGACAGCTGCTTCCTGAAATTTGCTAGGTGACACTGCTTAATCACAAGTCAACTCTGATTGTACAGGATGGACAGACACTATGGGAGACAGGCAGTCATTCAGAGAGCTAGGCCAGTAACCTTTATAGGCAATAACTAGCACTCTGAATTGCAATAGGAAGCTTATTGGTATATCAGTGCAGCTCATGAAGCAGAGGTTTATATGTACACAGTAAGAACTGCCAATCACTGATCAAGCTGCTACACAGTGGACCGGATGTCGCTTCTGAGTAATTTTCAAGGGAACCATCACGTAGAGGTCATTGCAATTGCCCATTGGAAGAAGACCAGGGCATGAGTGATTGTAAGAGTATTTCCTCTGAGTTCTGGAATGGGAGCAAGAGCTGCACAAGTTAGATTTGTGCAAAGACCTTCCTGGACACAGCTCTCACTATTCCTCAAGCAAGAGCTAAGAGTCCAAAAGATGCACAGATTGTACATTGCTGTTGAATGAAGGAGTGCTGCCCCATTTAGGACCAAGGATAGAAAGTTCCCAGCATTAGGCTGTATCATCCACACCCAGGTTTTCCCAGTGATGAGTTTAAGCCTGTTCCTCCCATCCAGATACAACAGCTTCCAGGCATAAAGACAAGACTGTGACAACATCACTAGGCCAACCAGAGATCAAGAGGTATAACTGAGTACTATCCACATATTGATGATATATATGTCCCTGAAGCAATTACAGTTGTTTTATGTAGCTATTAAACAGGAGAGGGGAGAGTATTGAGCCTCACTGCACCTCACGAAGCAGGGGTGTTGAACATGACCTCTTTCCGCCACCCACACTGACTGTGGAGTAAGGAAGCATTTGCAATATTGTGCTTCCCATTCCCAAGAGTCATGGTGGTATAGTGGTTACATCACCCACATCCTAGCTCGACTACAAGTCATTGACAAGTTGCCAAAGCTATCTCCATACTAAGTTCTAGCCTTAAACCTAACTGAAAATAATTTTATTTATTGAAGTATTTGAAATACATGTATCTATATTTCTATTATTAATAGTAACACGAATAAATCAATCAATGCCTAGGCCAGAGGACTTTCTTTACCTTCAGGAATTGATGTAATTTTGCCAGGTTGCATCTAGTCCCAAAGTTAGCTTGGTATGTGTGCTCCAGGAGTGTCACTAGTAATGTATGCTGGGAGTAGTCTGCAGTGCTTAGCTTTTCAGCAACTGATAGGAATTCCCCATCAACCTCTGAAGGATTCAGCAACAGTACTGTTCTGGGGAAAGAAGACAGGAAAACAAGCAAACTGTTAATAGAAGAGAATCTGGAGCTCAGGGCTGAAGTGTGGAGTCCTTAGTAATGTTACCAATTAATTGTTTGCAAGCAAACTCCCAAAGTCAGAGAGCAGCAAGGACCCAAAGTTCTTAATAACCCATCAGAGAAACAAACCTTCTTTTCCTAAGGATAGACTTTTTTAAGCTTATGTCCTACAGAAATGTTATGCTAAAGGTGATGATGCACATTATAGTCCGAGTCATCCTGAGGAAAGCTGCTCTAAAAATGTACAGAAATCATTATGAGTGTTTAATACTTACAAGGTAGAATTCTCACAGCCTTTTCGAGGTAATCCTTGCTCAGCTTTAACAAGCCTTTGAAAAGAAATCCCTGTAAAGGGAGAGATGTGGTCAGCCAAAGCAGCAGCATGAGCTGGCTTTCACCATGCAAAATAGGAGAGCGGTGATGCAGAATGAGCAACCTGAAGCTCATTCTGTGCTGTTATGTGCCCATTCCATCGTACACATGAGAGTGCACCATGACCTAGACCAGGGCTAGGCAACCTTGGCTCTTTTATGACTCATGGACTTCAACTCCCAGAATTCCTGAGCCAGCAATTCTGGGAGTTGAAGTCCATGAGTCATAAAAGAGCCGAGGTTGCCTAGCCCTGACCTAGACTGTCTTGAAAAGCTAAGCAAAGTCTGTCTTGCTTACTATGTTGTCAAAAAACATTAGGGAATCCAGAGCTATAGGCTGGATTGAGATGTCCAGAGAAAAACAAAACTCCCGCCAAAAAGCTTCAACTTTGCAAAGCTCATGCAAGAACCAATTTGGAATGAGAGAGGGACAATATGCTTTTCACAATCCTGAGAAAATAGGATGGGAATGACTGGGAAGAGGACTTAGAAGGAATAGCCAATAGGCTTACAAGACTCTGGGTGGCTCCCATTCTGATGGTGTTCAGAAAGTTATTAAATACCCAGCTATTATTTGTATCTTTGGACAAGTGGAATTTGAGCCCCTGCTGTATAGATTCTGTGGGGAAGTGTTATATGTTGATTTTATGTCACTCGGGGTTTTTTGTAACTTTTGTTTACCTTTACTTGTACGTTGTGTGGTCTATAAATTGTATAAACAAATAAATAAAATTAGCCACTGTCTGGTTCGGTAGCCAAGCAAAGAGAGAGTGGGGGAACAACATTCTTTAAAAACGTTATTCCTGCTGTAGAGAATCCTAACAAAGGTCCTTTTTGGCAGCTTCCAAATTCACTAAAACTAAATTTGGGAGAATGACACTTTCATGCTTTCTGTTTATTCAATTTAATTGGTCAAATATCCACGATTAGGAAATCTAAATGTATCAACATGCTTAAAACTGCCATGTCGTTGTCCAGCAGCTGTCTTTTCAGGGCAGGGTGCTTAGCTCAATCAGTCTCCCCCAAAATTCCTGAAGATTCCTACCTGGGGCTTTGAGCTCATTGTTGATAAAGTTAAGTAATTCCTGACAGATATTGCAGTATGGCACAGGCCAGGTGAGAAAATCACGGTACATCCTCACAGCTCTCAAAAGCAGATCAGAATCCGAAGGAAAATGAGGGATCTAAGGAGAAAAGGCATTTTAAAGAGGTGCATCGCTTGAGGACAAATAACACAAGGGTCCATTGGAGAGATCACACATGAGCTAATGCTACAGATTTACCTGCTTAACAGCATACTTCCAATAAAGTTGCATAAGGAAAAAAAAGCTCCAGGGAAAAAAAGAAAGGAAAACAAAATCTTCATTACACAGTAGAACAGAATTTGATGTGCATTCTCTCTCTCTCTCTCTCTCATTATTATTGCCATTGGTAATCATTATAAAAAGAGAAGCCACCCTTATAGTGGATTAAAAAAAAAGAGCCTTGGTGGAGCAGTGGGCTAATGCCTCCTTAAGTAACACCAGCTGCCTGCAATTAGTGCAGGTTCGCGTCCCACCAGGCTCAAGGTTGACTCAGCCTTCCATCCTTCCGAGGTAGGTAAAATGAGGACCCAGATTGTTGGGGGCAATAAGCTGACTTTGTAATAATGCCGCTGGGGGGGTGAAAGCCCTAATAAGCAGGCATATACATAGAATGAAGGCTATTGCTAAGCACATTGATTTGTGCTTTAGAATTGTGAGCCGCCCTGAGTCTTCGGAGAAGGGCGGGATATAAATGGGATTTTAAAAAAAAGAACCATCAATAAAGAGCTAAATAAGTATGAAAAAGTTCTATAGTTCTCAAACATATATTGTTCAACCCATATTATACTACTTTTTAATGTTTCTCAACAAAATAGTCTCTCTATTTTGCTTGGCATGTATTGTTATTTTAATAATCATTTTCTTTCTTGTTGATATCTTTCCTGAAACATGCACATTTCAGAATCTTACATATAGTTCCACCTACAATATCTTGTCTTGAACACCTTCCCTTTAATTTTTATTGAGGACTGATAGATATGAAGAGGGAGAATCTAGACAGTGAAGACCTCAGTCTTGCAGAGGACACCTGATCATTAACTTACTTTTCCAAGTGACTTCATCTCTCCACTGAAGCATCTATTAAAATAAATTTCTGGCTTGCTACTGTAGCCAAGGTTTCTCTGATTACTGTGACTTCCTCAAGCAGAACCTCTAACTCTGATGATATTGCTTGACATTTCTTTCATTATGCTTCAGTAAACGCAGGGACCAGTGGTAGTTACTTACAGCCCACTTTCATGATAGATTAGGCCCATAATCCCATCAGTTAAAAAAAAATCAACAGTGAGCCACCATCACAAAGGCTTGACTACTGAGACTATGAATTGCAAGCTTTAAGCTCCAAACTTACACACAGGACAGTTGCACTGAAGAGAAAGGCCAATGGACTAAAGAGATTGTAGTCACATTTCTCTTGGACCTTTATAAAAAAGAAAAACAAAGAAAGAACAAAAAATGGAAATGTAATTTGGTAAGTTAGTTAAAAGAAAATCTATTAAAAGCAATACTCATCTCACTCTGCAGAGCTTTACACATTACTCTAAAATATATTTCATAATACAATGTGTTGAATAAATAATCTATAGTATATGCTAAACCACAAACCATTATCTTTGGTTTACAGAGCAGAAGAGCTAGGTTCACACATTGTTCCAAAAGCAAACCTGTGTGTTGTGGTGCAATGTGTGGACCAGGCCTGTAGGGTACTTGTTCCAATAAGTCACTTTTGACATTGTAATTCTGAGCTCTGGTACAATACTCAACATAATTTCTCAGTACCTCTTTTAGACAGTGGTGCTAACTGGAAAAACAATGACACCGTGACAGAGAAGAGGGGGTCGACCTATTCTTCAAAGCACTAGGATAGCGGGACAAGAAGTAACAGACGGTAACTTATCAAAAAGCGATCCAACGTAGAATTAAGGAGAAATTGCCTATCAGTGAGAACAATTAATCAGTGGAATGGCTTGCCTCCAGATATTTCTGGTTTTCTATCACTGGAAGCTTTTAAGAAGATATTGGATAGCCATTTGTCCAGAATGGTATAGGATTTCCTGCTTGAGCAGCGGGTTGGACTAGAAGACCTTCAAAGTCCCTTCCAACTCTGTTATTCTGACATTGTATTAGATATTACAGCCAAGTGAAGTGATGCCTTTTGCAGAAGCTTGTCAATCCTTCAGATCTTATACAACTATATCTGCAGCTTCTGTGTCCATAGACCATGATGGCTTGGACTGGGACGAATCAGAATTAAATCATAGTTTGAGAGCCAAGGTTCTCAGTGCCTACAGTAAAGGTATTGCTAGAATAGCATGGCTTTATTTGTTATATTTGTTCATCTTTCTTTTAAAAAGTCCAGTATTAAAAAAAGGGTTCCAGCCAAGACTAAAATAATAACAACAGTATCCTCATAGTTAAGAAAGATACACAGCTATGAAAATGAGAAAGAACAGATAAATAGCATCATCAAGAAGTACAAAAGTTTAAACTGTACATCCAAAACTTTATGAAATGAATTACAGGAGGAAAGTCCTTGGGAGTTATAGATGTAAGAGTTCAATATATAAGGCGAAGGTGGTGAAATCAAGATGGAGAAGGCTGAATTGAACAAATGCTGTACTGAATGGCATGCCAGGGGCCACATTCAGAAACTTCTGAGTGGGATTGAAAGACAAACTAAACTTTATTTCATTTAATTTCATTGGATTAAAATTACAAATATTTAATAAGGTTACTTTCAAGTCATCTATTTAATATTTTTCCCATACCACAACACAGCAATTTATTTTTTAAAAAGGGAAACAGGACTTTGAGCGCTTCATCTGAGGTTCCGGAGGTTTTGGTTTATTTCATATGATCCAAATGTGACTTTTTATTAAACTCCATGGGCCTTGTACAGATGAAAGGGAAACTTTCTGTGATTTGCTTCGGCTTTATATACTCTGAACCAAAAACTATTTCTAAATCACAAGAAACTCAAAAATAGCTAGGGCAAGGCTCTATTAAAGAACCAGGAAGTCACTGACAGGAAGAAAATAATAATAATAATAATAATAATAATAATAATAATAATAATAATAATAATAATAATAATAATAATAATAATAATAATAATAACGACGACGATGACGACGATGATGACGATGATGATTACAGAAGATATCAAATGGATTCACTGGAAGTCCTGTTACACTAATCCCTATTCAGTAACACTGAACTAACCTTGTTTCAGAATCAAAGCAAGTTCCTCTTTCAACTAGAAAGTTGAGACCTCTCTTTCTGATCTGCCCATTTCACAAAAACATATTATCTGAAGAAAAAGGAGAGGGGGGCATTCAATCGATGGAACAGATTTTAGTGCCTATAATAGGACAGTAGTTCCATATCAGAAGCTGTAGTTCAGAGCAGGATAGATTAAAAAAAAAAACTTTTCTGAGTCCTACCTGACACAGCTCTGATTTTAGCTGCTCTTTCCAGCCCAGCAGAAAACAGAACTGACAGCTTCAAACTAATTCTTAAAATCTACTTAGACCAGATGTCTCTCGATAAAGATGGCATCAGTTCCAAAAAGGATTCAGCTAGGCAGTTAGATCACCTCATTAGATGCTAGTGCAGAAGATGAATCCATATTTCCTTTTGTAGAGGGTTCTACACATGCAAACAAGGTAACTGGATGAGCAAGAAGGTGGTCAGATCTTATTTTCTTTCTCAGCTTTTCCTTTGATTTACCTCTTGAGTCTTCTGTAGGATTTTCTCCAGGAGAATGAGGTAGTTCCCAGCATCACGGCTGACTAGCTCCTGGAGGCTCCAGCAGTTCAGACAAAGCCCAGCTATTTGGAAGAGAGGAAAAATAGAGAATATCCAATCATACCACAAATTCAAGAGCGCAAGGAGTCTTCTCCAAAGAAATCTGCTTGCCCAGAAGCTTTTGCAGGTGGACTTATTGCACATTCCAGAACATAGGATCAGATCTTTTGCCCTGCACAATCGTGGGCTATTTATACTCATCGATACTACGCAAAGCCACAAGGTAAGCCCTTTTTAACCTGAGTGTGCAATCCATCTGTCACTCAGAGCAGCAAAGCAAGTGTGCCAGATGAAAGCAGGATAGGCCAGATAAGGGATAAGAAAAGGCTATCCTGCCTCTTAAAATCATAGAGGGAATGTCTTTATATAATCCCTGGACAAGGGACAAAAATCAGTCCAGGTGGGAATCAAAAACTTGAGTTAAAACCCTCATTCGGGTATGAAGCTCTAGAAATGATCTGAGGCTATCCACTGAATATCAGAGTTGATCTAAGAACAAAGCAGAAAAACTGTACATGCCATTTTGAAACATGTATAGTAACAGTAATTAATATTACCACACAACTAATTATTGATCTTAAATGGAAAAGTGAAGGTTAATCTTATCAACATGAGTATCAGAAAGGCAACTATGGTATACCAACCATCGGGCTGGTCAGTGTCTATTTCTTAAGTTATTTTAACCGGCTTTATCTTTAGTTCACCTTTGCTAAACAAGCCTCTAAATCAGGGGTCTTCAAACTTGGTCCTTTTATGACTTGTGGACTTCAACTCCCAGAATTCCTCAGCCAGGCACGCTGCCTGAGGAATTCTGGGAGTTGAAGTCCACAAGTCATAAAAAGGCCAAGTTTGAAGACCCCTGCTCTAATTCCAGTAACCCATAGAAAGTAATTTAAGATGATGCCCATTGGTTCAGGTAACTTAGTATTGCTGCACTGACTGGCAGCATCTTCCTAAAATTTCAGGTAACAATTTGTCCTACCTAATTGAAGATGCCAGGGGACGAAACAGCCCTTTTTCCCTGTAAATGTGCTCAACGTGTCAAACTGCACATTCTGAATGCATAAAAATTTATAGCTGGGTGAGAGTGGGTGGCAGAATTCATGTTGCTGCATCCTGATATAGTGGGGGAGATATTTTTTCAGAATGCAGCATGTTCTTCTTAGAATTATATTGTCCTCTGGCAAATGCTAAATCCTTAACTTGGCATCTGTGGTTAGCATTTCCTCTCTCAATTCTTTGTCATGTAAGAGCAGCTCAAAGGTTGCAACCAGCAACTGTTGAAAACATTAGTGGGAGCTGTAAATATCAAGGTTCCACCCATGAGTAAGACATAGGCTGGCCAATATTAAAGCAGACAATTACCCTGAGAAATTGCCATAAATACTGATTGAAGCCCCTGACCTTCTAAGGTCAGTATTTTAGACTGATGGTAGCCAAGATATAAAATGTAAGATGGTACATTATGGAAATAACTGACAATCACATGTAAAATGTCATTAGAAATATGATGCGTGTACTGAAATGGCAAAACCCCATCTAATTTAGACTGTTGAGGACACTCTAGCACATTTCTTTAAAATGTCTAGGATGTTCTCTCTCTCTTGCCCCACATTTTTTTTCAATGCTAGGCAATTCTGTTCATTTGCAGATCCTTTCAAACAACAAAAATCTGTACCAGAGAATTCTGAGAAGGTTTCAGTTGACCAGAATGAAACAACAGGCTATGAGTTCCCTCTAATTAGTGCCACAACTATCCAAGTGGATACAGTAGATGCATCTTCTCTTTCTATTCCCCTATCACACTAGGACTGCTTGCTATTGGCAAATTCTACAAACAAAAGGCCATGCAAATATCTTTCTACATGCACAACGTTTTGCATTCAGCATACAAATGCAAACTGCTCGATACTACCAGTGTAAATTATTAGGGAGATTAGGAAGCCTCAAGCAACAGCCTGAATGCACAAACATCTAGGAGTCTCTCTTTCCCCAACTCCTTTTCTCCTTTCCCCTGCCCATATATTATTTCTTTCCCCTTTCTATTAGTTGCAAATTAACCTGTAGAGACTGTACTAAGACCTCCAACCCTACCTTCTTCTCATTGTGTCTACATCTGTAATGAAGACATAATGAACAAATCAGAGAAGTTAAAGTCTCATTAAGCTTACTATACCTATTTATTTTTAAAATCAAACAAACAGGCCCCACATCTTCCAGTGACCCCCCTCCTCATTAGCATTAGGTATACTTGCAACCCGCAGAGTCCTATTTCAAAAAAAGAGCACAGCTTTTGGGCAGAAAAGAAATTGTTTACTTCTAAATATACTTGGATTAGATTTGGAGGCATTTGCATTCAACAAATATAAGAAACCCAAGGAGTAGGGAAGAAAGAAACTTGCTAGAGTGAGAAATCTCCTCTTTCTATCAAGGGCGTTGAGCTCAGAAAATGTTGACTAGCGTTCACACAGTACTATTCATTGACATGCATTGAAAAATGGTAGTGCCTGGGGAAATGGTGCTGATTTCTCTCTCCTAAAGCTCTGGAAATTGAACTGAGGATTAACTGCCTAACAGAACAACATTAGATCTTTCCTGCAAAGGAAGGCAACACACCTGCAGGACAGACAATCCTGCTGAACATTGCCATCCAGTATTGGCACATCATGGAGGTGGGAAGGATTTGGAAATGCTCAAGCTTTGGGTTAAACTAGGGTTGGTGCATCTAGCCCTTAAGTGGAAGCTTCTCTCTTTGCTCTTAACTTCTCTCAGTGATGAGCCTAAGCGAATATGTCTGAAAATAATATCTTTCTAGAGAAATAAGGGAAGGGCAGAGAAGATGAAATCCAGCAGTTTTGCTATTTCTAGACACTTTTGATAATATTAGTCAAAGAAGAAAAATGGAACAGAAGGCTACACACGTCTACCCAAGTCAACCACCATATATAAGCTCAACAAATTATCTCAATACCATTCATATCAAATACAAAACCTGAAGCTATGGAACCGGAATTTCAAATTTCAAATGCATTGGTAATACTACCCAAAAGTTGTCTTCTTCCTTCTTTTGAAGCATCAACAAAAATTCCCACCACTAAAGTCCCATCTGTAAACAACATTTCCCTTGCTACCCTGACCTTGTTTGGCTCCCAAGGATGTTTTGCCTGGCTTAACCTTTGGAAGTAGTATTTGTGGTGACCTTGCTGCTATTGAAACTTGCAGCATCACATGGCCAGGGCTCAACACAAAAATACACCTGTGATACTAGAGCAAAGTACCCAAGCACACATTCAGTGTTTACCACATTCCCCCAGCTGTCAAGGAGACATTTTTACTAGGAGGTATTGGATAGACTCTTAAGAACTTTAACCTAGAATAGAAATGGAAGAATTGTGATAAGGAGGGGTAGTGATAGTAGTTTGTTATCATAGGTGCTACACCCTCTTTCCAAATAGTTATGTTCTGTTCAGAGCATCCTATGAAAGTCATCCTCCAAATTGTCACTAAATTCTAATTTTGAAGGGAAGGGGAAATAAATGAAATCATACTTGGGGAGTAATAAAACTCACTGTACATTTTTATTGTTTTAGAGAACAAGAATTTTAATTTTCTCCCAACTATGTACTACTTTTAATACATAGCTCCAAAAATCAGCTATGACTCTCAGCTCAGCAAAACCTGCATCCTAGTAGTTTTAGTACACTACTAGTACTCCTTTACTAATACTATATTCTTCTAGTAGTATCTTCTACTAGCAGCATTTCTTTACTAATAGTAAGTAAAAGTTTTTTTACTTACCTGTCCATGTACTTGCAGAAAATGTGCTTTTGCTAAGGCCATGGAGGCACCTCTCCAATGCATGGTGGATCCTGTCCTCTGTACACGTCGTGTGCTGCATTTTACTTCATCTCCTAAACAAGATAAATTAATTAATTCAAACCTAATTAGAGTAATCCACCCCCAATTTTTAGCTTAATCCACCTCCAACTTTCTTGGTTTAAGTTACCATGACATTCTGCCTTTGAGATGCACACAACTTCCTATCCAGACCAATAGCATCTCCACAAACTCTGCTGCCAAGATAAATTTACCCCAAATTTGACTGTTGAATTGTCATGTTGCTAGATGGGAAAAAAGAGACTTTTGCTGGGCAATGTAGAAAGCAATGATAAATGAGACAGGATAAATGGGAATGATTGCAATGCTGAACCAAAACAGGAAATCATTCTCTCTCATTTTTTTCCTCTACAATTTTTGGTTGGAAGCAATGCAAAAGCAAGATGCATGAAAGCCACAACTGTTGGCTTCCTATAAACTGAAAATATGCTTAAGATGATAGTGGGAGGGGGAGTATGGCACACAACCAAGCTACAACCTGTTACGTCCTGAAAATTTTGCTATTCATTCAATAAAATTGCTTTATGCTAGGGATTCAGTGGTGGGATTCAAATATGTGGACAACTGGTTCTCTGTGTGGATGCCGCTTCCGGAAGTCCATTCTGGGCCTGGGCATCAAAAAATTAGCTACCAGTTCTAGCGAACTGGTGCAAACTGGCTGAATCCCACCACTGCAGGGATTCATACACTGAGTTTGTGGAACTTTGTTTCTTCTTCCCAACTCAAAATCTTGGGTACAACTCCAAGAGATCCACTTAAGGTTACTAGGCACTTTTTTCTCAGAAGTAGCCTTGATTATAGCTCTTAAAAGTTCCATCCCTCGTGTCTAAACTTATTAAGATAAAATAACCTTTATTGTCATTTTTTACCATGAGCACACTGGCACACCTTAAAAATGAAATTCTGTTGCCTGCTCTGAAAAGAAAGTATATATCTATACATACCCATACATAACACACATATACACATGCTACACATACACACAGTCGATTTTTAAAGAGGAAACTGAGTTTCTGATTGAGTTCCACAGTTCCATAGTTAATCTGTGGTACAAAGTAAGCCTGAACGGTTAGTTTATGGTTCAGTGAATAATAACCTTTCTCTCTCTTTTTTTTCTTTCTTTCTTTCTTTCTTTCTTTCTTTCTTTCTTTCTTTCTTTCTTTCTTTCTTTCTTTCTTTCTCTTTCCTTCTTTCTTTTTCTTTCTTTCTTTCTTTCTTTCTTTCTTTCTTTCTTTCTCTTTCCTTCTTTCTTTTTCTTTCTTTCTTTCTTTTTCTTTCTTTCTTTCTTTCTTTCTTTCTTTCTTTTTCTTTCTTTCTTTCTTTCTTTCTTTCTTTCTTTCTTTCTTTCTTTCTTTCTTTCTTTCTTTCTTTCTTTCCCTTCCCTTCCCTTCCCTTCCCTTCCCAGCAGGCAGGTAAGTGACTGCTGCTAGGTGGGGAAGGGAGCAAGGAAGTGTGATGCAAAAGCAAAGGGGCTGGACTTGGACTTGTGGGAAACTGTCAAGGAACTCTAAGAATGAGATGTAGGGAAGCTGAAAGTGACAGTGTAGTGGTGATGCTGAAGCAGCAGCAGCCCTGCAGTACTGAAACAGCAACAACTTTCCCATATTTCATTTCTTTGGGAGTCATGGGTCCCAGCGTTCTGTAGGTTAGCCCATTTGAGGTACCTTGGTTCAAAAACCTTTCTCCTATGATGCTCTGTTTCACCCAGGTAAACATTATAGACACAAGAGTTTTAGTAGTATATAAATTGTATTATTAAAATCTATTACAATTATTTTTTTCTCCATTGCCCCCTATTTCTTTCTCTTGGCTTAATATACTTTTTGGAAGCGTGGTCTGTGCCTGAAATGGATTAAGCGTTTCTATTATCAAGCAGTGGGTAAGATTCCCATTTAAATTCAGACAGCAAGGATGAAGGAAATAATTGTATCATGTTCTGAATAATGGATCATTTAATGCCTCTATCTCTAAAGAAATGTGGGGTCAGGCAAACATTTGGGGGAATATACTTACTTGCTAGAAAACCATGGAATCACAGCTGCAAGGCTAACAAGAAGCCTGAAAACACCCGTGGATAACCTATTTTCCTAAATCTTGGCAAGATCTATCTTACTCTTACCCCTTACCTCAACAACCTGAGTCTTTAAGCAAATTGCCTCTCAAAGGGAGAATTCTAGGACAAGCAACATGTTTAATATCCAACACATATAGGGTGTCTTTAAACATCTGCTGGGAAAGCATTTGGTTCCGGACAAAACTGCCACTTTTGAAAAGCTCATCTATGGAAGAAGGAATGATACCCAAAGCGCAGGATTAAATGTGATTTGAAGAACAGAAGAATTTTTTTAAAAGGAACTCATCTCCAAATCGCAATGTCTTAATTACATTTTGGAACAAATGTCATAAGGGAAATGATGACTGGATAAAGGACATGATTCATATCCTGAACATGGTCAGAAATAGTATTTTCTACTGTCAGCTCCTTGCACAAAGGCCCATTAGCAGAAGAGGGGTGATTCCTCAACTGGCCTCAGCAAACAGAAGTCTGCCCAGCCTCAAATTCACTTTTTTCCCCAATTCATAAATTGCATAATCAAAAACTGTCAGCAGCAACAGAAAATGAAGAAAAGAGATTCCAGTAAGTTAAAAAGCCACAAGGTACAGATTTGGCTTATGTCATACTTTCCTCACATGATAATGAAGAACATGTTCTGACTTCATGCAAGCTTAATGCAGATTGTCTCAGCTGCACAGGTTCCTTATACATTTAACCTCTAAGATCTCCATGAAATCTCTGGATTCCTATGATTATTGGACTGGGCTGAGATGTCATGTTGACAAAGTACGAAAAACCTTGGGGGCCTTATTTCAGGAAAAAGACAATTTGACAAATGGTCAAAAGTCTAGGCAAATTCTTTCATAGCTTTCAGCAATGTCATTAACTTTCCCACTAGATTCCATCTTACCCTTTCCCATTTGTATTTTGGAAGATACCTCTTTTGGAAGATACATCAGGGAAAGTAACCAATATTCATAGTTCTACATCGTTACTTTTCAAAAACTGCTGTATCAGCACAGATATCACCATGTAAATATTTATAGTCACTCCGTCCATATTATGACATCATGATTCAAATATTTTCATATGAATCAGTTGTTTAGGAATCCTTAGCTGCCTTAGAAAGCCTATTCTTTCAGTATTTTAGTCAGAACAGTTGAATCTGAGCATGAGCTTCAAACTAACCCTCAGTGAGCCATTTGCAAACTGGACTCTGAATTTATTCAGGGCCTGGTGAAACTTCAAATTTTAAGTAACATAGCCAGAAACCTCCCTTCAAACTTTAGGAAATAAAGCAAAGCAAACACCTTTCTCAAAAGGAACCAATTCCAAATTACAGAAGAGCACAAGGTGTGACCTTTTTAAGAACTCCCTCACAACATATTTCAATGATTTCAAACATTTTCGCTCAATTTGTGTACCTGTTTTTCCACACACTAGAAACTCTGGTCTGCCTGATTTTTACAACTTCTGGTTTATGACTGGGCTCTGGTTTGACCTTTTGCCCAAAGTTTTACTTCTCCATTCTGTTGACTTTGCCTATCAGTAATTCACAGATAGAACATACTGTTTTGGGAGAGGGGGACAGTTACCACAATGAGATGTACAAATTCTCTGATTGACAATCAAATCACATGGCTTTTATACTTCAGCCGCACAGACTTCTAGAGCTGGGCTGAAGGGATGAACTCAATTCCTTGAAACAGTACAGGGTGTTTCTTCAGTTCTATTGCCAAGTCAGTTTGGAATTTGGTGGCAATAGCTTTCCCAACCAGTTTTTCCTTGTAACCCACGGGGATGATTAAATGTTTAACAATTGTATGATACTAAACTTTGTTGCTAAACTAGAAACAAGGGACACCACTGATGCCAAATGGTGTCTTTACCCAGCCAAATTATTCCTGGCTGCTTTAGCAACTTGCCTTCTGCTCTGCTAATGCTCTTCATTCCAGAATAAAACGATTTAATTGGAAATCAAGAGCCTGACCTAATGTTCAAAATGTGAGTTGAGTATAAATCTGGGTATTTAGAATAGAACAAATTAGAACACTGGCAGGGATAGACAGCACCCCAGACGTTAGGCTCAAGATCCACATGGATCTTGACAGAGATGAATACTAGGCCCTAACTAACAAAATGAAATTCAATCTAGGAAAAATAAGGTTTTGCACTTAGGCAAGAAAAAACAAATGTACGGGTATAGATTAGATGAAACTTGGCTCAACAGCATTAGCTGCAAGACAGATCTTGGAATCCTAGTGGACAAGCACTTAAATATAAGCCAGCAGTGTGCTGCAGGTGCCAAAGGAATCCTAGGCTGCATTAGCAGAGGGATAGAATCAAGATAATGAAAAGTGATACTACTGCTTTATATTGCCTTGGTAAAACCAAACTTGGAATACTACATCCAATTTTGGTCAGCACGATATAAAAAAGATGTTGAGACTCTGAAAAAAGTGCAGGGAAGAGCAACAAAGATGATTAGGGGGCTGGAGGCTAAAACATATGAAGAATGTTTGCAGGAATTGGGTATGTCTAGTCTAGTGAAAAAAAGGACTAGGGGTGACATGATATAAATGTTCTAATATTTGCAGGGCTGCTACAAAGAAGAGGGGTCAACCTATTTTTCAAAGCACCTGCAGGTAGGACAAGAAGCAATGGATGGAAACTGAACAAAGAGAGAAGCAACCTAGAACTAAGGAGAAAATTTCTGACAGCACAATCAACCAGTGGAACAGTTTGCTGTCAGAAGTTGTAGGTGCTCCAACACTAGAGGCTTTTAAGAAGGGACTGGACAGCCATTTGTATAAAATGGTATAGAGTGTCCTGCTTGAGCAAGGGGTTGGACTAGAAGACCTTCAAGGCCCCTTCCAACTCTTGTTATTCTGTATGATCAGAACAGCACAGAATACTTTATTTGACCAAGTGTGATTAGACACACAAGGAATTTGTCTCGAACAAAAGCACTTAGTGTACTTGTAAAACAACAAGGAAATAATAATTTTACTATGCGATGAATAATAATAATAATAATAATAATAATAATAATAATAATAATAATAATAAGAAGAAGAAGAAGAAGAAGAAGAAGAGGAGGAGGAGGAGGAGGAGGAGGAGGAGGAGGAGGAGGAGGAGGAGGAGGAGGAGGAGGAGGAGCACCACTTGAATACTATTGACATTGACAAATTCACCGTTAGTCAATTACAAAAGGCGGCTTTACTTGGAACAGCTTGTACCCTGCCACAATATCTCTAACACTATCAAACATCCACATCTGCCTATCCCAGGTAGACAAAAATATCTGGACATACTGAAGTTTGCAACCAGTAGAAAGAGAAAATAAGAGTAATAAAAGGATAAATAATACTACAGCCACACTCTTATGGGTTAATATACATGCACATTAGTCAGAACCTAGTAGTCACTGTATGCTGTCAACTGTGAAAATTAGGAGTTCAGCAGAGTGATGGCACAAGGGGAAAAAACTGTCCCTGCGTTTAGTTGTCTTGACCTGCAATACGCTATGGTACCATCCCGAGGGAAGAAGGTGAAACAGTGTCCAGGATATGAGGGGTCTACAGACAATCTCTCCTAGTCGTGGTCTTCTAGGTAATTTAATTTAATTTTAATTTAATTTATTAATATTTCTATACCGCCCTTCTCCCGAAGGACTCAGGGCGGTGTACAGGGCAAGAATAAAACACAGAAATTTACAAAAGATAAAAGGTAATTAAATACATGCCCAGTTAAAAAATACAGTTAATACATACTAAAAACCCCAATAAAAATAGTAAAAACCCCACCAATCCCCCCTCAGGCCAGGCCGGCTTGCTCGAACAAGTATGTTTTCAGATCGCGGCGAAAGGAGCGAAGATCGGGCGCTGTCCGGAGCTCAACCGGTAACTGGTTCCATAGCTCCGGGGCACCCACAGAGAAGGATCTCCCCCTGGGGGCCACCAGTCGACATTCTCTGACCGGTGGCACCCTGAGGAGGCCATCTCTGTGGGAACGCACAGGGCGGAGGGAAGTAGACGCCGGCAGCAGGTGTTCCCTAAGGTACTCCGGACCCCTGCCATGTAGGGCTTTAAACACCATTACTAGCACCTTGAATCTCACCCGGAAGACAACTGGTAACCAATGCAGCTCACGGAGCAGAGGTGTGACATGGGAGTATCGGGAGACTCCCAACACAACTCTCGCGGCTGCATTCTGTACCAGTTGGAGCCTCCGGGTGGTCCTCAAGGGAAGCCCCATGTAGAGAGCGTTGCAGTAGTCTAGACGAGAGGTCACGAGCGCGTGAGTGACCGTGCATAAATCATCCCGGCTTAGATAGGGCCGCAACTGGCGCACCAGGCGAACCTGGGCAAAAGCCCCCCTAGTCACAGCCACCATGTGATCTTCCAAGGTGAGCCGTGAATCTAGGAGGACTCCCAAGTTGCGAGCCCTATCTACGGGGGGTAATAATTCACCCCCTATAGAAAGAGATGGAATATCCGAATAAACCCGGGATGAAGGTATGCAAAGCCACTCGGTCTTGTCGGGGTTGAGTTGAAGTCTGTTCCTCCCCATCCAGACCCGAACCGCCTCCAGGCAACGGGACATCACGTTGAGGGCATCACTGGGGTGGTTTGGGGTCGAAAGAAAAAGCTGGGTATCATCAGCATACTGATGATACCCAACTCCAAAGCCACGAATGATCTCACCCAGCGGTTTCATGTAGATGTTGAACAGGAGAGGCGAGAGGACCGACCCCTGAGGAACTCCACAAACGAGAGACCTCGCGGTCGACCTCTGCCCTCCTGTCAACACCGACTGCGAGCGTCCCTGGAGATAGGAGGAGAACCACTGTAAGACCGTGCCTCCCACTCCCAATCCCCTGAGACGCCGCAGCAGGATACCATGGTCGATGGTATCGAAAGCCGCTGAGAGGTCTAATAGGACTAGAACAGAGGAATGCCCCCTGTCCCGAGCCCTCCAGAGATCATTCACCAGTGCGACCAATGCCGTCTCTGTGCTGTGCCCGGGCCTGAAACCCGATTGGTACGGGTCTAGATAATCCGCTTCATCCAGGACCAAAGGGAGCTGATGCGCCACCACACTCTCAACAACCTTCGCAAGAAAGCGAAGGTTGGAGACCGGACGAAAGTTGTTCAATACAGCTGGGTCCAAGGCAGGCTTCTTGAGGAGAGGCCTCACCACCACCTCTTTCAAGACGGCAGGGAAGCTACCCTCACTCAAAGAAGCTGATATAACTGCTTGGAACCAGCTGCGTGTCCTCTCCCGGGCTGCATAAACCAGCCAGGAAGGGCACGGGTCCAATAAACATGTGGTGGAGCTCAGCCTCCCCATAATCCTGTCCACTTCCTCCGGATTCACAGAATCAAACTCCTCCCAGGTGATATCGACAAGACCGCCCGTGTCCTGATCGTCAGACTCTGCCCAGTCGGAGTCCAGACCAGTCCGAATCCGAGCGATTTTGTCCGACAGATAATGGTTAAACTCCTCGGCACGACCCTGCAAGGGTTCCTCCCTCACCTCTTGATTAAGGAGGGAGCGAGTCACCCTAAACAGGGCGGCCGGGTGATTATCTGCGGACGCGATAAGGGTAGCGAAGTGATTAGACCTCGCCACCCTTATCGCAGCAAGATAAGACCTAATATAGGTTCTTAGTCACAATCGGTCGGATTCGGATCGGCTGGACCTCCAACCGCTCTCTAGGCCCCGTCTCCGACGCTTCATCTCCCGGAGCTCCGCGGAAAACCATGGAGCTCGACGGGATGTGCATCGGGTCAGGGGCCGCAAGGGTACAACTCGGTCAAGAGCCTCAGTGGCTGCCCTTTCCCAGGCTTCCACTAAGGCATCTGCCGAGCTGTGAGTGGGGGAGGCAGGTGGGGACCCCAGCGCTGCCTGGAACCTCTCGGGATCCATTAAGCGTCTGGGGTGGTACCATCTAACTGGTTCCACACACCCACGGCGGGGGGTAGCAAAACGGAAGACCAGCCGCAGGAGATGATGATCGGTCCATGACAGGGGCATAATAATTGGGGAGCCCCCACCAAGATCATCTAACCACCGACCAGATAGGAAAACTAGGTCAAGGGTGTGGCCTCCCTCATGAGTCGGTCCTGAAATTACTTGCGTCAGGTCCATGGCCGTCATGGAAGCCATGAACTCCCGAGCCAACTCAGATGATCCTCCCAGAGATGGTAGATTGAAGTCCCCCAAAACTATAACTATAAGTTTCAACCACCAACCCAGAGAGGACATCGAGAAGCTCAGGCAGGGCTGCTGCTGCGTGACTAGGCGAAAGGTACACCAGCAGCAAGCCCAACTGCGCACCAGGGCCGCATCTCAAAAAGAGAGACTCACACCCGACTATCTGCGGAACGGTGGCCTCCCGCGGACCTAAGGTCTCCCTCATAACAACGGCCACTCCCCCACCCCTACCCTGAGCCCGAGGCCGGTGTAGCACCCGGAAACCTGGTGGGCAAAGATCAGCCAGAGGAATACCGCCCTCTGGGCCCAACCAAGTCTCCGTGATGCAAGCCTGCTCACACTCGACCAAGTCACGGACGAGAGGAGCTTTATTGACGACAGACCTGGCATTCAAGTACACCAGCCGGAGCTCAGGAGGCTGCACATCCTCACTCCCGGGACCTCGGGGCAGAACAAGAGGGTCGGAACGCCTCACCGCTTGCAAGTAGCGGAGAGGCCTTCCCTGAGATCGATACGGCCCTCTGTTCCTACACCTGCTGCCATTCCCTAACGTCGTGGGAATGGGCAATCCCACGACTTGCCCTGGAGCCCCGGGGGCAACTGACCCCCGCTCCTCCCCTCCGCGATCAATCCTGGCCCTGGCCTGAACAACGGTTGCTGGACTGCCCCCCATATCCGAACAACCAAAAGAAGTTCCCACCCCCCTCCCTAACCTCCTAAAAAATTTAACCAAAAAACTAACCAGGGGCCTCTTATTTGGCTTATATCGGAGGCCCCTACCCGTGCCCAACCATCTCTCAGGGTCCCAACAATCGGGCCCTTCATCAAGAGGAGGTGTAAAGAGTAAGGCGGGTCGCTCCCAGGATGGGGGGGCCCCCCTGAGGGCGAGTAAGACCGTGCAAGAATAAGTCAGACGCATGATCATTAAACAAGTCCGACAAAAAGACAGCAAGGCAGACCAGATCGATACGGGAGGATCTCAAAATAAATAAGTCGAAGGCAAATGACCAGAGAGCCAGCCCAGCTCCACTGCCACTAGAGCTGGGAAACCCTGGAACAGATCGAATCCTGCCCTCTCACGGCGGTCAAGGCCGGGGGGGCAGCCTGGTACATAAAACCGGGGGAGCAATACCACCCAGAGCTCTCACCTCTGGGAGGCAGCAGATGTAAAATCTTAACCACTCTCCCACAGTGGTTAAAACCCGGACCTTCCATTATAGGGGAGGGGGGAGAGGAGGAGGGAGTTAGAGCAAAAGAATCTATAATATACATCAGGATTAATAAGCCGGTATAGTCACAAAATGGTAGGAGAGATTCCGATTGTATAAGTCAATTCCATGTTGCAAAAAGACCGGATGATAGTCAGCCAAGAAGGAAACCACAACATGGTCTAATCATTTTCTGGCGGCGCAGAGATTAAATTTGCCTCACAAACGTCCGAGGCAACAGCGTCCGCGTTCCACCACCAGGCCAGGTCACCATGTCAGAGAGGCCAACTCCCTTCACCGTCAGCCATCTCGGACACCAGCCAAACGACGTCTCCACCACTCCAGCATTTTCACCCCCCCGCTGCTCCAAGCCGCGATTCATAGTCAGTCCAACAACACGCGGCTCCCCAAGCAGCAGGAAGGCGTTCCGGAGCACCACCGAGCTGTAAAGAATTAATCCGGGCGTCACAGGTCTCAGGAACGCCACCAGGCTCCGTAGAAGTGGTCTCGAGACCCCCGCTGCACAGACGGTCAGCCGGTCGGCGCCACGTTGAGCAGAGCTCCAGCAAAAAATCTGGATCTTTTCGGGTACCTCAGCAGCCTCAGCAGCCTCCATCGGGGCTCCGCCCAGCTCCTCCGCGTCCAACAGCCTCCATCGGAGTTCGCCGGGCCCCTGCGGCATCGACAAACAGCTGGTCGGCGCCGTACAGCACGGGGCTCTGCTCAGCTCTTCCATGTCCACCAAGCCGTCCAGAAACTCCTCCGGGCTCCTCCGGCCTCCTCCGGGCTCAGCTGACAGTCCTCAAAGAGTCCTCGGAGCCCTCGGAGAGTCCAGGCTCCCAGAGCCAAGGTAAACCATATAGGCGTTCCAAAGGCAGGCACCCAAGCTCAGCTCACCTCGTCCTCGTCCTCATCCTCACCCAAAACCTTCACAGGACTCAAATATCACTGTGAAGCTCCCCAGGGTCGCCACATTGCTAAAATTGCCGAAGCTCCTGACGGAGCTCAGCCACGCACGTCCGCCATCTTGGGCATGCTCCCAAAGAAAAACAGCCAGTGCATTATGAGCATAATCTTGAGTATTGCACAGTAGGTGCCACTGTCATCTATATAGACTCCCTTTCCTCTCCAGACTTCCAATCTAGGTCTTTTTTATGTGAAAAAACCTTAGGAAATTAGAGGGGTCTTTTTCTGGTAAATCCCCAACCTCATAGTATATCAATATTCCTGCATGTGCTGAGATTGTTCTAGGGGACTTCAAGATATGCACTGACATAATTAGAGGAAGACACATCAGAACTTCATGGTACCCATGATAATCATAGGGCCACCTTAACATGATATCAGTACAGCACACATGGCAGAACATAGTTTGGATTGGGTTTTCTCAGTCAAGTAGAAGAATAATATCAGGCCCAAGCCCAGAGACAAACTCAATCCTTTATTTGCTTACACCTAACAGAAGCTTGTCAAACTAAAGTTATAACCTTCTAACCTATTAGATATATCCTAAGAGATTCTATGGTGTGGCTACTCTGAACCTCTTTCCCTCTCCCCATCCAACTCCAGATTGTGCACTCAATTCCTCTCCACCTCTCTCTGGGAAAGCTCTGAGTTCAAAAATTCACTGGGAGTGGGGGTGGTATCAGCCTCTTTAGGAGAAGCTGTGATTATATTATTCATGAAGAATCCTGACCTGGGCCCAGACTATGAAGGTAACTATGGTTCAATTGCCAAAACCAGAATCACTAGAAAATGTTCGTAAGCAAGTGGATGTTAAATAAATCCTTGACCTCTTGTATGAAACTCTTTCTTTATATCCATTTTAAGCTACTTTAAAGCCTGATTTTGGAAACAGAAACTGTCTTGTTTACCTTGTGCTATCCCAAGCTTTAACAGCAAGTCCCCGCTTTTTTCTGTTTTCTGTAAAAGCATCAGAGGGCATCTTTTCAGTCAAGGAATTGTGTAATAATAATTATGTTACATTAGCATAGGATGATTAATTCTCATTTTTAATGATTTCATTCATTTGTTCCCTTATTATTGATTGCCTAGGCCATGGGTCTTCAAACCTGGCCCTTTTATGACTTGTGGACTTCAACTCCCAGAATTCCTCAGCCAGCGTGCCTGGCTGAGGAATTCTGGGAGTTGAAGTCCACAAGTCATAAAAGGGCCAGGTTTGAAGACCCCTGGCCTAGGCCCTAGACAATGTTACATGCTTGTGCAAATCAGCATTCAGAAAGGGAGAAGAAATGTTTATTTCTAAGCGCACTGAAAAATGGTTAAACCCACCCAAAGAGCCACAGAAGCAGGATCCTGAAGATAACAGACTTATTTACAGCTCACCTGTGGTTCATAAAGGAAGAGGAAGGCCAAAAAGGTATAGTTAGATTCTCTGAAAACAATTTACCACAAGGATCCAAAGATACCAAATTTGATAAAGTTCTTTTTTCATGGCTCAAACTAAATGAGTCACCTACTGAAACACAACTGTGAAACTTTTTTTCTTAATGGACCAGTTTTGTTTTGAAAAATGTGGGTGAAAAAATGAAAATGTGAAGCTATGCTATTATTGAAAGTGTGTAGTGGCAACAGGATGTGAGGCAACATATTCAACTAGTGAAGAGCTGCCCAGCTCAGAACTTCTGGACAACTCCAGATTTAGGAGATGGATAACAAACAGATACTGAATTGGAGTAGCAATGTCTATGATTCTAAAAAGCAATGACTAGAAAGTTCTACTTTTTTTCTCATTAAATGAACAAAGGATTCCAAATAAGATTTAAAGTCCCCTATCATTGCATTTGAAGCAGACAAATTAACTAAACATATTGTCAAGCCATTGATGTTACTTCACTCATAAAGCTAACTTCAAAAATGTAGTATTTTTAAATTTATTTTTTAAATTTAAAATCCAAAGTGTTGCCTAATTAACATTTTGTTAGGAAACACAACAAAGCCTCTCTATATACCCATAACTAGGATATGTGCCAACCAGACCCACACTTGTAGAGTTTTAAGAAGCCACTTTATTGTTCTATGCCTGTTTCACAGGAATCTCCCCAGACTGGTAGCTTTAGCCTGGGAAAGGCAAACTAAGGCTCAATGGGATTTATGTATTTATTTATTTATTTATTTATTTATTTATTTATTTATTTATTTATTTATTTATTGGGGGGGCAGACCTTGCCCTCTTGTGTTTATGTGTTGTGTTTACATAACAATTCCAGACTAATTTCCCACTTGAGTCCTTTCTGTTTGCATAATAATTCCAGACTAATTTCCAATTTCAGTTGTCCTCTGACTGGGACAGTTGCTCTTCAACACTGTGCCAGTTTAACAACTTGACAAAGTCTTTTAGTAATCTTATCTACACTGCATATGATTCATCATTAATCCAACTCATGTATGATTTCCTGTGCTATATGTTTAAAGAAGTGTTCCATTTTCATGAAGTAAACAGGAAACACAACAGGAACAAGACCAAAGCTAAGAAATAGGATTTTTATTACATGTTCTCTTAATAGAAGATAAGCTATAGCAAGTCCATAATTGTAATTAACTGCATCTGTTTAGTACAAGGTTGGTAGCAGGGAGTTATGTATCTTTTGTGTTAAGGATATTCTATCTTCTAGCCCCATGAAGAAGGTATACCAGTTGAACATGAGTGATTGTGAGAAGGGCTTCCCAAACCAGAAAAAAAATTTAATTGGCAGACAAAATGTATTTGCGAAAAGGCCCTCCTACCGGCAATGGGGGAAAAGTCGCGATATGTTGCGTGATGTCACGTGACATCGCGAGTTTGACATGCCTGGTCTAAGATAATCCCCAAATTTCAAACACATTCTGCTTAGGAAAGTGCAATCCTATTAAGATCTAAGGATTATAAATCCTTGTAAAAGAATGCCCTTGAATCTTTGTGTACATTTTGAATAAAAGTAGAAACAATGTCAAAACTGTGATACTTTGATACTCTGCCTAGTGAGAACTGGGGGTAGATTTCCAACAACAACTAGAACTAATCCCAGAAGAAGAAGTAGACACTACAATATGCTTTCCCCTACTCTCAGCTCCTGAGACAGTCTATAAGGAACACATGAGTAATGGAATCAAAAGTTGATGAGAATCAAGTAGAATCAGAAAGATTATATGACCCCTGTCCTTGTCATCCATAAGTGCTATTTCATTGCTATACATAGTCTTGTAGCCCAACCAAAAAGTGTCTGAATAATCTATTTCTTCCATGGCCTCCTGGAGCTGCCTTCCATGACACATTAGACTTCACTGTCACCAGCACTGTCATTATTCTTTGATGCAACTTCACAAATTCATTGAATTAAAATATGATGATAAAGATTGCAGAAACAGTGTGCAAATACTCCAACTTCAATGCAGTTTTTGAAAACCAGAATGAGCACAACAGAAATTATATCAGATTTAGGAAAGAGTCATGCCTATACTATGTACCACCAGAAGCATTGATATATTTCATTTCTGAGCTTGCACTGGGACAAGTTTCACCACTTAACCAAACATAAAGACCATATGGTAGGACAAGTCCAATCAGATATGATTTAGTGAGGATCAAGGCCATCTACCGGTAATCTGTATTTCTCCTAACTTTTTTGTTTGAAACTTTACCTCATAAAGTTGCTGTTTACCCTGAAGCTACATGGAAAGATTTGTTATACATGGCAACATTTTATTCACATATTTATTATGACTTTATTCAAATTTCATCAAGAATGTTTACTTTGAACAGCATTTACTCTACAAATAGAGAGGAACATCTGAAACCTCCTAATAGGGTAGTGCAAGCATCAGTGAAGCCAACAGAGGAAGGATGAGGCTGACGGGAGTTTCTTAGAAATGCAGTATACCAAAGACCACATACATTTCTGCTGATTTTTTTTTCAGTTATGCTTCTCTGTTTTCAAAGAAGAAAAAGGAAATAGTTGAAAATGAAATCAATTTTTTTTAATTAAAAACATATTTGTTGTAATAAACAGCTATCCATAGTATTGTTCTGGAAAAACAACGTGACATACCCATATATGAGGACCCAGATTGTTGGGGGCAATTAAGCTGACTTTGTAATAATGCTGCTTGGGGTGTGTGTGTGAAAGCCCTAATAAGCAGGCATATACATAGAATGAAGGCTACTGCTAAGCTTGTAAGCCGCCCTGAGTCTTCGGAGAAGGGCGGGATATAAATGGAATTAAAATAAATAAATAAATAAAAATATATAAAGTAGTAGTAATGTGAAATTGCAATGAGTAGTTTTTAAGTGTCTGAATTTTCTGAGTTTCCTTCCTCAAAACTGAAAATGAAGAGACCTCCAGTGAGCAGTTTTATAGCATCAAACTCATATTCTGGACCTCCAATCAAACGAAGGCCTTTCTTCCTCTGACACTCTGACATAAAGATGGCATATCAAATTAATCTATGCATAGTCCTGCATTTCAAAAGAATTCCAATTGAGCTTAATGAGAGCTATCGCTTAGAAAGCATGAGCCAGAAATAACTTGTGATCCATCAACAGAAAATAGAATTCAAGAGCAATCTTTCATATTTTAGATCCTAGTTTCCTATTTCCTAGTTTCCAATACAAGTCATGAATACCAGGAGTCCATGAATACCAAAATACTTGTTAACAACTATAGTACATCACTATCTCTATGTCTAGGTTTCTGTATTCATGTGTGCTCCAAACCATTCTTAGGAAATCAAAATATAAAGGGATGCATTCAGAGCTTTATCTAGAATATGTTTCCATTCCCAGGAGGGAAGAAAAGTAAAGAGTGTTGAGACCATTCTTGGAAGCTAGAGGGCATTGTGAGAAATAGTTTGCCTTTAGGCCAGACATGTCAAACACAAGGCCCGGGGGCCGCATCCGGCCCGCAAAGTGGTTTCGTGTGGCCCACGAAGCCATCCTAGAAACAGTGAGGGAACGGCCCCCACTGCCTTGGCCCTGGCTCAGAGACCCTCCTTCTGCCAGAGACCCTCAGATCTGTCCCACTCCTGCCCAGGCCCCCATAGGCACTCTTGATGCGAACGATGTAGAGCTGGCCATGCCCACCCAGTAGGCCATACGCACTCTAGCCATGCCCACCCAGTAGGCCATGCCCACCCTGGCCATACCCACCCGGCCCCTTGAGGGCAACTGCAATGCTGATGCGGCCCTCAATGAAATTGAGTTTGACACCCCTGCTTTAGGCAAACTGGGCACACCCCATATTGACCATTTTATGGAATGCCCAGAAGCTGCGTTCAGAATTTCAGATGTGCCCATCAGCTCAAAATGTTGGGAACTCAATTTAAAATACCTAATTTCTCAGACACTCATGTTCATAAGAAATCATTTATTTGACAAAACAGGTTAGATTAAGTTAAAGTAAAGCAACAAAGAGAATATACAAGAAGCTCAAACTGTGGAAATTACAGATTATACTGTGAATGTCCTTAACAGCACCATTGCCACCCCACCTGCTTGGTAATGCAAATTATCTACTAAAAGCAAGTGTAGAAAGGAAGTAGGGAAGCCCAGCCCTGCCAGTTTTCCTGAGATGGAGTATTGACACTTCACTTAGAACTTGTTCAAATTTAGCACCTGAAAATTACCAATAATTCTTTGTCAAACCTTGAGAAACCAAACTGACAATGAACTCTAGGTCTTACTTACATCTTCCTGCATAAATTACTCTCTAAATCTGTCCATTAATATCATCTTATATCCAAAAGTGGAGTGTTAATTGCATTTGAAACATTCCATTCTTTTTCCTGTGCAGCCTCATTCCTAAATATCAACCTGTGTCCCTTTTCTCACACAGAAAAACTAAATCTGAGGCAGCAGATGTCTAAATCTAAGCTGCCACTACGCATCTAGATTTGTTTTTTAAACTAGCACTGAGTTCTATAAAGCCATATTTCCCCTAATCCAGACCAACAGATGAAAAGAACAAAATCTACACAACTCCTCAGCACTTTTCTGGCATGCCAAATTTCTCACTTGCACATGTGAACACATGATATCATGTCTAAATGCTGCTGTCCAAACAGCGGGAAGAGCAACTCTTCTGTTACTGATTTTTTATCTTAAAGCAGCACGTGCATCATGATTTTCAGCCCCTCACATATTATTCAATAATTCCTTTAAAAGTTCAGAAAGAAAACATTCCTTTTGTTGGAAAGTAAATAAGCACAATTTATCTCAAGAGTGAAATCATTTGAATGGGTACTGTGACATAGATTACAAAGAGAGCTATAGGAAAACAAAGCATTTAAGAAAGCCTCAAGTGAAAATGCTGCCATTCATCAGTAAGATTTCCTGGATGACAACTATGCTGAAGAAATTTGGGGCATAATGTCTTTCCTGGTTCAATTTCACCATTCTGACAGAAAGCAGAGGGACCAATTTTGCAAGGCAGTAGTCAAGCAGTAGTCAAAACAGTAAAGAGCTTCTAGGTGATTGAAATGTACTCAGAAGTAAAATAAACTGCCATTGAACACATAGGGGATGTGAACCAAGCAAAAAGAAATTTGTACATCAGGATCCTTAGTGGCGCAGTAGTTAGAATGTAGTATTGCAGGCTAACTCTGCCCCACAGCCTGGAGTTCAATCCTGACTGGCTCAAGGTTGACTCTGCCTTCCATCCTTCTGAGGTTGGTACAATGAGGACCCAGATTTTTCAGGGTAATACGCTGACTCTATAAACTGCCCAGTGGAGTGTAAAGCACTGTGGAATGGTACATAAGTCTAAGTGCTATTGCTATTCCAAATTTCTTAGTAGACTACATAGCTTCCACTCTAACTCACATACAACTTATATGGTGACCCCTTATATGATGGCCCCTATAGCTGCCTTATCAAGAGAGATCCTGTCACTTTCCCAATGTATGTATTGTTACAACTGTTGCTCCCATATAAACCAACTATCTTGTAAAGAAGCACTGGATTCCATTCAGATGAATTTCATTTTAAGTTTCCATTTCATACTATAACCAGTATTTATTTTCCAACAAGAGCAAGTCTATTGCATCAGATCCACACACATAACAGAAATAGAAAAATGCTGAATTCATTTATGGAAGAACAATTTAACTGGCTTGGAAGAATGCTTACATCACTATGGTGAGATATAAGCATCTTACAGGAGACCAGATTTTTCCCAAGTTCTTGTTTTGCTTTAATCAAAGAACCCATCTAGTTAATTCTGAGAGGACCTGATATTTTTCTAAAAATATAATTTCACCAGATCTTCCATAGCCTGAGAACATTAACTACTATAGCTACCCAGGAACAAAAGAAGCTTGGGACCTTTACTAGCACTAATCAAAGTATTTAAGTGTCCTGTAAATACATGGACCACCATAAGGAAGAAACTAGCATACCAATTAGTACATCTGGGCCTTCCTGAAAGGGGGATGCTTAGCCCAGAGAGAATAAGGCCACTAAGAATTAGGGCAAAAGAGAACTCAAGATCAAACACTTCATAAAGTTTACTTTCACAATCTCTTATTGATCTAATTGATAAGAGTATCAGACAGAATATATTCTGGGAAAAAGAAGTAAAATTGCCATTATTCAATTCCCACATGGAGTAGAATGCTTGATGCTGGTATATAGAAAGCCTGCATTTCACTGGGTACAACCAAATAAAACTGCAATGTCTAAATGTTGGTTGTGCAAACTGACACACAAAATGAAACAAAGAAACAAACCAGCTCATTGGTAGATTTTCAAAAGCAACACTGAATGTGTTGCATGCCACTATATGTGAAACCAAAAAGACAAGTAGGTTTTCCTTTTAAGGTGTTTAGTCTTTATTCATTTTTAAGAAACACAAATTTTCCTGGGACGAGATCATCTTCTCCTGATATATGGCCTTTTGTATCCTATATAAGCCAACCTGCTTTAAAATAAAAAACCTCACTCTTAATACCAGTGAATAAGCAGGGGTTGTTTTTTTTACAAGTAGAACTATACATCACTTACAGATGATAAGTAGCTCATAATGTGGCATTCCCTAAACCAAGTTGGTCATAAACTTTGGATTTATTTGGAAGTTTTGTAGCACTCAGAAGAGGGAAATGCTGGGGAGAAACCGTATTATGTGTAGAACTAGCAACAGCATGGCCTCAGGTTCAGGTTGACCCGTAGCCACAAACTTGACAATTGACTCTAGATCAATTGTTCTCTATCAACCCATCCTATCTCACAGGGTTGTTATGGGGGAAAATTGGAAGGAGAGCTAATGCACAATGTGCATAAACCAAGTCTGCTATTCATTCAAAGTTGTCTCCAGATTTTTTAATGTATTCTTCACATCAAAGGAAATAAATACTCGTGACTTTCCAAAACAGCTATGTAGAAATTCTAACCTCCCTCTATGCACATGTCCACACAAACACCCTATGCTCATAGGATTTTCACTGGAGAGAAATCCGTGGTTTCAGGAACTTAAACTGAGACTGAAACAAGATCCGCCGCCCCCCCAGCAAAGTTTGTACACAAGATGAAATTTTTCCCCCTGTAAGAAAGCAATTATAAATAAGCTATCATTCTCCTAAATGTACTTAACCGAGACCTTTTATCTGTGGAATCTGGGAAAAGTAGAAAGAAGAATCTTAGTGAGCAGGGAAAGGACTGCTGCAAGATAGTTAGCTGCAACACAGCACCAATGATAGGGGCACTTGCAACATCTCATGAAATCACTTCTACAACAGTTGACATGATGTTCCTGTCTTGCTAGAAGGGAAGTGTGTTTGTGCATGGGGAGGGGGGAAGAAGCAAAGAGTGTTGAACAGCAGCCGCCAAATGATAATTTAACACTTCACACTTCCAGTTCCTCTTTGCATCTCCACTTCCGCTTTTGATTACCAAGAGTGTTCTCACTCGGAAAAGTTTGCTTTTACCAGCCACTTTCTCAACTGGTTTCCAAAATATTCCCCATCTGTAACTGTGGGCAGGCAGAATTCCCTACTTCTTTCTGTAACAATTACTCAGATTTTGTCCTGTCACTTTATATCAAATCAGTTATGTAAATTGTTGTCCTTTCCTTGTTCCAAAGGTAAATGATGAACCTGAATGAGAAACAACTACTAGAAAAGTAATTTAAAAGTTTAGACAACTCCAGGTAGAATTAGGAGAGAAAAGAAGATGCATTTAATAGCCATTACAATCAAAAGGCTGTTGAATGGACTGCAGGATATAAATAATAATAATTTTAAAAAAATCTCCCTACCCATCAACCCAACAAACAAGCACACAAGGCTACTTAACATTCCCAGAGAGTTTTGCAAACACAGAATTCTTGAGAACTTGTTTACATTGCAATGCACCAAAGTACAAAGAAATTTATTGTGCTGCCTCATTCTCAAAAAGAATGGAGCCTTTATCTCTCTCTGTCTCTCTCAACAACTGCCATAACCTCTGAGAACCCCTATCAAATGATAAGCAATGGCAACTTCTTTTAGAGAGCTGTGTAAGCATCACTGAAAACAACATCTTTCACACTCCACTATCTTTGTTTATCTGGGACCTCTGCTCCCATCATCTGCCTTTGACACAACATTGTCTCTAATCAGTTTTAGAGTATATCAAAGAGGGGGACATTTTTTTACAATTCCTGACACATGTATTAGCTTGTTTGTTTGCTTAGAACAGGGGTGTCAAACTCAATTTCATTGAGGGCTGCATCAGCATTGCAGTTGCCCTCAGGGGGCCGGGTGGGTGTGGCCTGGGTGGGCGTGGCTAAAGTGCATATGGCCTACTGGGTGGGCCTGGCCAGCTCTGCATCGTTCACATCAAGGGTGCCTATGGGGGCCTGGGCAGGAGTGGGACAGATCTGAGGGTCTCTGGCAGGAGGAGGGTCTCTGGGCCAGGGCCAAGGCAGTGGGGGCCGTTCCCTCCCTGTTTCCAGGATGGCTTCACGGGCCACATGAAACCACTTCACGGGCCGGATCTGGCCCCCGGGCCTTGTGTTTGACATGTCTGGCTTAGAACATTCATATGGTCCCCCGTCTTAAATACATAAATCTGGGTACTTCACAACCACTTTATAAAATTATTTTTTTAAAAAAAAATCTATAACCAAACAAATAATCCAATACAAAAGAAAACAAGACGCCATGTAACAACTTCACGTATACACAAATGTCATTTGTTTGTTTATTTGCATCCCACCTTTTTTATTTTTACCAATAAGGTGGTGGAAAGATCCAACACACTTTCCTACTCCTATTTTCCCCCCCAAACAACCCTGTGGGGAAGAGTTAGTCTAAGGGAAAATGATTGACCGAAAGTCACCCAGCTGACAGGCAGGACTTGAATACACAGTCTCCTGCTTTCTAGCTTGATACCTTAACCATTACACCAAATTAGCTCTAATATCAAGTTTTCTAATATCCTGCTCCTAATGCCTATGGAATTAGTGGCCTTCTGCTTGGTGCTTTCTGAATCTCAGGGGTGAGGGTGTTTCACAGGACAAATGATATGTCGAAGAAATCCCATCACTTTAGCCCTGCAAGATGACAGTGTTTAAAAGAGACCTGGAACATGCTGAATCTATCAGATCTGGTAGAATGGCTGAAACCCTTGACGATGGGTAGTCCCACATATGAAGCCTGGCCCCATGCCATGCAGGTTTTTCAAGGTGATAACCAGCTCCTTGAGTTGCATCCTGGAAGCATACAGGAAGGTAATGCATCTCGTAGTGCATTACCTTCCTGTATGGCAAGTTTTGTAGCTCTCAAAATTATGCATGTGCACTTTGAAACCTTTGACGCTTCTGTGTATTCTTCAGAATCCTGAAGAATATTCTCATGTTGTAAGGGAAGTAGGGTAGTAGGTAAACCAGATGGGAAATGGCTAAGACATGAGTGGAAATGAGCAAATCTCCAGGCCCAGGAATGGGCACAATTGGTGCATAAGATGAACCTCTGCAAAAGGCCACTGACCAAAGTTGTCACCTGCTTTTTCAGCAAGAGCCATGAATCAGGAACAGTTAGTCCACCAACTCTGTTTGGGAAAGTGCAAATTCCATCAAGAGTTAAAAATGAAAAATCACCAGATTCGGGGGGGTGTGTGTCAAAAATCCAGGATCACTTGGTCTTGACAATTTCTGGCAGAGAGCAGTAAGCAGGTAACATGCACATTAAAGGTTTAACTGATCCATTGACACATATACCATCCAAGCAAGCCTTTTCCTAACCAAGCCTATTTGGGGCATGGAAGCTTTGCTGGAGGTAGGGGAAAGAATGGGTTATATTTACAACAGGTAATGAATAGAAGACTTTAATGTCCCTGAACTCCCACAACTTCCACTGCTTCAGTGATGAAAAATGGAAGAACCACATTCGATAACCTTCATCTTCAGCACAGGTGCAAAGGCATGAAAGATCTCTCAACCTCAGTCACTTTTCCCTTGCTTTTAAGGATCTAAGCAAAAATCATTGCAACTTTTTGGAAGAGAACTTATAAACCAATAAGAGTTACTATTTTTAAAAAAAAATCACAAAATTTGTCTTTAAAAGCCCAATAGTTGCTTTAAAAGCAACTGTTACAACAAATAGTTTATTGCAGAATATACCGGTATGTAATTTCATGAAAAAATATATAAGGAGGAGAATAAAATGTTGTTTGTGAGGTACTTTATATGCAAAGAGGGTTCTTGTTTTCTGTCATCCAAATGTCTTTTCTTTAAAAAAAAAATAGAGAGCTCTCAAAAATTTATAGTTGCACAAAATGCAGAGTGATTCAAACATGATCTTCAGTTGGAGAAGTGGAGGACATGCCAGATTGGGGAAAACACAAGATTGAATATACAGTCATGAATCAGCCGAGGCAGCAAAATGGCACTCTTTAGTACACACACATGTGTACTTCACAGGATGAAGAAATACAAAACTATCTAAAGCCAGCAGTAACACTTTTCAGTCTAGCACTGTTGTGTATTGTCAACACAACAGTGTAGGGCTTTAAGCAAGAGATGCTGCGTAACATCTATTTAAATATATTTCATACAGAAGAAAATAAGTCATTGACTGAAAAATACAACAGAATTTCCAGTCCTTCTTTTCTTATAAATCTCAGGCATTTTTGGTGGGAGCTATACATCTATACAAGAGTTTTAGGACATGGAAAAGAAGCAAGCAGGAGAATAAATTGGCTGAAATATTTAGTGCCAGAGTTGCGTACCACCATTTCTAACAAATTTTATTAAAACTCATAAGTACAGCTCACTTCAAAAGATGCCTGGAGTGGCTAAAATTATGTAGGATTTAAATGGCAATGAAGGAGGGGTGAAGGGAAGAGAAGGTGTTTCTGCAGATACAGGTTACACATGTCATAGATCACAAGTATCTTTTTCATTAGCAATTATAATGTGTTAAAAACACATTGTGTTTGTTGAGACCTTCTGAGACTGGCTTAAATCTAGTATGTGAGTATGTGAGTTCTCATTGAATTTGACTGGGAAAGTTTCTTTTTTCCCCCAAAATAGTTATTCTGAAATCTGCAATGAAGAGTCTTGGGAGGCAGAAATGTTCTTTTCCTTGCCTTGAATCCTGATATCAAATTTGTGTCCATTCATTTTTTTGCACAGAGAGGGTATTGTTTGCAGACATGAGATGTATCACATTAAAGACATAGCAACTGAAGTTGCCTCTAATCTAGTTTGTGCACTTGTTGATGCCTGTGATTATGTTGTTGATGTATAGGTAGGGGGAATCTGGATTTGCTACAGTATGCGAGAGAGGGATGCATCTTACTGGCAATAAGCTGTTTATTACTCTTCCCCAATCTAGTGTCTATACAGGTTCCTTCAACTTTGTTTTTTTAACCATGTTTTTTCACTCCCATACTGTCAAAGGATTCGGTGTTTTCATAGACAGAAATTAGGGGATTTCCCCACCCTCCGACTACTGGAGAAAACAAACTTCAAAGTGCTGAAAATATCTCTGAGATCTTGATCTAGACCAGAATTTTGTGTTCCAGCCCACAATTCTTCCACCAGTTTGCAAAGCAATCTCCCAAGAAAGTTACAGGTAATTCACACATTCACTGGGGCCAAATCAGGAACTACATCGGCCATCCTTATTTGGAGCTCTCCAGAGTTCCAGTCTGTTCAGCCTGGAATGCTGCAATATCCAAAATGCTGTGAGTTGTGCTAACAATATATCTTCGGGGGAACTGAATTTGCTAAGGCTTTGGGGATGAACAGTCTTAGTCCAGGATATCTTAACCTTGGCAATTTAAAGATGCTGACAGGGGAATTCTGGGAGTTGAAGTCCACCCGTCTGAAAGTTGCCAAGTTTGAGAAACCCTACGGTAGTGAGTGCTGTGTTCCACACAACTTTGGGAGGGCTGAGAGCTCCAATTGGCAAGCAATGATGCAACTTGGCAGGACTGGTGTGTGTGTGGGGGGGGCGGGAGTTATTATGGGTAAAGCTAGGATAATATTTCTTGGTTTTTGTTTTTTTGTTTTTTGGTTTGGGGAATTAGGGTGGGAGTTTCCTATTAGTTTTTCCCTGTTTTTAGGCTTATGGTACATCTTTGCATGTTTTTAGACTTAAAGTGGGTGGAAAGAAGACCATTGGTTTTTGATAATGAAAGTTAGAGGAGACTATAAAGCTTGTAGTAAAGGGAATCACAAGACACAGGATGCCTATTCCTGATCTACCTAAAAAAACCCAGTCATAAATTTCCTAAATCTAGACTGATATTTAAAAAAATAACTGATTTATACCATCAATTTAAACTTTCACTGTTGGTATTTATTGATAAGTTTCATATATAAAGCAGAATGACTATGGACACAATTTACCTTTCTCTTGACAACAGAACACACAACACTTGTTCCCCTACCTTCCAATGCAAAAATAAGTCCAGAAATTAATATTATCAGTTCTAACAATTTTATGAATATTAAACTATTTTGGAAAAACCAGAAGAAGATTAATGCATAGAATTTGGTCATGAGTTCTGGTTGCTCCAAAATAATTAAATGTTCTTCAAATGGTTAAAAAGGTGATGGATAGATAGTGAGTAAAGATTTACATGTATTGTTAAAATTGGTTCCTAAAATCAGGAATTTATTTATGAAGAACTTTGGATACGGTGTGCTTGGATTGTTACAAAGAAAATTGGTATTGGAAAGACACCTGTATACAAGATATCAAAAGGTAGCTTGATAAAATGTGCACACTGTCCATTTTTAAGCAAGCTCATTATCATTTCCTAATACAAACCTGTTTACCCCATTTTTCCATACCTGACATGCATTTTCCCCAAGACTGATTTATTTCCAAACACTATTTCCTAATACATGCATTTTTATTTCTCCAATGTAAATTTTCTTCTCCAATGTTAAAAAAAAGAACTGACTAATAAATGTCAGGTAATTGGAAATAGGGAAGGACAATTGCCTTCCGGTTTATGTATTAAGTTAGATCAGTTCCTACTAAATATAATAGGAAGTGAATTCCATTGAAAGGTAGCAGGCCAAGTGAGGCTACCCAGAGCATGACCTGCACCCACCCAACACCTCAGTACCCTGCATCTCTCTCTTATCCCAACATCTGCCCCCAGGGTTACCTGCTCAGAAATAGGTGCAGCTCTATTCTTCCATGGATTTATTTGCAAAGTGTCAAGGCATACGCAAATGTTTTGTTGTCTAGCTGTCACTGTACATCTCCCTTTCTGACAGTCTAGCCAGTCTAGCCTTCCTGGTTTCTTATGCTGCAATAACCCCCCTCCCCTCCTCCCCCCCCCAAAAAAAAAAGATCTTATAGGGAAGGTCTTACTACTGGGCATTTCAATTTGGAAACTGCATGCCACCAAGAATGGATGAGAAAATAAGTAACAGAAAACAGCAGCAGCACCTCACACACAAACACACTTTCAGCAGTTAAAAAAAATATCTATCTATCTATCTATCCATCTATCTATCTATCTATCTTGCCACCAATTTTCCATACAAGGCAACTCTGTCAAATGCACTGCCAATAGAAATGTAACAGAAATTCTCAAACATCCTGAAAAACAGAAGCCTTTTTACAGGAGCAGAAAATGAAAAGCCGCAGGGCAGCTTTTGTCCCAGCATTCATTTTTACTGCAGAAAGTTGTGACTTGCTTTGCAACGCGTGTTTCTCCCACCCCCCACCCCCCCCCCATAGTAGCTATGGGGACATGGCTATGGGACTTATTTAGTCAACAAAGGTCCAGGTCAGCTGCCTTCAACCTGGCACCTTCCAGGAACATAGCTCACTAATCTCATTCTTTCCTGACAACATGGCTAGTACTTTTTTGGTTGGGAATAATAAAAGTTGTATTCCAATATTTTGGCAGGAATCAGGCTGGGGGAGGCTGACTGATAAAACTGCCTTTGGAGACAAACACTTAATTCTTCCTATTCGCTGATATCTCAGAGTTAGGGAAATGTTTTAACATCAGACGTGGTAACAGCCGTCTCAGTCTTGATCCCAGATTAAAGATTATCTCTTGGCCCAGTCCTTGCACACACTTAACCACAACTTTAAAACCAACCCCAAGCGAGGATGTTAATCTTAACAAAGACACAATCAGCAATTACCAAATGTTTTGAGTGTCCTGTTATCCTTCTGCCCTGGGAAAGAGGAATAGTCTTTATGTCAGAACTCCTTTGAAATTCCTAGTTCCTAAAATAGTTTTCTCCCTGCCATCCAGGTTGCTCTATCTATTTAGCAGTAAGTGAACTATAATCGGCCTGCTGCCTTCTTAATGAGTCACCTATGAAGCCTGTAACCATTGACCTGCAAGAAAACCCACCACCAAGAAATAAAAAGAAGTCACGAGCAGCGCTGGCATTCTGGATTTTGAACTCCTAGACCTAGGGGAATATTCATGGTATTAAAACAGTCACGATTAATTCTAATTTAGTTGCAATGCAAGACAAGGGGAGATGATTCCAACCTGAAGTTTCAGCACAACTGCCCTAATTCAGACTATGGAGAGCTATGCAGGGAACAGCACTGGATAGCAACATGATTTTAATCTAGGCCTCCCTGGCTGCAGATGCTATTACACCTGTTTTCACTCTTTGAAGCAGGTAAGAAAGAGGACTTAACATAATGACGGAAGCATTGAAAGCAGAAAACTCTTGTGCCTGCCAGCAGGTATTTTGTCATTTATGTAGTAAAGAATTGTAAGGCCAATTGCAGGCCCCAGACTCAGAACTCTTGTCTTTAGAGGTAGAGGTAGACAGAACATGGATGTAAGACAATCTACTGGCCAGGAAATGTGTGCCTATTTGACAGCTGCTACATTTTATGAATACAGATGGCTAATAACAATGGGGGGGAAAATAAAAGGAAATGCCAGCTGTCTGGATGGGAACTTGTTTATGCATTACTGTATATTTGAATACATACAGTATGGCGGTACTTGGAAATGAAAGAAAACATAAGGAAAGAGGGAGGGGAGGGGAGGGGAGAGAGAGAGAGAAAGAGATTTTATCTTCAGGGAAAAAAGCTTGGTTGAAAACCTGAACTCTGAAATAAGATTACTGTAATAATTTCTTACAGTCCTAATCAAAAATATATCTGAAACAATTTACTTACATTTTCTAGTGCTTTAGAAAATATATGGATTTTAAAAGGAAGCATAGCACTAAAGTATCTTATAGTGAATACATTCACTGAACTATAAATGTGCCAGGACACAGAATTTGTTGCAGTCCTCCCATTGTTGTACACAGTGAGTCAACCAAATTAGTTCAATTAAAGTATTGGGGGAACCCTTTTCTGAAATCAATAAATTTAGAAATAATGTAATCCCAACTTGTCATGGGGAGGAAGCAAAAGCAAAACACGGAAAAGGCATACGTAGGTGCCTAAATGTACATTCATATACATACACAAGTAGAAGCCATACCAAAAGCTGCCTAAAATGTTTTAGCATCAGAGAATGAAAATTGCCTAAGCAAGTGTCTACTCAAACAAAATATACAAAAATGTTGTGAAGAAACTGACCGTTCTTAAAAGCAACGTATTGACTCAACATCCTAAGCGGGTGCCACGCTCCTTTGGTGAAGAGGATTGAAAGGGAGCATTTCTCTAATTGAGAAAATGCATATTTCTTCAGTTTAATATATCAAACGAATACCCTTTTCGTTTGCCTAGCTCAGGGGTCAGCAACCTGAAACAGTGAAAGAGCCCCTCGGAACCGGTTCCCTCACAAAAGGAAAAACTGGGAGCCGCAAAAAATGTGTGCGCATGCGTGTACATGCACGCATGTGCAGAACAGGGTTTGACTGAAGAGTGGAGACAAGGCGAGATATGCACCTACCCTGCATATTTGAATTGACTGGTTGAACTTTTTTAGTCCCACTTTCCTTTGGGGGGGGGGACTGCACATGGCAGAGGACTGGGAGCTGCAGGAGACGGCTGAAAGAGCCGCATGTGGCTCCGGAGCCGTGGGTTGCAGACCTGTGGCCTAGCTGTTCAGGTATATTTTTAACTCTTAAGGCTTTTTATGGCTCGTCTCTTATTCTGAAGTGCTGCATTCAGGGGAATAAAACAACATAACATAGACCTCTCTACTGACATGTGTTTCCCCTTGATTTACGGTAGATACAGGATACTATACAAGAAGGAAGGGGGAGCAAAGCAGCAAGTGTGTTTCCTACTTGGCCCATCCCTGCTAAAAATGTCAGAGAGAAAGAATCTTTAAACCATTCTGCATTTATATCTAGGATACTGTAAGTATCAATAACCTTATGTTGTTCTGCAGGACTGGATGGAATGTTGCTGCTTTAAAAAGTGTAACCCTACTTAACCCATACAGAAATGAATATTCTCTCATTGTTGCCTATGCTAAATACCAAACAGAAACAATGTGAAGGAAAATGAGAGAAAAAAATGAAATCGATAAGTAAGAAATAATGTATTAACCCATCCAGCCACGTGGATCTGGGTACAAACATTCTTTATAAGATAGAAATCTGCTGCTTTTAGCTTTAGCAAGAACAATAGAATTTAGAGTCATATACTGCTTCATAGTGCTTTTACAACATTCGGAGTCAGCATATTGCCTCCAACAATCTGGGTCCTCATTTTGGAAGGATGGAAAGCCAGGTCAGGATTGAATTCGTGGCTGTGGGCAGAAGACAATACTTTTAACCACCAGAGTTCTTAAGCTTTCAAGTGAACCAGGTAGCTGCAACCTGGAATTGCTCCCCAATCAGTCTACAGAGGACTGCCATTTGATTCAATCTAGTGGAATTTGCAGGACAAAGACAAAAAGTGGGATGGACGTTATCAACAGGTGGAACCAGAGCATAACACACCCATTGTCATCAGGTTTCTGTACAGGTTATTGGAAGCAAATATAGAATTTAATGGTACAGAAACAAGCCGTTGGCAGCTGTTTCTTCCTCACCACACCAACTATCTAAAATGTCTGTCATTACGAAAGTTGGACTGGGCAAAAATATTTGCCCCAGTTCTCATTTCTTAAATGAATGCTCTATTTTAGCCACTATAGAAACTCAGATTTCTATGCTAGATTTCCTGATACGTATAACACTAATTGAAACAAGTGCAGCAAAAGGAAGGAGAAGACTTGAGGGATACCTCTCTGAAATAGCTTCTGAAACCAGATAATAGAGGCAAAGCTTTGATTTGATAAATAAGGTTTTATGTTTTTTTTTCTCCTTGGAAACCTACAAAGTAGGAAGCCAAACAGCCTTCCGGCAAACAAAGTAGCTCAGTTTCACTAATCAAAAGTTGTAAACTGGCTAGTCGCATGCCCAGGCAGACCAAGAAAAAATAAATTAGAAAAAAAAAGCCCTCTTCACTATGGACCCACGGAAAAACAACAAAAGTCCTCTGGTTGCAAACTTGCCATGACATCCCAAAGCATTTTTGTTATAGACAGAACAAGCTTTCCTTATGGATGCACCATCTCCTAATAAATATTCAGCCTTGAGATCAAACCCCCAAGCTTCCTTGACTGCAAGATCTCCTTACATCATGAATCCACACAGCTCTCAGCTCATTATGACACATTTGATTGCCTGTCAAATTAAACAACAGCCTGGGCAAGAGACCATAAGAATCGATTATCCTTTATCAAGATAAGTATCTGCGGGGAACATGCCTCCCAGCAGCTAAAGACAATAGATGTGGAACTGACACAAATCACTTGTGACTGAAAAAAAGAAAGAAATCTGCATAGCTGCATGTCACAATGCTCAAGCAAAGGAAGAGAGATTGGCCAATGCTCCTTCAGTCAAGAACATTTCTGAATTTTTACCACAGCTCTGGGACTCCATTCACAAGTCTGGTTTCCACATTAACCTTCCTTCTTAACACACTACAAAGTCATCTTGTGGTGAGGTGCGATGACCTGTGTCCCCGTTTATTAAACCCCTTCATAATCTTACCCCTCCCTACTATGGCGGTGTGCAAAAATTAGCCAGCCTACTAATTATGTTATCTTGCATAATCCTTTGTCCGTGGACAAATCATGTCTAGTTTCACCCCCCCCCCAGGAAAGATGCCTGTCTTAATGGGTCAAATGTGGATCTCCCTATCTCCCTCCTCACCCCCTCCCCCATCATAAATGGTTTAAAAGAATGAAGGAACTTTGTACACACAGTGAAGTCACCATAGAAATAAACATCCCGGTGTGTAAACACAATGGAAAAGGTGGGAGCAAGATCCCAAGACCTTCGAAGGAAAGGGAGCGGAGTCCATACAACAGTCAAGGCTAAACAAGGATATCTTAAAATGCACCCCCTTTTGTTATCTCTGCAATCCCGAGCCCAGAAGCACAAGCACTATTCTGTTGCATCTGTTTACATTTTCAGCCTGACTCTCTAGTTCCTTTTCTAAAAAATAATGCGTCAAAGTAATGTTGCAACACATAAAGAAAAGTGGTTTGTTTGTTGTTGTTTTTTTTACAAAGCGCTCAACTTCAACTTTCAAGACTCTCATCAAAGCGTTCAATCCCATAAAAGCTCAGGTTGAGATCCTGGACCCAACTCGCAGCTTGCTATTCCTGTACCGCTGCCGTTCGTGCTTCCCCAAAATGAGCGAATCCGGATTAAAAGTGCTTAGAGACAGTAAACATTGCAAATATTCTGAGGAAGTTCTTAGCATGCGGCGATCATCCTGGCTCAGACCCAGGATGATCCGGGAACCGGATTCCGCTCCTCCCCACACTCCGCACCCCTCTGGGTCTTACTTCGAGGCACTCCCGGCCACGGCAAATGTCCCACTGATGAGCAGCTCAGCCTTCTGCTCCGGTCTCCCACCTCTTTCTCTTTGCCCAGGAGAAGGACAAAATAATAATAATAATAATAATAATAATAATCCCTTTTTCTTTTCGCGCTGAGCGGGAACGGAACCACCCCAAAGCTGTCATTTGGCCATCCTCGGACGGTTTGCCTCTAGTCACTGGTAGCAGCTGTAGCAGCGGCCGCGACAAAGAGGGGCTGCCCACGCCGGCATCCGCCCCGAACGCCAGCTGATCGTTTGCAAAACCTCAGCGGAGATTTCTGCCCATTTAACTCTAACCTCCCATTTATTCCGATGCCCGGCTCCACCACCACCACCCCCACCCGTTCAAAGCATCCCCTCCCCGCCTGTTCACGCATCTCTCAGCTCTGCTGCTTGCCCGGAACCTTTGCAACTAGCCCCAGAAGGCTATTTTTGCACCCGAGAAACTGATCCACTGATCGCCTGCGCCTGCCTCTCCCGAGCCATTCCGGACTGCCGCCCACTCCCCACAATAGCCTTTGGGGACGGCTGTACCTGTCCGGTGCCTCCTCCCTGAGTCTCGTCCTCCAGGCCCATCCTGGGCCGTAATTCAGCTGCAGTCAGGCGCGGTTGATCTGCGAGTCCAGACGTCCGTGCTCAGCTTGCCGGGCTGCAGCCCCAATTTCCCATCGCCGGGGTGAGGGAAAACTACAGCTCCGAGCCTCAAGGCTGGGGCGAGAAACTTTCAAGCCCCGCCCCTCGAGGAAGGCGCCCGGCCTTGCAACACGCTCGCCTGCGCTGTAAGAGCGGAGCGGATCCGAGCGGCCTCCACCAATGGGCACCTGAGTCTGCCCTCCCTGCCTCTCGCCACACTCGTCTATTGCGTCCTTGCCGTCGTTCGCGTTTGATTTCCAAACCTCCGTCGATGTTCGAGTATTATCTTTAGAAATCTGGCCGAACCTCACGTGCGGAGAGTGACAGCCTGCAACCTGGGGTTTTGTTGTTGTTGTTGTTGTTGTTGTCGCTTGTTTTACTTTAAGATCTTTCTTGCTGCTTCTTTACTATAATAATGATAATAATAATAATAATAATAATAATAATAATAATAATAATAATAATAATAATAATAATAATAATAATATAATAAGTTGGAAGGGACCTTGGAGGTCATCTAGTCCAACCCCCTGCTCAGGCAGGAAACCTTATACTTTAGCATCCCATATTATGGAATAGCTTCTCTGGGGAAGCAAAGGAGGAGTGGGGAAACTTAAACCAGAGAAAGCAGCAAGTAGATATTTTTTTTCTCCTCTATCACAGGCTATCATAAGCTGTCAACAGGTAGTCCTCGACTTAAAACGGTTCATTTAGTGCAGGGGTGTCAAACTCAATTTCATTGCATCAGCATTGCGGTTGCCCTCAGGGGGGCGGGTGGGTGTGGCCTACTGGGTGGGCGTGGCTAGAGTGCATATGGCCTACTGGGTGGGCGTGGCCAGCTCTACATCGTTCGCATCAAGGGTGCCTATGGAAGCCTGGGCAGGAGTGGGACAGATCTGAGGGTCTCTGGCAGAAGGAGGGTCTCTGGGCCAGGGCCAAGGCAGTGGGGGCCGTTCCCTCACTGTTTCCAGGATGGCTTCGTGGGCCACATGAAACCACTTAGCAGGCCGGATCTGGCCCCTGGGCCTTGTGTTTGACATGTCTGATTTAGTGGCCATTCAAAGTTACAAAGGCACTGGAGAAAGTGATTCGTGGCCGCTTTTCACAGTCACGACCTTTCCAGCATCCCCATGATCATGTGATCAAAATTCAGGTGCTTGGCAATTGGTTTACATTTATGACCATTACTGTGTCCCAAAAACTTGTGATCATCTTTTGTGACCTTCTGACAAGCAAAGTCAATGTGGAAGCCAGATTTACTTTACAACTGGGTTACTAACTTACCCACCTGTGGCAAGAAAGGTTATAAAATGGGCCAAAACTCACTGAACAAATGTCTTACTTAACAACAGAAATTTTGGGCACAATTGAGGTTGTAAGCTAAGGATTACCTGTATAGCCTTTTTAACATTAATACAAGGTAGAGACATCCACTGTATATAACAACCAATTCACATATACTGTAGGTGTTCACTTTATTGCTAACTTCCTTAGTGCAAGGCTTTTCAACCAGTGGTACGGGTACCACCTGTGGTACATTGCCACCTGGCAGGTGGTACACGACCATCCTAGAAAAGTGGTAGCGGGGGAGGGGAATGAGCTGAACTGGTGACAGCACCGCACAAGCCTGAGCAAGAGATGGCTGGAGCTGCAGGGCTGTCAGGGCTCAGTAGAAGTGCCAGGATCAGCGCCAGGCTCCAGCTGGAATGTTGCAGCATCTCCAGGGTCTTTTGATTTACATTCAGATGCTTGGCAACTGATTCATATTTATGATGGTCACAGTGTCCCAGGGTCATCTGAAGTGACCAAAACCTGCTGCAACCACCTAGCAGATGGGGGGGGGGAGAATAAAAACCAAACACCCCCCCACCCCCACTGCCAATCCTCAACAGAAATGCTCACAACAGTGAAAACCTCGGACAGGAGGAAGAGCACCGCCGGGCAGGCAGGCAGGTGTCTTGCTCGGCTGTGGCTTGGGAGGCACTTTTTTCAATGCCATTGTAACTTCGAACAGTCACTAAGTGAACTGTTGTAAGTCGAGGACTACCTGTACTTCATCACTTTTTTCCTTTTTTTGTCATCAAGTTTCTATTGTGTAGCTGCCATTTTTTTGACAATCACCCACCCGACAGATGTCTCCCCTAGCTATTGAAAGGTTGTCTATCCTACTTTTAAACTTTGCCAAATGCCTCTTTGTTAGCTTACCTCATTGGTATGTGATATAGATAGTGTACCACATATGCCCACTAACTGGTATATGTACATGACATCACTTGCTATAAATCTGCATCGTTTGCACTTTAAAATGCATGGAAAGGTCATGTTCCAAAATATTTCCTGGATTGGTTTATCTGTTTTATCTGTGTGTTCCCCCAGAACAGAGAATTATTCCTTATTTCTTCAACTGGCTGGACCATATGTAACAGCTGGAAATATGATGTGCCAGTTGTAGAAATCAGGTTTTAGGTGCAAAGTCTGGTAGATGCAGCCTTGCATATCTGATCATTATAACCCCACCCCGCACCCCTATCTATAAAAAGACATAATTTCTTGGCAGAAAGCCAACTGAAGGGGATTACCATCAGCTCTTGGGGCTCATGCTGTGTGGAAGGAAGTGTAGAATTAGAATAAGGAGGAAGGTAATTTTCCGAGCCATGTGCATTGCTATAATTGGCCAGTAACAAGAGAAGTAAACAAGGTGACACTAATCTTCAAGTGGTGCTGTATGGTGTCCTATGGGGAAGACTGTGCCTGCATTCTCCCAGGAAAAGCAAATAAACATAATGAACTTCTAAAAGACTGCACAGCAAAAAAAACAGCTATTAGCAGTCATTTTGCCCAGGAGCAAAGTTGAATCTACTTCTTTCCTAAACTTCCTTTGAAAAATATTTTAGAGCAAACTTTTATTTAAGCTCATGTCAGCTTCAGATTCTGCATTTCTTTTGAATACTTATATTTGAATGCAAATGAAAAACAGCACAAGTCTTTCATACTTCCAGAGTAGCATGTTGATTATTGTGTGATGTTCTGATTTGATTTCCAGGCCATAAGATTTGGTTTCCTGGACTTAACTTTCAGGTAAACAACTATGTGCTCACACTGTTACTCATAGTCCTCATTTAATGACCATTTGCAGTTATAACAGTGTTCAAAAACTTACTTTGCCACCAAACTACACCTTTATGATTTTTGCAGGCTTATAAAAGCAAAGGAAAGCTGAAATAAAATCATAAGTCCAGTTATTGTTTCACTTGGAGACAACTTAACAACTGGATTGCTCATCCCAATTGTGGTTGCTACTAGACAAAGACTACCTGTAGTGTGAACTAATATTAGTTGGGTTTTTGACAGTAGAGATTTTAATTTGAAATAAAGCTTGTCTAGTTCAAATGACAGCTAAATGAAGATTTGAAATGGTCTCTTCCCCTTTACTGTTGGTTTTGAAATGAAAGAGAATAGATAAGTGCAAAAGAGCATTTTAAATCATGCATCAAAGAATATAGGTAAACCTTGAAAGTCCTATTATATACAGTCAACAGGTCATATGGAAGACCAAAGTGATCTAATGTGGAGGTGATACATTGGTAGGATTTAAGGTAGGATGGGCTGCATGTTGTTCTTCAGTAAAAGGAGAACAAGAGCATGTGTTCCTTGGGATAAAAGAGAGCATCCATTTTAAGAGTCCTTCCAGCCACTGCAGAAAAGATTGGCAGGCTATCAGTTTCCTCCTTCTCATTTCCCAGATGTGTGTGTGTGTGGGGGGGAAACCCTAATTGTCATAGGAGCTACTGCAGACATATTAGGGAGGGCCTTACTTACTTTTTTCCTATTTTCTACCTCCATCTTGTTCATATATGTCTGTGGGGAACATGATACCACAGAAATGAAATTTCTAGACCTGCCCCATGTCTTTGGGCCTTTCCCCACCACAGAGGTGGAAAATTACCCACACTCCCTTGAGGTGGCAGAAAACTATACTAACATTAAGTTAGATATTCCCACTGCCAATTAGTATCCTAGAAGAAAAAAATTTCAGAAAATGTCAATTAAAAAGGCTTTTATATGGTTGTTAAGCAAACAATACGTGTCCATGAAATTATAGTTAAGCTCAACTTAAAGGAAACAGTACTTTTTAACTATTCTGTTTTTCTTCAAAAACTACCTAGATTGGAGAGGAAAGAGATCCAGATGTTCAGGATTATAGTGATCTGACCAGGGGAACACTTTCTGGTATTCCTTTGCTTACAGACAGTTCACAGACTTATTCCAAGAAAGTCACAAATGTTGACTCATCGGACATTGTCCAGCCATGGTTCCTATTGCCCTTCCTAGTGTCTATATGGTAGTGCACCTGTTTGACTTAACATTGATTACTAGTGACCACTAAGGCCTTATGGCTTAGCAAAAGCAGCACAGGCTGTATGCATATTCAGTAAACAATGGCTTAATTTTTTTTAGAATAACATATTGTGTGAACACAGCCTGTATTGCAGGCTGCGTTGCAGGGTTCTTTATTAAAGCCTGAGTCATCCTAGACAGTCATTCTAGAAAATAAATAAATAAATAAATAAATAATGAAATTATTCTCCTTTATCTCAAAATGTTTACATTTGAGGCCAGGTGCTGCCTAGCTAAATGCAAAGGTCAGTTTTCATTTATCACCTTCACACCTTCATATTGTTGATATTATTTCCTGGGAACTCAGGAGCACAGTGAACAATAGATGCAAAAGAAGAAGAAGAAGAAGAAGAAGAAGAAGAAGAAGAAGAAGAAGAAGAAGAAGAAGAAGAAGAAGAAGAAGAAGAAGAAGAAGAAGAAGAAGAAGAAGAAGAAGAAGAAGAAGAAGAAACATCTTGTATAAAAAGGGTCATTTGCAATCTTACTGCTTACTTTTACTGTGGTAGGAAAGATTCTCTGCTTCCTGAAGTAGAAGAACACTGTACAAGCTGCTTGCCTGTAAATGGGTAGGCCAGCTCTCTGTTGATTCCCTACTCTGCTGATTTGTTTTCAACACCATTCCCGGAATGGCATTTTTCTGTGGAACTGTATTTGCATAATTGAGTATACTTGCCTAAGCAAATCTATTCATAGAAGTATGCAAAAAATCCATCCTAGTGCCAGGCAGCACAAAGGAACTAAAAAGAAATCGCTTGCAGCGGTGTAATTAATTAAAAAGTAATCTCTTTCCCCCCCCCCCTTCAGAAATCTAGTGGCTATAAATTTCAAGAGGGCCTGTAGCACTTTGGAAAGGACTGTAGCACTTTCAGTGGGGTGATGATGAAAATTGAACACAGCTGGGAGAAGTTACCCACTCAGTACCGGATTCCTGGGTATGGTTGGGACATGATCATATTGCTTAAGTTTTCTAGAGTTGCACAATTGTCCTTTTTTCCTACAACTGTTTATCCCCCACATGTAACAAAATGGAACCATGGAACAACTCCTCTACAAATGACTTTTCTCCCACAACCACTGATCTTCTTCTCTTCCCTATAGTGCATGTTTGTTCACAAACATTTATAATAATAATAATAATAATAATAATAATAATAATAATAATAATAATAATAATAATAATAATAATAATAATAATAATAATAATAATAAAGTTGGAAGGGACCCTGGATAAGTAGAGGCTTATTTTAACTGTGGGGTTTTGTAGGTTAATTAAAAAGTCGTCATGCTTCCCAAGACTAGATTAAATTTGACTAGAGAAATATTTGGGATTTTTAAATTATATGACTATTCATACTTGACAGCTTATTATACATTAGAGCAAGGTTAAATAAAAAATATGGTATGAATATTTTTAATGTTGATTAAAAATAGATTTTAAGTATTGGTATTATTAATCTAAATTTAGAGAAATGTTGTTGTATTGTCTCTGTACTGGAAACAGTTGGAAATCATCCTGTTATATATTTGTTTCATGTATTTTTTCTGTCATTAATTAACCTGTCCTTTTTTTTCTCCACCTGTTTTCCTTTTACCGGTATGTTTGTATTTTAAAGATTTTTCTGAAATTTAATAAAGATATTCTTTAAAAAAAACTTGCCATACTTCCCCACACAGAGAGGAGCAAAAATGCAGACAATTACATCAAATAAGTTGAATCAAAAAGGCTTAAGACAAAACTGTAACAATAAATATAAATAATGATCAAAGATTCAAAGAAAGTAAGAGGAAAACCATTCTGATAAAATAAAAACAGTACTTCTACATATTTCTGCTGACCTTCAAATAAGCTGGATCTTTTGGTTTAATTAATAAATTAGATATTATATTAAAAGTGAGCAATGCATGTCCATGGTTGTTGATAATAATAATAATAATAATAATAATAATAATAATAATAATAATAATAATAATAATAATAATAAGAAGAAGAAGAAGAAGAAGAAGAAGAAGAAGAAGAAGTAGAAGTAGAAGTAGAAGTTGTTGTTGTTGGAAGGGACCTTGGAGGTCATCTAGTCCAACCCCCTGCTCAGGCAGGAAGCCCTATACCATTTCAGGCAAATGGCTGTCCAGTCTCTTCTTAAAAACGTCCAGTGTTGGAGCATTCACCACTTCTGGAGGCAGGTTGTTCCACTGGTTAGTTGTTCTAACTGTCAGGAAGTTTCTCCTTAGTTCTAGGTTGCTTCTCTCCTTGACTAGTTTCCATCCATTGCTTCTTGTCCTGCTTTCAGGTGCTTTGGAGAATAGCTTGGCTCTCTCTTCTTTGTGGCAGCCCCTGAGATATTGGAACACTGCTATCATGTCACCCCTCACCCTTCTCTTCGTTAAACTACACATACCCAATTCCAGCAACCGTTCCCTATATGTTTTAGCCTCCAGTCCCCCAATCATCTTTGTTGCTCTTCTCTGCACCCTTTCTAGAGTCTCAACATCTGACAATATATTCCTCAAATTCAGGTTAATGAAATAAGATGCACAGTTAAACAAGGGAGAAAAAGGGGGAATCTTCTCCAATATGTCATCTACTGCGATAATTAAGTTCACAGATGATACCACCATGGTGGGTCTTATTATAGGTGGAGATGAAACAGCATACAGTGGGGAAGTACAAATACTATCCATATGGTGTTCGGAGAACAACTTGCACCTGAACATCAGCAAAAGATGGTGTTAGACTTCCGGAGGAAGAGAGGAACCTGCCCCACTTTACATCAGGGAGGACTATGTGGAGAGAGTTTCCTCCTTTAAATTTCTGGGAATCTACCTCTGCAAAGATCTGACCTGGAAAGTTAATACAACCCAGGTGGCCAGAAAGGCCCAACAGAGACTCCACTTTCTCAGGGTCTTGTGAAAGAACAGGGTAGAACAATAGCTAATGACCTTCTTTTACCGGTCTACTATAGAGAGCGTCCTCTCGTACTGCATTGTGTTTTGGTATGCTGGTCTGACAGCTGCGGATAAGAAAGTATTACAGAGGGTGGTGAGCACAGCACAAGACATTGTGGGCTGTCCCCTGACACCACTGGATGACATCGCCAGGTTTCGCTGCCTTGGAAGAGTGAGAAAAATTCTCAGGCATGACTCACACTCTGGTCGGTATCTCTTTACTCTCCTACCATCGGGTAGAAGATAAAAGAATATAGCCAGCCATACCAACAGGCTGAAGAACAGCTTTTATCCATGGGCTGTCAGGCTCTTGAACGGAAAATAATTTTATAATTTTATGTATGATTGACTTACGAGGCCAGTGTGTTGTGCAATTAGCTCACATGGTGTAACAAGATGGTGGGTGTGTTGTCACTGTGTTGTGGTGGTGGGGGGCACGAAGGGAGGCTCAGCCAATCTCAATGTATACATCGTTGTACTTTGACAATAAAGGTTCATTCATTCATGGTTCTGACAGATGAAACCCTTTAAAAGAACTATGAGGCATTGTTTTCTTTTAAGAGTCTTTTATTTGGGAAACAAAGTATCGGCACTACATAGTTGAACCCAAAACTAAATTCCCCTCCCCTGGATACAAAGTTTCAAAGTACAATTTCCACCTTGAATAACCTGTCCTAAAGCACATTCCCCAATAAGCTTATAGCACGGGCTTTCTCCCCAGCAATTCAGCCCACCAAAACATTATCAGCTCCGGACCCAGTTTGTCCTTCAGTTCCCATGGCAGAGTTATTATTATGGCTAACTGAGCTCGCATCCCAATCCCCCCTTCCTGCACCAACTAGTTCTTAAAAGCAAGAAAAAGGGAAAAGAGAAAATGGCTGCTTTTTCATCTGTTGTCAAAGCAAGAACATCCAATGTTAGCAGCGTTGACAATTGGTCCTATCCATTTGTCTCACTAACTCACTTCTGCCTGCTAGATATAATAGTAAATAAGTATGGTCTTCACAATCCACATTATTATATTATCTCTCCTATAGTAGTAGATGAGCTGAAAGGAATCAGATGCAAGTTTATCATTGTGCCAAAAGAAGAAGCTAACGTGGCTTCCAGTGAAGAGTTATGATGGATTAGATACCTTTGAAGTAGCAGGGATGGTGTTGTGGCAGAGACTGGTAGCCAGACAGTGAATTTTGACCAGCATAAGCTTTCCAGACAAGAGACGGATTTCCCTCTTGCACTCCAGACAGCAATTCCTTGTGAATAGACTGTAGGAACTAACTGTGGTTAGTTTCTGACTTGAGCAGCCAGGAGTCAAGGGATTTCAACCAAGCTCACAGCTTAATGCACCCTATATGGACACAAGTTTGCACAAACTTCATTTCTTTAGCTTCTTTGGATCTTTGAATGTTTTTTATTCAGTATTTGAAAAGAGCAGGCAATATTTGATTTATTAAAAAATTGGGTGAAGAACATGATAAATTCTATCTTATGAAAGGAAAGACACCAAAGTGTTGGAAAGAGACCAATGTAGTACTGATACCTAAAGAGCAACAAGATTTAACAAGAAAGATGTCTTTGGAGATTCTCAGTCAAACAGGTCATGATTGTTCCAAACTGAAGAAGCTTTTTGGATGAGAAGTGCAACATCTTCAAGGAAAAACAAAGAAAGTCCAGTTGCCTTTTGAAAAAGTACCTTTGAGATTTAACAAGAAACTATAAGCCAATATAATTATTGAATAACCACTACAAGATATTTACAGTGAAAGACCAATATCATTACTGAATAATGATTACAACACATTTACAACATTCTAAATGGTAGACTGAAATTAGTTTTACAAGATTGTTTTTATGAGGATCGATGTGGGTGTTTATGTAAAAAGACAGTTAAATCATTAGAAATGTGTTGGACATTTTGGAATATTTGGAGCAACATAATAAATAACAAGCCACACTGATTTTTCGTACATGCAGAGAAGGCCTTTGACAATTTGAATTGGGTTTTCTTGTTTAAAGTTTTGGAAGATATGAAGTTTGGAGAGAATTTGATAAAATGGGTAAGTTAAGAGTTAATTTATACTTCACAGAAAATACAAATACAGGTAGTCCTCAATTGTGGTCATAAGTTGAGGCCTGTCTATAAGTATTAATGGAGATACGTATAACAAAATATTGAGAGGTACAAAAATGAACAAGACAGGGATGATCACTGTCTCTTCTCTTGTTTATTTTGGTTTTTAAAATACTGAATAGAAGTATAAAACAAGATGAGAGGATTGTGGGAGTAAAGATTTAAAAAGAAACTTATAAATTAAGGGCTTTTTCTGATGACTTGATATTGGCTTAGGAAGGTCCTTTATAAGGAATTGAAACATTAATGGGAAAACCCTAATTGGGTGTATTAGGATGTTTTGAAATCAATAAACAGAAGACAAAAATGTTACCAAAAACATGAAAATAGAAGATTAAACAGAAAAAATGATGATGAATAAAACAGGTTCTAAGATTGAGATGAAAGTAAAATATTTTGGTATCATTATGATAAATATGTATTGTATGTTATTTCAAAATAACCACGTTAAGACAGGGAACTGAGTTGAAAAAAACATGTTAAGATGGGAAAAACTACAGTTGTCATTGCTGGGAAAATTTCTGTGATAAAAATGAATGTCTTGAACAATGTTTTGTTTCAGATGATACCCGTTTTGACAACTGATGCATCATTTAAAAAGTGTCAGAAGGTTATTATCTAAATTTGTGTGGGAGGGGGAAGAACATGAGTTCAATATAAGGTGTTACAACATTACAAAGGAAAACGGACGATTGAGTTTACTTGATTTGAAATTATATTTTTCAGCTTCCTGTTTTGTTTGGATAAAAGAGTGGGTACTACAGAAAATTAGAAGGCTCTTGGAGTTAAGACACAACTTGAGATCTGAGTGGAATGAATATTTGTGGTATGATAAAATCAAAGCTACTGTGAATATTAAAAATCATTTTCATTGATTACAGCTTGGCTTTCAGCACCATTTTGCCGAGCATCCTTATTGAAAAGCTGACTGACTTGAATTTTCCCCCTTCCATCTGCAATTGGATTAAAGACTTTCTAAGGGACCGGCTACAAACAGTGAGGGTCAGGTCTGTTTTATCCACCCCCCTGAAGCTTTCCACTGGCTCACTACAGGGCTGTGTGCTTAGCCCCTACCTGTACTCATTATACACATACAATTGTGTATCGTCCGACCCATCTACTGTGATAATTAAGTTCGCAGATGATACCACCGTAGTGGGTCTTATTATAGGTGGAGATGAAACAGCGTACGGGGGGAGGTACAAAAACTATCCATATGGTGTTTAAAGAACAACTTGCACCTGAACATCGGCAAGACAAAAGAGATGGTGCTAGACTTCCAGAGGAAAGGAGAGGAACCTGCCCCACTTTACATTGGGGGGGGCTGTCTGGAGAGAGTTTCCTCCTTTAAATTTCTGGGAGTCTACCTCTGTGAAGATCTGACCTGGAAAGTTAATACAACCCAGGTGGCCAGAAAGGCCCAACAGAGATTCCACTTCCTCAGGGTCTTGCAGAAGAACAGTGTAGAACAACAGCTGATGACCTTCTTTTACCGGTCTACTATAGAGAATGTCCTCTCGCACTGTATTGTGGTTTGGTATGCTGGCCTGACAGCCGCGGATAGGAAAGTATTACAGAGGGTGGTGAGCACAGCACAAAACATTGTGGGCTGTTCCCCTGACACCACTGGATGACATCACCAGGGCTCGCTGCCTTGGAAGAGTGAGAAAAATTCTCAGGGACAACTCACACCCTGGTGAGCATGAAGGGAGGCTCAGCCAATCTCAATGTATACATGGTTGTACTTTGACAATAAAGGTTCATTCGTTCATTCATTATTTTAGATGCGCCACGATGAAAATATGGAATAGATACAAACCCAGTTTGTGCCGAAATTACCCCTGTGGGTCTCAGCACAGCAAAAATTTTATAGACCCAAAACAATGACTAAAAATAAATTGCTAACATACCTTAAGATATTAGAAGAGAAATAAAAAATAAAATAAAGATAATTGGTGGCAGAGGTATATAACTGGCAATGGCTTACTTATCTGCGGTTATTAAAAAGATCGAAAGTAGGCAAATGAATTAATAGTTTTGAACATTGTAAAACTGGACTTGAGATAGAATTGTGAACATGTAATTGCTAAAATGTATAAACCTTTAATGAAATTTGAAGCAGAAGAAGAACAAGTGAAAGAGTGTATGACAAAGTGGGCTAAGGTGTTGGTTATAATATATAGATGGATCAATGGGAAAATATGAAAGAATTGAATTTTACATTATATTATAATCTTAAAGAGATTTATAAAATGATGTGCCATTGTTATATGACAACAGATAAATTGTATATATTTGTAAAAACATTTCAAATTTATGTTGGAAATGTGAACAACAATGAGAGCTATTTTAGCATGTTTGTGGATATGTAAAAATTC